>NW_025110971.1:600000-912542 GCF_015476425.1 Leptopilina heterotoma | reverse complement strand
GAAAATAAATTAAAATTTATTTCTTTCAAATCTAATAACGCTTTCATCTGACACATTACCAGAGTTCTAGTAGGGACTAAGGCCTACTTAATCCCTGAAGAATAGAGAATTTTATTTCAATTTTAAGTAGTAGCACCCTCACCCGAACGCTATCAGACATCAAAATTGGTAAAAAAGACACTAAAAATTATTTTTTGCAAATTTAATAATTCTAATCATTCTGAAAATTACCAGAGTTTTTTAGTAGGGACTAAGGCCTACTCAATCCTGAAGAATAGAGAATTTTAATTTCAATTTTTAAGTAGTAGCACCCTCACCCGAACGCTATCACACAATCAAAATTTGGTAAAAAAGACACTTAAAAATTTATTTTTTTGCAAATTTAATAATTCTAATCATCTGAAAATTACTAGAGTTTTAGTAGGGACTAAGGCCTACTCATTCCTGAAGAATAGAGAATTTTATATTTTTTTTTAGTAGTTGCAGGTCCACCCGTACGCTATCAGACAATCGAAATTTTGTTAAAAATAAATTAAAAATTTATTTCTTCCAAATTTAATAACTCTAATCATCTGAAAATTACCAGAGTTCTAGTAGGGACTAAGGCCTACTTATCCTGAAGAATAGAGAATTTTATTTCAATTTTTAAGTAGTAGCACCCTCACCCGAACGCTATCAGACAATCAAAATTTGGTAAAAAGACACTAAACATTTATTTCTTTCAAATATAATAACTCTTATCATCTGAAAATTACCAGAGTTCTAGTAGGGACTAAGGCCTACTTATCCTGAAGAATAGAGAATTTTATTTCAATTTTTAAGTAGTAGCACCCTCACCCGAACGCTATCAGACAATCAAAATTTGGTAAAAAGACACTAAACATTTATTTCTTTCAAATATAATAACTCTTATCATCTGAAAATTACCAGAGTTCTAGTAGGGACTAAGGCCTACTCAATCCTAAAGAATAGAGAATTTTATGTTAATTTTTAAGTTGTAGCACCCTCACCCGAACGCTATCAGACAATCAAAATTTTGTTAAAAAGAAACTAAAAATTTATTTTTTGCAAATTTAATAATTCTAATCATCTGAAAATTACCAGAGTTCTAGTAGGGACTAAGGCCTACTTAATCCTGAAGAATAGAGAATTTTATTTCAATTTTTAAGTAGTAGCACCCTCACCCGAACGCTATCAGACAATCAAAATTTGGTAAAAAGACACTAAAAATTATTTTTTTGCAAATTTAATAATTCTAATCATCTGAAAATTACCAGAGTTTTAGTAGGGACTAAGGCCTACTCAATCCTAAAGAATAGAGAATTTTATTTCAATTTTTAAGTAGTAGCACCCTCACCCGAACGCTATCAGACAATCAAAATTTGGTTAAAAAAGACACTAAAATTTATTTTTTGCAAATTTAATAATTCTAATCATCTGAAAATTACCAGAGTTCTAGTAGGGACTAAGGCCTACTTAATCCTGAAGAATAGAGAATTTTATTTCAATTTTTAAGTAGTAGCACCCTCACCCGAACGCTATCAGACAATCAAAATTTGGTAAAAAAGACACTAAAAATTTATTTTTTGCAAATTTAATAATTCTAATCATCTGAAAATTACCAGAGTTCTAGTAGGGACTAAGGCCTACCTAATCCTGAAGAATAGAGAATTTTATTTCAATTTTTAAGTAGTAGCACCCTTACCCGAACGCTATCAGACAATCAAAATTTTGTTAAAAAGACACTAAAAATTTATTTCTTCCACATTTAATAATTCTAATCATCTGAAAATTACCAGAGTTCTAGTAGGGACTAAGGCCTACTCAATCCTAAAGAATAGAGAATTTTATGTTAATTTTTAAGTTGTAGCACCCTCACCCGAACGCTATCAGACAATCAAAATTTTGTTAAAAAGAAACTAAAAATTTATTTTTTGCAAATTTAATAATTCTAATCATCTGAAAATTACCAGAGTTCTAGTAGGGACTAAGGCCTACTTAATCCTGAAGAATAGAGAATTTTATTTCAATTTTTAAGTAGTAGCACCCTCACCCGAACGCTATCAGACAATCAAAATTTGGTAAAAAAGACACTAAAAATTTATTTTTTGCAAATTTAATAATTCTAATCATCTGAAAATTACCAGAGTTTTAGTAGGGACTAAGGCCTACTCAATCCTAAAGAATAGAGAATTTTATTTCAATTTTTAAGTAGTAGCACCCTCACCCGAACGCTATCAGACAATCAAAATTTGGTAAAAAAGACACTAAAAATTTATTTTTTGCAAATTTAATAATTCTAATCATCTGAAAATTACCAGAGTTCTAGTAGGGACTAAGGCCTACTTAATCCTGAAGAATAGAGAATTTTATTTCAATTTTTAAGTAGTAGCACCCTCACCCGAACGCTATCAGACAATCAAAATTTTGTTAAAAAGAAACTAAAAATTTATTTTTTGCAAATTTAATAATTCTAATCATCTGAAAATTACCAGAGTTCTAGTAGGGACTAAGGCCTACTTAATCCTGAAGAATAGAGAATTTTATTTCAATTTTTAAGTAGTAGCACCCTCACCCGAACGCTATCAGACAATCAAAATTTGGTAAAAAAGACACTAAAAATTTATTTTTTGCAAATTTAATAATTCTAATCATCTGAAAATTACCAGAGTTTTAGTAGGGACTAAGGCCTACTCAATCCTAAAGAATAGAGAATTTTATTTCAATTTTTAAGTAGTAGCACCCTCACCCGAACGCTATCAGACAATCAAAATTTGGTAAAAAGACACTAAACATTTATTTCTTCCAAATTTAATAACTCTTATCATCTAAAAATTACCAGAGTTCTAGTAGGGACTAAGGCCTACTTAATCCTGAAGAATAGAGAATTTTATTTCAATTTTTAAGTAGTAGCACCCTCACCCGAACGCTATCAGACAATCAAAATTTGGTAAAAAAGACACTAAAAATTTATTTTTTGCAAATTTAATAATTCTAATCATCTGAAAATTACCAGAGTTTTAGTAGGGACTAAGGCCTACTCAATCCTGAAGAATAGAGAATTTTATTTCAATTTTTAAGTAGTAGCACCCTCACCCGAACGCTATCACACAATCAAAATTTGGTAAAAAAGACACTAAAAATTTATTTTTTGCAAATTTAATAATTCTAATCATCTGAAAATTACTAGAGTTTTAGTAGGGACTAAGGCCTACTTAATCCTGAAGAATAGAGAATTTTATTTCAATTTTTAAGTAGTAGCACCCTCACCCGAACGCTATCAGACAATCAAAATTTGGTAAAAAGACACTAAACATTTATTTCTTTCAAATATAATAACTCTTATCATCTGAAAATTACCAGAGTTCTAGTAGGGACTAAGGCCTACTTAATCCTGAAGAATAGAGAATTTTATATTTTTTTTTAGTAGTAGCAGGTCCACCCGTACGCTATCAGACAATCGAAATTTTGTTAAAAAGACACTAAAAATTTATTTCTTCCAAATATAATAATTCTAATCATCTGAAAATTACCAGAGTTCTAGTAGGGACTAAGGCCTACTCAATCCTGAAGAATAGAGAATTTTATTTCAATTTTTAAGTAGTAGCACCCTTACCCGAACGCTATCAGACAATCAAAATTTTGTTAAAAAGACACTAAAAATTTATTTCTTCCACATTTAATAATTCTAACCATCTGAAAATTACCAGAGTTCTAGTAGGGACTAAGGCCTACTCAATCCTGAAGAATAGAGAATTTTATTTCAATTTTTAAGTAGTAGCACCCTCACCCGAACGCTATCAGACAATCAAAATTTGGTAAAAAGACACTAAACATTTATTTCTTTCAAATATAATAACTCTTATCATCTGAAAATTACCAGAGTTCTAGTAGGGACTAAGGCCTACTTAATCCTGAAGAATAGAGAATTTTATTTCAATTTTTAAGTAGTAGCACCCTCACCCGAACGCTATCAGACAATCAAAATTTGGTAAAAAAGACACTAAAAATTTTTTTTTTGCAAATTTAATAATTCTAATCATCTGAAAATTACCAGAGTTTTAGTAGGGACTAAGGCCTACTCATTCCTGAAGAATAGAGAATTTTTTATTTTTTTTTAGTAGTAGCAGGTCCACCCGTACGCTATCAAACAATCGAAATTTTGTTAAAAATAAATTAAAAATTTATTTCTTCCAAATTTAATAACTCTAATCATCTGAAAATTACCAGAGTTTTAGTAGGGACTAAGGCCTACTTAATCCTGAAGAATAGAGAATTTTATTTCAATTTTTAAGTAGTAGCACCCTCACCCGAACGCTATCAGACAGTCAAAATTTGTTAAAAATAAATTAAAAATTTATTTCTTCCAAATTTAATAACTCTAATCATCTGAAAATTACCAGAGTTCTAGTAGGGACTAAGGCCTACTCAATCCTAAAGAATAGAGAATGTTATTTCAATTTTTAAGTAGTAGCACCCTCACCCGAACGCTATCAGACAATCAAAATTTTGTTAAAAATAAATTAAAAATTTATTTCTTCCAAATTTAATAATTCTAATCATCTGAAAATTACCAGAGTTCTAGTAGGGACTAAGGCCTACTCAATCCTAAAGAATAGAGAATTTTATGTTAATTTTTAAGTTGTAGCACCCTCACCCGAACGCTATCAGACAATCAAAATTTGGTAAAAAAGACACTAAAAATTTATTTTTTGCAAATTTAATAATTCTAATCATCTGAAAATTACCAGAGTTTTAGTAGGGACTAAGGCCTACTCAATCCTGAAGAAAAGAGAATTTTATTTCAATTTTTAAGTAGTAGCACCCTCACCCTAACGCTATCAGACAATCAAAATTTGGTAAAAAGACACTAAACATTTATTTCTTCCAAATTTAATAACTCTTATCATCTAAAAATTACCAGAGTTCTAGTAGGGACTAAGGCCTACTTAATCCTGAAGAATAGAGAATTTTATTTCAATTTTTAAGTAGTAGCACCCTCACCCGAACGCTATCAGACAATCAAAATTTTGTTAAAAAGACACTAAAATTTTATTTTTTGCAAATTTAATAATTCTAATCATCTGAAAATTACCAGAGTTTTAGTAGGGACTAAGGCCTACTCATTCCTGAAGAATAGAGAATTTTATTTTAATTTTTAAGTAGTAGCACCCTCACCCGAACGCTATCAGACAATCAAAATTTTGTTAAAAAGACACTAAAAATTTATTTCTTCCACATTTAATAATTCTAATCATCTGAAAATTACCAGAGTTCTAGTAGGGACTAAGGCCTACTCAATCCTGAAGAATAGAGAATTTTATTTTAATTTTTAAGTAGTAGCACCCTCACCCAAACGCTATCACACAATCAAAATTTGGTAAAAAAGACACTAAAAATTTATTTTTTGCAAATTTAATAATTCTAATCATCTGAAAATTACTAGAGTTTTAGTAGGGACTAAGGCCTACTCATTCCTGAAGAATAGAGAATTTTATATTTTTTTTTAGTAGTTGCAGGTCCACCCGTACGCTATCAGACAATCGAAATTTTGTTAAAAAGACACTAAAAATTTATTTCTTCCAAATATAATAATTCTAATCATCTGAAAATTACCAGAGTTCTAGTAGGGACTAAGGCCTACTCAATCCTGAAGAATAGAGAATTTTATTTCAATTTTTAAGTAGTAGCACCCTTACCCGAACGCTATCAGACAATCAAAATTTTGTTAAAAAGACACTAAAAATTTATTTCTTCCACATTTAATAATTCTAATCATCTGAAAATTACCAGAGTTCTAGTAGGGACTAAGGCCTACTTAATCCTGAAGAATAGAGAATTTTATTTCAATTTTTAAGTAGTAGCACCCTCACCCGAACGCTATCACACAATCAAAATTTGGTAAAAAAGACACTAAAAATTTATTTTTTGCAAATTTAATAATTCTAATCATCTGAAAATTACTAGAGTTTTAGTAGGGACTAAGGCCTACTCATTCCTGAAGAATAGAGAATTTTATATTTTTTTTTAGTAGTTGCAGGTCCACCCGTACGCTATCAGACAATCGAAATTTTGTTAAAAAGACACTAAAAATTTATTTCTTCCAAATATAATAATTCTAATCATCTGAAAATTACCAGAGTTCTAGTAGGGACTAAGGCCTACTCAATCCTGAAGAATAGAGAATTTTATTTCAATTTTTAAGTAGTAGCACCCTTACCCAAACGCTATCAGACAATCAAAATTTTGTTAAAAAGACACTAAAAATTTATTTTTTGCAAATTTAATAATTCTAATCATCTGAAAATTACCAGAGTTTTAGTAGGGACTAAGGCCTACTCAATCCTGTAGAATAGAGAATTTTATTTCAATTTTTAAGTAGTAGCACCCTCACCCGAACGCTATCAGACAATCAAAATTTTGTTAAAAAGACACTAAAAATTTATTTCTTCCACATTTAATAATTCTAATCATCTGAAAATTACCAGAGTTCTAGTAGGGGCTAAGGCCTACTCAATTCTGAAGAATAGAGAATTTTATTT
The DNA here is from genome assembly GCF_015476425.1 of Leptopilina heterotoma. Lineage (NCBI taxonomy): Eukaryota > Metazoa > Arthropoda > Insecta > Hymenoptera > Figitidae > Leptopilina > Leptopilina heterotoma. The sequence continues at coordinate 906,000 of NW_025110971.1, read as the reverse complement.
AAATTTTTAAGTAGTAGCACCCTCACCCGAACGCTATCAGACAATCAAAATTTTGTTAAAAAGACACTAAAAATTTATTTCTTCCACATTTAATAATTCTAATCATCTGAAAATTACTAGAGTTTTAGTAGGGACTAAGGCCTACTCATTCCTGAAGAATAGAGAATTTTATATTTTTTTTTAGTAGTAGCAGGTCCACCCGTACGCTATCAGACAATCGAAATTTTGTTAAAAATAAATTAAAAATTTATTTCTTCCAAATTTAATAACTCTAATCATCTGAAAATTACCAGAGTTCTAGTAGGGACTAAGGCCTACTCAATCCTGAAGAATAGAGAATTTTATGTTAATTTTTAAGTTGTAGCAGGTCTACTCGAATGTCATTAGACCATCGAAATTTGGTTAAAAATAAATTAAAAATTTATTGAAAAAAGTAATTAAAAATTTATTTCTTCTATTTTTAAATATTTCTCTGATCGGCAAATCACCTCATTTGTAGTAGGGACTGAGCCTTATGCAATCCTTAAGAATAGAAAATTTTATTTTAATTTTTTAGAAATATCAGATCCCTCTGCTTTCTAGCAGAACGAATAATAATAATTGTAATTATTACTCTGAATTTCATTTTTATACTCGTTTTTAATAGAAATCTAAATTACAAAATAGTCTCAACTTTTCTTCGTAATGCAACCGAATTGAAAAAGAAAAGAAGTCAATTATTAGCAGTCCATCAGAGATTATAGTTAAAAGAACTGAAGAATGGCATCAACAAAAGGAGTCAAACACCAATGTTTCAAAATTTAAATTTTTTCATTAAGTTTTTGTGTCAAGTGCCAATTTTTTTAAATTGACATTTTTTCATTACGTTTTTGATTGTCAATATAACATTTCCAATTTGCTTGGAGATTTACTGAACTGAAGCTGAGTAATTAAAAATTAGTCGAAAAATCTACTATAAATTGTTTTGAGTTTACACTCAAAAGATTAAATGAAAAATTAAATGAAAAATTAATTGAAAAATTAATTGAAAATAATTAATTAATTAAAAAATTATCAATACTTTTAAGAGAAATAGGATAATTTATCTCAAAGTAGAATTTAGAACGAAGTAAACTAGATTTTAACTGGAATTGATTAACTCTTCTATATTTCTAATAATTACGAATTTGTGGTTCATTAAATGTTGATAGTTGATAAATTATTTTCTTTTATCGATTACTCTAATTATCAGCTTTCGCCTGCACCTGGTCATGTTTATATTATAATAGAAAATATTATTTTTAGTTTTTGATAATAAATTATTAATCTGTCTCCGCATTTCGCTTGCGTCGAATATATATTACAATCACGTATTTAAAAAATATTAAATATGTTTATTTTTTTTATTTTTATTTTATTATTAAATATTAAAATTATAAACTATGAATTATTTTGAATTGTAAAAAAAATTATAATTATAAAAATTATAATGTTTATTAAATTTAAAGCAACAAGCAATATTGCAGGAAGCATGCGACGTAAGTTTGCGGAAAATACGTAAACTAAAAAAGTTTTACTATAATTTATGGAAAAATTTTGCAACAATTGTAATTACGAAAAAAAAATCTCATAATTTCTATTTCTTTTCGTAGCGTTAGAACAATGATGAAAGAAAGAAAAGGAACTTGTTCAAGTTTGAAAGTAGAAAAAAAAGTTGTATAGTAAGAAAAAAAGTTCTTGTTCTCGGAAAAAGAAATTTTTTTTTTAATCTTTTATCTATATATATATAAACTAGTACAAAAAACCGTAATCTCTACAATTCTTTCTTTTTTTTTTTTTGCTCTCTTCCCTTATTATATACTCTTCTCGAAAAAAAGAAAAAACTCTTTTCAATTTGTTAATTTTAAATCCTGCTTTCTCGTAAATGAATTTCTTTTCAAGAATGTTCTCACTAATTGCATTACGACACCTCTGGATTTTCCGGCTTTCTTCCTCTCCTTTTATTTGAAAAGAAAGATTCTGTATCGCAAAATCTGTCGCTCAAAGGACTTTATACTGGTATTGTATATAAAGATATATAAAATGTGTGTGTAAAATGAAGGGCAAAGGTGAGTAACTTAAGGAAGAGGAACAAAGGTTAAAGCCAAGAGAGTGTTTGCCTAGAGAGAGAGAGTGTCGCGAGCGACAGGTGGTCCGCGGACGGGGTTCGCTCCCACGGAAAGCGTGATTTAAAGTGCAAACTTAAATATTCCAGTCGGTACCTTCGTGCAAATAGATTCGATATTAATGGAGCAGCTCTTCGTGCCGGATAGAACGGTCGAGTGGCAAGTTATATGTATAGAGGTGGTGTGGAGAGTTGAGTATCAACGCTGATACTGCGAATCGTGCTCCGAGATAATCTCGAGCGAATCAATCCAATTAAGATGATTTCCACCTCGGCCTATGCATATTCATTACCAATTTTTCACGCCTTCAATTAGTTTTATCGTTTTTTAAATTGTCAGTGTTTGCGCTCTCCAAAGTTCCACTTGAAAATTATAATGAATTATATTCAACTTTTAAAATAATATTTTCACTCCGAGAGATAAATGAGAAATCGAAAGTACAATAAAAGAATTTAAATAAAATTTTAATGTTATAGGAAAATCCGCTGTAGAAATTCAGCATATTGTCAATAAAGGAATTCTCTCTTGAAAATTGAAATTTTTTTTCATTTCTGCATTTTTCCTTTACTTGCTTTATTATAATTAAAAAAAAGATTTATGTGACCACGTCTGAGAAAAAGGACTTTATGACCAAAAAAATTGATTTTTACATTTAGACTTTTAGTTCACAGGAAAAAAAATTATTGATTACTCAATAGCGACAATGCTATTGAATTTTTTTGTAACAATAATTTCTGTATTCAAGTAAGTTGACATATAGGTGATTTTTCAATTATTTTCTGTGATTTTTAGCTCAAATTCCTTTTCTAAATAAATTATTGTATCCATTATTTTTCTTTGCAATTATTTTCAATATTTCAATTCATTTATTTACTATGATTTTTAGCTAAAATTCTTTTATAAATAAATTAATTCAATTATTTTCTTCGAAATTATTTTCAAGATTTTAATTCAATTATTTAAAACGATTTTAAACAAAAATTCTTTTTAAAACAAATTATTATAGCAATTAATTTTTTTAAAAATTATTTTCAAGATTTTAATTCAATTATTTAAAACGATTTTTAACTAAATTCTTTTCAAAACAAATTATTCTGTCAATTATTTTTGTTTTAATTTATTTTCAAGATTTCAATTCAATTATTTTTTAGGATTTTTAACTAAAATTATTTTCAATTATTTATTGTTCTCTGAAATAATTTCCAAGATTTCAATTCTTCAATTATATTTTATGATTTTTAGCTAAAATTCTTTTCAAAGTAAATTATTTAAATTATTGTCCACAAAAAATTATTTTTAAGATTTCAATTCATCAATTATGTTTCTTTAAAATTATTTTCGAGATTTCAATTCAATTATTTTTTCTGATTTTTAACTAATAGTCTTTTCAAAATAAATTATTTTTAATTATTGTTCTCTAAAATAATTTTCAAGATTTCAATTCTTCAATTATTTTCTAGGATTTTTAGCTAAAATTCTTTTAAAAACTAAATTATTTAAATTATTGTTCACCAAAATTATTTTCAAGATTTAAATTCTTCAATTATGTTTCTCTAAAATAACTTTCAAGATTTCAATTCTTCAATTATTTTACATGATTTTTAGCTAAAATTCTTTTATAAATAAATAAATTATTTACTACCTATCAAAATTACTTTCAAGATTTTAATTCAATTATTTTCTATGATTTTTCACTCAAATTGTTTTCTAAATAAATTATTGTCAATTATTTTTCTTGAAAATTATTTTCAAGATTTCAATTCAATTATTTTCTATGGTTTTTAACAAAAATTCTTTTTCAAATAAATTATTTTCAATTATTGTTCTCTAAAATTATTTTGAAAGTTTCAATTCTTTAAGTATTTATTTTAGAATTTATCATGAAAATTCATTTCTAGATAAATTATTCTCTATTATGTTACTGCAAAATTATTTTTAAGATTACAATACAATTATTTTTGAGGTCTTTTAATTAGAATGTATTTTTTAAATAATAAATAATTAGCAACCTAGAAACAAAGTTTTATTTTTAAAAAAATGCTTCAAGAATTGTAAAAATCAATTTTTTTATTTGCCAATTTTTTTGTATATGCAAAATAAATAATTTTTACAAAATTACGAATGGATGTTAAAATTTACCAATTTTTAAGAAAAATAAAAATTTAAAAAGCTTTAAAATAATTTCTTACCACCAAACCTTTAAACTATAAATTTTAAAATTGTTTCTATATGATTAAAACAAAATTAAGCTCAAATATCAACAAAATAATTTATTATTTTCAAGCTTTATTACAAAGATCTACATACAAATTCAAAAATGTTAAATTTTAATGTTTTAATGCTCAAAAAATCAAAAACTCAATTATTGAAAGTCCATCAAAAATAATAGAATTTAAAAGAATTTAATTTAAAAGTATTTTTATGACAATTATGATCTTCTGCTAGTCTGCGGCTGAGGTTACTTTTTTTTAAAAGCGCTTAAAATTTACAATAAATTTTTCTATCGTCAAGGTTGTTGTTCAGCAAGATTCCAGCAACAACTTAGGTTGTTAGCAGTCCATAAAAAATAATAGAATTGAAAAGAATTTAATTTAAAAGTATTTTCATGACAATTATGATCTTCTGCGCTAGTCTGCGGCTGTGTAACATTTTATTGAAATTCTTCAAAAATATTTGATATAATTTGTTTATTAGAATTTAATAATTATTTTCTACACATTTTTAATTAAATTTTTTGAATTTTATTATCAAAAATTAGATTGAATTTCTTTGTAGCAATCCAATTGTTTTAATAGGAGTAAAGAATTTAATGATAAAAAAATTATTTTCAAAGAATTTGTCAAAAATTACGAGTCAGAAATCATATTTAAAAAATTCAAAATGTCGGATCCAATATGGTGGACGATATTTGTGAAATGAATTTTAATTCTTATGAAATTTGTGACTGGGATTTTTAGGTTTGTCAATTACTTTATTTTCGCTAAACAAAAAATTCCTTTTTTCATTTTTCCAAATTCCAAAGTAAAAGCATCAAAACTAAAGTTTAAACAAGTTTTAAGCAATGTACTAAAAGTATTTGTTTTAATTAAAAAAATATTTGTCGCAATAAACGGCATGTATCATTGATTCAATATTTTGTTCTCAATGTATATTGAACTAATAAATACTAAATTTTTTTATTTTCAAATGTCAATTAGTTGATAAAAAAAAAAATAATGAACTGCTTTTAAATGTCAATGTTTCTTTTTTCTCCCCTCGAATTTGGTTAATCAATTATATGTATACCTTACTTTGTAAATGAGTTTTTCCCCATTAGAAAATACAAAGCAATTAATTTCCTCTTCTCACCACTGTTTACTTAATCCTAAATGAAGCTGTGAATTGAAAGGAAATGGGATAAACTTGTTAATGAGAAAGTCAGATTATATTTATAGAGAAAAATAAATGAAGCTTTATTCTTTACATTCCATACAAACGGATGGCGTAATCGATGTGAGCCATTCCGTGAATGAATTTCCTGTTTGGTTTGTGTTTTTTTTTTTTTTTTTTTTTTTGCAGGATTATCGATTCCCTTGGTTGTTGATGAAATGACGATGACATTTCTGTCATCGAATCTCCATGTCGTCTTTGTTTATTTCAAAGTGAAATAGAGGAGGTCGAATTAGTCGCGAACATTGAAGAGGTCGAAATTTTCGACTATTTTTGGGTCACGCAAGAAGTGTCGCTAATTTGTGAAGGTTGGTCATTGTTGTGGCGTCGCCCGGTTGTAATCTTAAGGCCTCTCTGTACGCTACTTCGGCTTGCTTGTATTTGCCATTAAGATGCAAAATGGCGCCAAGATTTGTGTGACTTCGCGCCTCATTCGGCCTCAGGCCCATTGCGTGTCTGTACCAAATTTCAGCCTCCTCGCGACGATCGACACGACGTAGGGCCGACGCTGCCGCAACTGCCATGTCATAGTCCGACTGTGATAACACCGCAGCTCTTAATTGCTCCTCTGCAGCCTCCGCCAAACGACCTTGTGACGTCAGGAAGAGACCTGAAAAACGAAAAAAATCGTTGAAAAAATAAAATTATCAATTATTTTTAAAAATAAATAAAATAATAGAATTTAACAATTTTTAATTCAAATTTTTTTTTCATAAAAATAAAATATGAATTGGATTTTAGTTTTAATTCTATTATAACTATAATAATCATATACTAGCAACAATTTGCGCGCGGTTAACTTTTTACTCACTCCTTTAATTAAAATTAGCAATTTTAAAAATAATAGAACGAACAAATTTTTAATTTAAATTTATTTTCATAAAAATAAAATATGAACTGGAATATAGTTTTAATATTATTATTACTGTTAATAATCATATATTCTGATACAGGGAATTTAGGGTAAAATCAGAGATTTTTATTAAAAGTAGTAGAAAAAATTTAATTTTTATAATTCATAAGAAAATTATGAATTTTTGTATCTCTTTGTTTGCCTCATAAGCTATGACATTACCACGAATTCTAAAAAAAACCCGCTGAATTTTTTCTATTTCTGACAAAAATTTCTTTTTAAATAACCTAAATCTTAAACAACTATCATAAAATAATGACTTATAAATTACTAAATGAATAATTTTACTTAAATATTTCAAAATTAATTGAATTTTAAAAGAGTTGCGTTTACAATTTTCAAAAATAAATGAATTCCAAACGGTTTGAATTTCAAATTTTCTAAAATTTCAATTTAGAATAAATTTAATAAAAAATTTTAAAGAACTTTAATTTTTGAAAAATTTTAATAATTAAAATTCTTTTGAAATTAGTTCAATTTTTTAATTCACATTTAATTAATTATTGAGAATAATGGATTTATAGAAGAATTTTAGTTAAGAACACAAAAACAAAATTGAATTTAGGTGAAGTTACAAATTATTGGAGAAATTCAATTATTTTCGAAAGTAGGTATTAAAATTCTTCTCTGAAATTCAATTATTTAAAAAAAATTTCCAAACGAAAGCAATTATTTAAAAATTTTTTTTATAAAATTCTACTCAAACATATATATAAATTATTTTCAAAATAATAAAAATTTCACAGGAATTCAATTATTTACAAATTTTTTTAAAAATTACTTCGCAACAATTCAATTATTATCATAAATAATAAAATTCTTTTTAGAAATTTAATTATTTTTATTAATGAAATAAAAATCATCGCAGAATTTCAATTATTTTCAATGCAATTGTAATCGACTTTATTCAAATTCTTTAAAAAAATTCAATTACTTAAAAAAATTTCATATAATTAGTTTATTAGAATTTAATAATTATTTTAAAAACATTTTTAATTCAATTTCTTGAATTAAATTCATTTTCAAAAATTAGAATGAAATTCTTTGTAGCAGTTCAATTATTTTTATTGTCTACTATTTTAATAAAATTTACCAAAGAATTCAATTATTTTCATAAACAACAAAATTCGTTGCAAGAATTCAATTAATTTTATAACTAATAAATTCATCGAAGGATTTAATAAATTTTTTTAAATATAATTTTAAATAAATTCCTCGAAAAATGCAATTTAATTTTTTTTTAAATTTAATTTCTTAAAAATATTGTTAAAGTTCTTTATAAAAATTCAATTATTTAAAAAAAATTTTATTTAAAAAAATTAAAATTAAAATTCTTTGAAACATTTTAGTTATTTTAAAATTTGTTGATAAAACTCTGTATAAAAATTCAATTATTTTTATAAATAATAATAAAATTCTTTTTAAAAATTTAATTATTTTCATAAATAATAAAACTCAGAGTTTAAATTATTTTTAATACAATTTCAATTGAAATCTTTGAAAAATGTAATTATTTCTAAAAATTTTATTACAATTCGTCAAAAAAATTCAATTATTTAAACATTTGTTGATAAAATTATTTATGAAAATTAAATTTTAAGAAACATTCAATTATTCAATAATTCTTTTAAAATTATTCCAATTTAAAAATTTCAATAATTCTTTTGTCATAATAATTCTTTCTTCTTTTTGAATTATTTCCTTTGTCCTTTATTTTTTAAAGATTCATATAAAAATTGCAATTACATTCTCAATTAAAATTTCTAATTGACAAATAGAATTTATAAACATTTTTTTCTTTATTTTTCAAAAACTTTGAATTTTATTAAAACAATTGTAATTAAGAAATAGAAATGATGCAAATTATTTCCTTATGAAAATTTAGAATTTTCTCCAAAAACATTGAGAAACGGGAATATGTGATTTTTTTCCCCAAAAGAAAAGAATGAGTTTCTAAACAATATTGTTATTGAAAAATAAAAATTATGCATAAAATTGGTATTTATTTCCTATTTCTTAATCATAATTTTCTAACAATTAACAATTTTTTATTTTTTATAAATAAAAAGGAGAAAAATTTGCTTAGTTTAGATAAGCCAAACGAAATTTGTTATTGAAAAAAAGCATATAATTAACAAAATGGGTATAATTTCTATTTATTATTCATAATTTTTTTTAAGTTTTCTAATTTCTAATATTATTTTATAATAAATCATGAAAAAATACTTGCATATTTTCGATTTGTCAAAAAATATTTTTTAAAGAAAAAAAAGCATAGGTACACAAAAAACTAACTTCATACTGCGGACAGAATAAATGATAGACAGAATCATCATATTATTATATATTTAATTTGATTCTCGAAATTTTCGAAAATTCACTTTCAGAGTATTAAATTAATCAATTTTTTAATTCCGAACGCAAAGCAAAATATACTATGAAGAGAAATGAAATATCTCTTGGTTGATTGAAAGACAAAAAAGCGATTCACCAGCGATATTGAATACGAATTTTGAGATGAATTGAAAGTTTATAAATACTCTCCAATATTCTTTTAGATTACATATACCACCAGGAGTATTTTCGAAAGTCTATAAAGCTAAAAGCTACCCCGATAATCACAATATGAGTTCATTCGGCTATTGAAGCGTATAATTCTGCTAAGAATTCTATTAGCCAGAGCCCATGATGTAACCTATTAGTATCCATAACCTATTAGTATCAGTAGCCTATTCTATTAATAGCCAATAGTGCCTAAAATTCATTACTGCAGAAGCTTATATTAATTGATCCCTCCCATGAGAGACAATAGAGAGTCATTACTAATATTACTATCACAGAAGACTCAATCCTAAACATTAGAAATTTACTCTTTTTTGTTCGTTTCAAACTGAAAAAAATATATCTTCATAAAAATAATGAAGTAAATTTTATAATTTAAAAAAAATTATTCTACTTTTTTCTCTCTAATAGTATAAGTGTAAAAAAATTAAAAAATCAGTATTTAATTACATCATAATCATAAAATGTAAAATGTAACGAGATAATGATTCTATATACATATAAAGCATATATATAACATGATTGGATTGAAATTTATTAGCACATTTTCTTCTGTAGAATAAAATTATTAATTAACAATATTAACGAATATTATTTGCAGAATATTAATAAATTTGATGTGATAAATCTAACAGGTTAAACTCTATTAGTAACTCATTACCTGAGTTGAATATCAAATAATGTATTTAATGAAAATACGCAAAATTTATTTTTCGAAATTATGTAATTATTTAAAGAAACAAGCGAATGGATATGTTTTATCGTTCATGGACCAGTATATTTCATTCGTGTTTACTGTTTACCTACTTATACATATATGAATGTTTAACGAAGCCGAATTGTATTGAATCGATTTTGAATGGTATGAGAGAGTATTTAAGGTATATTTGCATGTGCATGTGAAATTTCAATCCTCTCCATCTATTAGTAAACATTAATTTAATTTTTATGTCAATCGCATTATTAAGATATATTGATATATGTTACATTTGAATTAAATTTTCCTTTTTAGCATTTGAGTAATTTTATTGAGAAAATGAGAAAAAATGAGATATTTCTGAAAAATATTTAAAATTTAATTTTTCGTCATTTCGTAATTTCGTAATTTTTTAAAATTTCTATTAAAAGGAAATACTCGGTTCTTTTTCTTAATCAGTAGTTACTACGCTTTTTCAAGACATAATACTAAATTTATGATAGGATTTCTAAATCAGTAGTAAAAGAAAGTTTCCGTCAGACATAATATTATATTTTTTGTATTGATCTAAATTAAGTAGTAAAAATCAATTTTAGTCAGACTTCATATCCTCCTTTTCGTACTTTTCTAAATTAATTAGTAAAAATGAATATCAGTCAATCTTTATATCCTATTTTTCGTGTTTTTCCAAAATAAGTATAGTGAAAACAAGTTTTAGAGAAACTTAATATTCTTTTTTTGGTATTTCTCTAAATAAAGTAGTAAAAACAAGCTATGGTCAGGCATAATTTTCTATTTTTAGTATTTTTCTACATTAAGTAGTAAAAACAAGTTTTAGTGGCACATATGTCAAATCCTATTTTTCATATTTTTCCAAAATAAGTAGTAAAAACAAGACTTGGTCAGACGTAAGATTCAATTTTTCCAATTGTTCTAAAATAAGTAGTAAAAATAAATTTTAGTCAGACTTCTTATCCAACTTTTCGTACTTTTCTAAATTAAGTAGTAAAAACAAGTTTTAGTCAGACTTAATATCCTATTTTTCGTTGTTCTCTAAATTAAGTAGAAAAACAAATTTTAGTCAGACATAATTTCCTATTTTTGGTATTTCTTTCAATAAAGTAGTAAAAACAAGCTTGGATCAGACGTAATATTCTATTTTTCGTATTGTTCAAAATTAAGTAGTAAAACAAATTTTAGTCAGACATATGATTTCCTATTTTTGGTATTTCTTTCAACTAAGTAGTAAAAACAAGCTTTGGTCAGACGTCATAGTATCATATTTTTCGTATTTTACAAAATAAGTAGTAAAACCAAGTTTTAGTGAAACGTAATATCCTATTTTTCGTATTTCTCTAAATTAAGTAGTAAAAGTAAATTTTAGTCAGTGGTAATTTCCTTTTTTGGTATTTCTCTCAATTAAATAGTAAAAACAAGCTTTGGTCATACATAATATTCTATTTTTCGTACTTTTCAAAATTAAGTAGTTAAATAAATTTTAGTCAGACATATAATTTCCTATTTTTTGTATTTTTCCACATTATATAAGTAGTAAAAACATAAACAAGTTTTAGTCAGGCGTCATAATCTATTTTTGTATTTCTCTCAGTTAAGTAGTAAAAATAAGGTTTGGTCAGACATAATATTCTATTTTTCGTATTATTCTAAATCAAGTAGAAAAACGAATTTCAGTCAGATAAAATTTCTTGTATTTTGTATTTTTTTAAATTAATTAGTAAAAACAAGTTTTAGTAATACCAACGTCATGTAACGATTTTCTTATTTCATGAAAATAAATAAAAACCGCGACAATACAAAATACAAAAACAATAAAAATTATAAAACAAAGAATTTAAAATAATAAAATAAAACAATGAAATTGCACAAAATTACAAAATACTCGATTAATAAACACACAAATAATTTACAAAAAGAAATAAAATGTATATTTCCGTCAAAACTTTAATTCAAATAGGCCTGACGTCAGGGATTTATACAAGTATAGAAAATAAAATGACAAATAGACACACAAACATACGCACATCCAAATAACAATATTTAAAAAGAAATCAATCAAAATAATAAATTAATAAACAAAATAATTAAAAAGAATAATTCGCAATTCATCACACGACTAAAATCACTCTCTTTCTTTTATACCATCAGACATAGACATTTTTAAATAATAATTTAATTTTAATTATCAAAATTTATAAATTTGTGCACCTGAAATCTCCAGGGCCATTTTATTAATTACGGTCGTGCACTTACGAGTCACCCAACAGTTGGCAAAGAATACTCGTTCTGCTGAGGAAGATTTTGGTTTCCCGACCGGTTCCGACTTCCAAGTCACCATATTCGTCCAATATTATAAATAATTATCTTCATTTTATTAAATCCGTATCCAATGGTCATTAACGGCCACACTTTATATTTAACACAAAAAGAAACACATATTTTACAAAACAAAAAATAATAAACTGAATTTTTAAATAAATTTGAATTTAAGAAAAAAACTACCTTCCGTGTCCTCGGCCGGCACGTGAGAGCGTAGCCGCTGTTGATCCCGTGTCGATGAATTGCGAAAGTCAATTAATAAATTAATCAATCGCACTTTTCATCGACCCCGCGATTCAACCCGCCAAGCCCCACTCTTAGCCGAATATTGAGAACACGAAAATAATTAAATTTTGGAAATACTTTGAAGTCGGACCGGTAACATTTTCCAGGAGTCAATCTCTCATGAGATTGTATCGCTTCATTATCCCCCTTTTACTTGATTCTTTTTCAATTAATCAAGTAAAACAATTAAATCATTAACTCACACACATAAAAATTACACAAAAATCTCATGACAATTACAAAATAATTCGGAATTACATAATATCAAATTCATCATGAGGTTCATTTTAATAAATATAAATAAATTTCAACATTTTCTGTTCCTTTTTTTTTATATAGATATACCAATCGAATACTCATGTCAACTGTAAACAAACATAAATCCTTAAATATAAGATGGTAAATATTAAACATAATAAAAATCCACAAAAATAAAAAATAAACACAAATCATTCATCATTTTTTTTTTTAAACATATTAAAAATCAAATTCAAAAGTAAATATTCATAACAATAAATGTATCGATACTACTAACTCCAAAACGAAATGACAGCTGGCAGAACTGATAATTTCTTACTTGCACAAATGGCAGTGTATATTTCTCGAACAATCTTGCAATGGAACCTGCCTGAACCATATACAAAATTAATTGTCAAAATATAACTCTGAACCATAATTTGTTGCAACTTTCAGATTAGAGCACGATTTTTTTTTTTTTTAGGTAATATAATTACCATAATTATATTAAATTTAAATCCACAAATAAAATCATAAAAATTTAATTATACAAAAATACATTCATAAGAAACAACACCCTTCACTCTCCTTTAACATCCTTGTCAGGTTCTAAATCTCTTGAAGCAATCAATCGAAATTTAAAATCTTTATCAGCTGTTAAACTCGAGGCTGAATTCATGTCAAACAACATTTTTTTACACAAACAAAAATAATCAAACAATTTCTCAGTACAAAATTTTTCATTATAAAAATCACAAAATTTATCGTTTATTATATTCTTTCTTTCAGGAGAATATTCTTCCGAAGTGGAATTCAGATCATCTGTCGTCTGACCCCGAACTTCATCCCTAGAATTTTCCTGACTTTGATTAATTTGAGATTCTTCGATCTCTAAATCAATTCCACTATCGTTCATCGAATTATTACAATAATTAATATTCATTTGAAAATCAAAATCATCAATATTATATAATTTTGTGTTATTTACAAAATCTTTTTCACAAACATGCTCAGTGAGACTGATTGTCGAATCAAAATTTGTAAATTCAATCCCCCTATAAACAGCATTTTTATCGATCCCCCTTAAACTTTCTTGACTACTACCATCATTATCATTAATATTCAAATTTTTAGTTGATTGCTCCAATTTCCCAAAATCCATGCATGACAAAGGCATCAAAGGAGGTGCATAATTTAAAAAATCTTTGCATTCATTGTTTCGAGCATTTTGTTTATCTTGATAAATCAAATCTAAATTTACCAAAGACTGTAAAATTTTATCAAAATTTAAATAATCAACAGTTACCAATGCATCCTTTACGCGATTAGGCATCTGCTGAATTATTCTATAGAAAATTTCACCAATATCCATTTCCGAAAACAAATATTGTGCTTCATAGATCTGATTCATAAAATAAGACTGCAAATTTCCCCTTTTGGGAATGAAACGTCGTGAATACCATTTTAATTTAAAGTTAACTTGAATCGGAATTGAAAAGAAATAATTTAAAAATTTAATTTTAAAGTCGTTTATATCAATAAACGGAGATTGTTGTATGTGAAACCAAGTTTTCACCTTGCCGTGCAATAAATATTTCAAAATAGTTAACTGCTCATCTATAGAAATTCTATTCAAAACAAAGAATTTATCAATACGTTCAAGAAAATAATGCGGATTTTCAAATTCTCCTAAATCAAATTTTTCAAAATTAAAATTAAAAGTTTTAAATGCATCATTGAGAGTTTCGAATACTCGATTGGCACAATCTCGACAACAATCATTATTTTTATTTAATTTTCGCAAAATCATTCCAATAAATATTTCGTTGTTCACATTCATTTTCAAAATTGTCAAAATAATTTAAGTTCAGAAATCAAAAATAAAATTTGCTAATTACATTTGTCACCTTCTCTTTGTTTTACTTCTGTCTTTGTCAGCGCTATTGTTTCAAGTCTAACGATCGAAAATAATACAAATTGCTCATTCATATACACAAAAATCATACATTCATTTTACCGTTATATAATTACAGAAAATAATCATTATACAAAATTTATAAGTTTTCAAATATTTTCTAAACGTTCAAATAAACAATAAAATTTTTCAAATTTATAGAATACAATAAAAAAGTTGGGCACGCGTCTGGTCCCTGTTCGGGCGCCAAAATGTAACGATTTTCTTATTTCATGAAAATAAATAAAAACCGCGACAATACAAAATACAAAAACAATAAAAATTATAAAACAAAGAATTTAAAATAATAAAATAAAACAATGAAATTGCACAAAATTACAAAATACTCGATTAATAAACACACAAATAATTTACAAAAAGAAATAAAATGTATATTTCCGTCAAAACTTTAATTCAAATAGGCCTGACGTCAGGGATTTATACAAGTATAGAAAATAAAATGACAAATAGACACACAAACATACGCACATCCAAATAACAATATTTAAAAAGAAATCAATCAAAATAATAAATTAATAAACAAAATAATTAAAAAGAATAATTCGCAATTCATCACACGACTAAAATCACTCTCTTTCTTTTATACCATCAGACATAGACATTTTTAAATAATAATTTAATTTTAATTATCAAAATTTATAAATTTGTGCACCTGAAATCTCCAGGGCCATTTTATTAATTACGGTCGTGCACTTACGAGTCACCCAACAGTTGGCAAAGAATACTCGTTCTGCTGAGGAAGATTTTGGTTTCCCGACCGGTTCCGACTTCCAAGTCACCATATTCGTCCAATATTATAAATAATTATCTTCATTTTATTAAATCCGTATCCAATGGTCATTAACGGCCACACTTTATATTTAACACAAAAAGAAACACATATTTTACAAAACAAAAAATAATAAACTGAATTTTTAAATAAATTTGAATTTAAGAAAAAAACTACCTTCCGTGTCCTCGGCCGGCACGTGAGAGCGTAGCCGCTGTTGATCCCGTGTCGATGAATTGCGAAAGTCAATTAATAAATTAATCAATCGCACTTTTCATCGACCCCGCGATTCAACCCGCCAAGCCCCACTCTTAGCCGAATATTGAGAACACGAAAATAATTAAATTTTGGAAATACTTTGAAGTCGGACCGGTAACATTTTCCAGGAGTCAATCTCTCATGAGATTGTATCGCTTCAGTCAAAACCTATTGTTCATATTTTTCCAAAATAAGTAGTAAAAACAAGATTTGGTCAGACGTAATATTCAATTTTTCGTATTGTTCTAAAATAAATAGTAAAAATAAATTTCAGTCAGTCTTCCTATCCTACTTTTTGTACTTTTTTAAATTAAGTAGTAAAATCAAGTTTTATGTAGACTTGATATCCTATTTTTCGTATTTCTCTTAAATTAAGTAGTAAAACAAATTTTAGTCAGACATAATTTCCTATTTTTGGTAATTCTCTTAATTAAGTAGTAAAAACAAGCTTTGGTCAGGCGTCATATTTGATTCTTGGTATTTCTCTCAATTTAGTAGTTGAAACAAGTTTTAGTCAAAAATATAATTTTCTATTTTTTGTATTTTTCCACATTAGGTAAGTAGTAAAAACAAGTTTTAGTCAGACATCATATTCTATTCTTGGTATTTCTCTCAATTAAGTAGTTGAAACAAGTTTCAGTCAGGCGTAATATAATATTTTTTTATTTTTCTAAATTATGTAGTAAAAACAATTTTTAGTCACACCTAATACTCTATTTTTCAATTAAGTAGTAAAACCAAGTCATAAATAATAAGAATCATACCAGAATTTAAATTATTTCTAATACAATTTTGAATTTTAATCGGAATCCTAGAAAAATGTTATTATTTCTAAAATAATTTTATTAAAATTCGTCAAATGAATTAAATTATTTTAAAATTTGTTAACAAATATTGTTTAATTAATTGTTTATTAATTGTTTATTTAATTTTGTATTTAAATAATTGAATTAATGTAGAATTTTCTAATTATAATTGATTTAAAAATGAATTTCAGTTAAAATTTTAGATTATTATTGAATATTAAAAGCATTATAAAATTAATTTTAAGAAATAATTAAATTTTGAAAAGGTTTTATTATTTCTCTCAATTAAGTAGTAAAAAAAAGTTTTAGTCAAACATAATATCCTATTTTTCGTATTTCGATAAATTATAAGTAGTAAAAACAAGTTTTAGTCAGACGTCATATCTTATTATTCGTATGTTTCCAAAATATAAGTAGTAAAGATAAGTTTTAGTCAGACTTAATATCCTACTTTTCATATATTAACTTCAAAAAGAGTTTTTATTTAAAATTTTTTATGTGCTGGAAGAATTTTCTTCGAATTCTACACGAAAAATTAGATAACACTTATTTATTTTGTTATTAGATATAAAAAATGTGTTATTTGATGTTTTTTTATAATGACAGAAAAAAATGTATTATGAAAAAATGGAAAATATGAAAATTGAATATTAGTACCATTGCCTTGTTTTCACCAGAAGCAAAAGAGAGAGAGATAGAGAGAGAGAGAGAAAAGCGATATCGTCGGACGTTGGTTAGTAGTAGATATAACTGACAATGTCATCCAAAGTAGTAAAAGCTGTTTTCGGTCAGACCGAGAGCAGAACACGGGATTATTAATTATTAAATTAATTGCTATGCTGGAATAATAGTTTTTCAAAATTAAGTACATTTTCCACTTTACTCAGAAAATGAAAACTTTATAAAGAACATTAATATTTATTACATAAATCACAAGTTTAATTATTTAATTAATAAATATTTTCTGTACTTCAGTTATAATGTATACCAATTTAATTATCGGTATATTTAATACTTTTTTCCACCCAGATAAATTAATAGTAACAGGACCATAATTAACGAATCAATTTCAACGAATTGAGGTAAATTTAAATATATTCAGATGGATTATTTGTTAATGGCCAATATTAGCAATAATTGCAAAATTACATGGAAAAGAGATTAATAAATGAAGAGGTTAATTAGGTGAATTATAAATTAATAATTCGACTAAAATTGCTCAATGAGGTGAAAACATGTGAAAATATAATGTTATAATCCAAACGTAAATTATTTGAAATAATATATATTACATTACATTAACATGGTGTATATTCAATTACATGGGGTAAAAATTTAATTAATTTCAGAACATGACGTATATATGTTGATGTGTGCAACTGTTGTTCTTACCATAATGATAATGTACGCTTGGGTCTTCGGGAGCTAATCTCCTGGCGCGCAGAAACCACCTCTCAGCTTCCAAAACACGACTGGACTGTAAGGCAAACATCAAGCGTGATTAGATCGTTGAACAAGCCAATTGTTAACAGTGTGAGCTTAGTCAGAACAGATTTACATAAAATCACAAACAATCCTTGAAGGCCATTGTTCCTAATGGATTCTGGACGTTGAATTTATGGACAGCATTATTAGCAATTATATATTCAATGAAATTTTAATTTTTAAATATCAAAATACGTATTTTTATTGTTTTTATTTGAATTAATTATAGATTTTGATTTTTTATGTAGGTATTTATTAATTTTTAATATACGTACACAATATTATCAATCTATTGTTCTATTACTATATTATTATACTTGGTTATTTTATGACGATCATTATATTACAGCCATTGTACATTATTGTATTGTATTGTATTGTGTTGTATTGTATTCTATTGTATTGTAATGCTTAAAAAGGAAATTATTCCATGAAAGAAGGAGGAAATTGTGGTCAATATTCCAGATAGGGCAGTAAATGTAATATATAAAAGAAATGAAAAATTTTGCAAAATTTTTCAGTGACATTATCCTGAATCAATAATCGTTTTTCAATAGTATTCGGCGAATACTTGAGAAACAATAATTGATTCAGGATATTGACACTAAGGTCGGATAACCAAAAAATTAAAGGAGAAATAATTTTATTTATTTAGTATTTTGATTTTTCAGTTTTAGTCCTAGTGGTGGTTAATTAAAAATTAAAAAGCTATTAACTTAGGTATTTCTTTTTTGTTTTTCTCCTTTTTTTGAAAAGTCCCAGTTAAAAAAGTTCTATAGAATTTAATTAAAATCATTTTATATGAATTCTATAGTGAATATTCTACAGAATTTCACTAGAATGATTCTATAGAATTTCTACATGAATTCTACTAAATTTTAGTGATTTTTAATTAGAAAGAATTTAAATTCGTGAAATAATATTTTTTAACTTTATATTGTTGTGTAATTAAATTTTACATTTGATTTCTACGACAAATTTTAGGCAAAAATTGTTTATATCATTTAAATATATAAAATTCATTAAAATGAAAGTATTTAAAAATACAGACCAAAAAAAATTATATTTTGCTTAAAAGAATAAATTAAATTTTTTCATAACCATAAAACATGAAGAAATCGATCACTCCAAGTCTTCGACCCAAAGTGATCGACATCTTCATGTTTTATAATAATTAAAGATGGCAAACTGATAAAATCATTATTTTATATTATAAGAATATTGTACTTCTTTAAAATTATTTTCATCATTTCAATTCAATTATTATTTTTAAGAATTTTTCTATAAATCAATTAATTTTCAAAAAAGTTCTTCTAAAATTTTCAAAAATCATTTATTAACAATATTCAATTTTAGAAATTTCAATTATTCGTAAATTCTTCAATTAAATATATATTAAAAAATAAAAACTTCAAATAATATAAAAAAAAATTCAATTACACTTTTCCAAAAAAATTCATTTCAAAATTCAATTATTTCTAAAATTTCACGCTATATTGCTTTTAATATTCAATTATTATATCTAAAATTTAAACTGAAATTCATTTTGAAATTAATTTCTATTAGAAAATTCTACTAGAATTCAATTATTTAAATACAAAAATAAATAATTTATTGAATGTTTCTTAAAATTAAATTATTATTTTAATTGTTATTTTTAATAATTTTTAAAAAAGTTTTTTTAAAATTCTCAAATTCATTTGTTTTTAACTAAAATTCATTTTTAAATCAATTTTTATTAAAAAATTCTATTAAAATTCAATTATTTAAATACAAAAAATAATTAAAATAATAGATATATTGAAAATCATTTAACTGGGGAAAATTTTTGAAAATAATTGAATTTCTGCGAAGAATTTTATTACTTTAAAAAATAATTGTATTTTGCATAGAATTTTATTAAAATTTCTGAAAATAATTGAATTTCTGCAATAATTTGTAACTTCTCCAAAATTAAATTTGTTTTTAGTGTTAACCAAAATTTTTCTATAAATTCAATATTTTTAATAATTTTTGAAGTAGTTTTTTGAGAATTTTCAAATTCATTTGTTTTTAACTGAAATTTATTTTTAAATAAATTTTTATTAGTAAATTCAACTAGAATTCAATTATTTAAATACAAAAAATAATTTATTAAATATTTGAATGTTTCTTAAAACTTGTATTCTCATAAAGAATTTTATCAACAAATTTTTAAATAATTGAATATGTTTGACGAATTTTAATAAAATTTTTAATAATAATAATAACATTTATCGAAAAAAAAAATTTGTAAATAATGTAATTCTTGTGAAATTTTTATATTTTATGAAAATAATTAATTTCTTGCGTAGAATTTTATTAAAATTTTTAAATAATTAAATTCTTTTAGAAAATTTTATTAAAATAATAGATATATTTTAAATCATTAAATTGACGAAAATTTTTGAAAATAATTGAAATTTTGCAAAGAATTATTTATTACTTTTGAAAATGATTGACTTTCTGTAATCATTTGTAATTTCTCTAAAATTCTCAAAATTTTATAGTATAATTTACGAACTTTTCCTCCTTTTTCAATCAAATTATGGACTTTACGGATCTTTTTTTTATTAAAAACGGACTTTTACGAATTTGAAGCAAATTTACGGACCTTTACGAAATTTACGGACCTAATTCTAATCCTGTACTAACCATACACTAATATAATGTTAAAAAAAAAATTTTTCACAATATTTATATTCTTTCTAATTAAAAATCACTAAAGATTAGTAAAATTCATGTAGAAATTCTATACAATCGTTCTAGTGAAATTCTATAGAACATTTTTAGCTGGGGGTTTGTTTTCTCTCAAACAACAATTCGCCAATGACAAGATTAAATGTATTTTTTATCAAAACAAAAAAAGAAGAGAAAAGGAGAGGAGGAATTTTTTTATGCCATAGCGATGTAAAGAAAAAAAAATTCTATTTACACTAAAAAATATGAAATAGTCAGGAATTGAAAATTTCCAAAGAGCAATTTATATTTTCCCCTCGTGAAATTAAATTCTTTTTTTCGTTAAACTGAAGTAGAATTGTAATTTTAATAGAAAGAAGTAATCTCATTTTCTGCACAAGTACCATTGAAAAAAAAATCGTAGTAACTCGTTATTGTTACAAAAGCACCTAACCTTTGAGTGAGTCACGTCAGAATGTTTTCTCAGAAGCTTGAATTCCCCATTTTATTTAGAATTAAATTGCGAGACAAGAATTGACTTTAATTCTAAAAATAATCTAGCAATGAGGAAGTACATTTTTCTCTACTTTCATCGTGTGCCTTGAAAAGAAAGAGCTCTAAAGAAATTTCATTTCCTACCTGAGTAGAAGAGAATGGAGCTGCAAAGTTGTCGAAGAACCACGTTCAAGGAATGGGGGCTGAAAGAGATAAGGACTGGGATAGGTGAAAGGGGGATTTTCAAGTGTAAGAGGGTGAATTGTCGATAAGAGTGGAAAGAAAGAAAAAAAAATGAGATGAAGAGAGGGGGGGGGGTGGAAATGTTGGTCGTCTCAATGACGAATAAAGGTCATGAATTTATGTCTGGTCAAACTTACATTTCGCGCTAGCAATTTCCCATAAGTGATGTGGGCAGGCACGTGGTCTGGCTGACTGGCTAAACTTGCCTGAAACCACTTCTCAGCCTCAGCGTACTGTTGTAGTCGAGACAGCGTCTCTCCCAGTAAATTGTAAACGCTCTAAAACATAAATTTAGTTGTTGCTTTTAAGTTAATGTGTTTCAACGTGTTAACAAGCCAAACAAATGCTTCGCGGCTCTACAAGAAACAACTTTATATTTGTTAAAGGCTTTGTTGAAAATTCATCAACTAACTTCATTTTATATTATAATTGTTAATCGTTAAAAATTGAAATTTATATATTTCATAATAACAGGGTTGTTAGGGGGTCAGGATTCAAATTTGAATCAACTGTAAGTATCACAAATTTATATCCTTCGAAGCTGATTCAAAATTAACTACTAATTTCTAAATTAAATATGTTTCGAATTGTTCTCTTGAATAATCCTGATTTTGACTATTAATTCACAAATTTAGAAGTGCTTAGAAATATTCTGTCTGACTAAAGATGATTTTAATTAGTAATTTTTGAATTTACAAGTGTTTAAAAATATTTTACCTGACTAAAAATGACATTAACTATACTGATTTTAAAATTACATGTTTCAATTTTTTTTCTTCAGACTAAAACTAATTTTAACTACACATTATTCTATATAACATATATTTAAATTATAAATACAAAAAAGTTTGTCTTGCTAAAAATGACTTTGACTACTAACTTTTAAAATTCATATGATTAGAAATATTATGTCTGATTAAAACTGATTTCAACTACTTGTTTCAAAATAACATATATTTAGCATTGATCGTTAGAGTAAAAAAGTCGTCTGACTAAAAATGACTTTAACTACTGATTTTTAAAATTTATATGATTAGAAATATTTTTGTCTGTTTAAAAATTATTTAACTACTAATGTATATTTTACAAGTGCTTAAAAATATTGTGTCTGACTAAAACTGATTTTAACTCCTAATTCATAAATTTACAAGTGTTAAGAAATATTTTTTCAGATTAAAATTGATTTTAACTACTAATTTTTAAATTTACAAGTGTTTATAGTTTAGATATATTTTGTCTGACTAAAACTGATTTTAACTACTCATTTCTAAATTAAATATAATTAGATAATAAAAACGTTTGTCTGGCAAAAAATGACTTTAACTACTAATTTCTAAAATTCATATGTTTGGAAATATTTTGTTTGACTAAAACTGGTTTTAACTACTAATTTATAAATTTACAAATAGTTAGAAATATTGTGTCTAAGTAAAAATCACTTTAACTACAGATTTCAGAATTAAATTTGTTTAGAACTGTTCAACAAAGTAAAAAAAAAATTGTCTGACTAAAAATGACTATAACTACTGATTTCTAAAATTCAGATGTTTAGAAATATTATTTTTAACTGCAAATTAATAAATTTACAAATGTTACAAAATTTTTTAGCTGACTAAAAATGACTTTAACTATTAATTTCTCAAATTTGCATATTATACATTTTGTGTCTGACTAAAACTGACTGAAACTACTAATTTCTAAAATTCATATGTTTAGAAATATTTTGTCCGACTAAAACTCATTTTAATTACTATAATTAATAATTTACAGGTGTTTAGAAATATTTTGTCCGACTAAAACTGATTTTAGCTACTAATTTATAATTTTACAAGTGCTAAGAAATTTTCTTTAATAATTTTAATTACTTAAACTTCTGGTTTCTAAAATTAATATTTTAGAAATATTTCGTCTGACTCAAACTGATTGTAACTACTAATTTATAAATATACAAGTGTTCAAAAATATTTTGTCCGATTAAAAATGACTTCAACTACTGAATTATTATTCAATTTTTTTATTTGATAATCCATTTATTTATTTTTCTAATTAATTTCTAATCATAATTTTATCCTAATTTTGTAATATTTTTTCTTTCTTATATCAAAAAATTATGATTTGTAATTAATTAGAATTTAGACAATTCGCTCATAAACGAAATGAAGCGAATAAAGTACATCACATGATGGTGATGTTAAATTGTTGCTTTACAATTGCAGAATGAATAATATTATAAGTTACAATAATGAATGAATTCTAAATAGTAATAAATAACAATAATTATTAATTAATAACTTTTCCCATCAGGTGCTTATTTTAAAAAAATATTCTCTGTTCAAGTAAATAATAATTTTAATTATAGAAAAAAAATTTTAAATGTAAATAATTAATATCAATCAAAAAATAAAGATTATAAATTATCGTCTTATTTGTAGTTGAATATTCCTGTATTGAAAATAAAATGTAAAAGTAATTTTTTTTTATAGTTTTAAATATATTTTTCAATTGTAGAAGTAATTGTTGAGTGAAAAGTTCTTCTGACTAAGATTTTATTATTTTCGATCCAAAATATTCTGGTAGAAAGAATGTTTTTCTTTAGGCTTGTTTTTAGCCTCTTTTTATTCTGAGTAAAAGGAATTTTATTCCTTATTCCATAAAAATGGATAAAATTTAAAATAATACTTAAATAAATCTTCAAATTTTTTATAATGAATCCTTTAACCCTGTTGTGGTTTATTGACTAACAATTTTCTATTTCTTTTCTTCTTTCAAACAATTTCGTGAAAAAAATTCCACCTATTCCAAATACAAAAAACAGATTTTTTTTTACTCTTCAAGACCTTTAGAAAATTGTCCTAAAATTACCAGGTCAAGTTCTGGTGACTCCTATTAAGATTGAACTGTCGCAGTTGAAAGACCACTTCGGGATAAATTTTTTTCACAAACCTTATTTTTTTTTTTGTTCTCCCATGGATTTGCCACGAACGTCAAAGCCAGCAATTCTGTTGAGAATACTTGGATGGGATGTGAATCCAAGAAGCTACAGAAAGAACCAACTTAACGGGAAACAAGATAGAAACTTGTACTTTTTTCGTTTTCCGGAAATTGACTCATCTATCATTCATTGTTTATAAAGCTTTCTCCTCCATGTAACTTGTAGTTCTGAGATTCTATTTTCAATATTTTATGAAAGCTTCGAATTCAATTTCCAAGTTCTTGTAGTTTAAAATTTATATGTACTTTGTACATTGTTACGTAATTTTCGTATCGAAGTATTTCTTTCAGCTGTCAAAGTCATTTCAAAACTTTCAAGAAATTCTACATAGATACTCGTGTAGAACAATGTAAAACTCGATGGAATTTTTTTTCAAATATTTCATTATTAATTTTAAAAAATAGAAAAAGCAGGAAATAATTTATAAATTAACTTTTAATAATAATATTTTCACATAAGTGATACACGTGGGTTTTTTTTTTTTTAAAGAAAATTTGAATGTCTAAACTCATCAGTGGAACGTGACGTAGATTTAAATTTTCCGCTCTTTGAAAGATGGCGCTAACGTCAGGGGCTTCTTCAGATGCAAGTGGAAGACCATTTTCCTTGAAAACTAGCTGGAATTATTCATTCTTGAAGATTAAGCAAATCCAATATAAAGGCATATTACACCTTGAATTTATCAACCTAACTGCATTTTTTTCCTTCCCTCCTCATGAGAGAAAAAACTTTAGAAAAGAGATTCATTTTGGATTTTTTAAATTTTCATTTTATTTTATAAGAACTTGGGGGGACTAAGTCTTTCTTTTACAAAATTTTCTCTTCCCAAATGAAAAAGTTCTATAGAATTTCATTAGAATCATTCTATATATGAATTCTAGTGAATATTCTATAGAATTGTATGTTATAATTTGGAGAATTTCAAAGAAATTATAAATGATTGCAAAAATTCAATTCTTTTCAAAAGTAATAATATTCTTCGCAGACATTCAATTATGTTCAAAATTTTTTTTAAATTTTCGTCAAAATTCCAATTATCTTTATAAATAATAAAATTCTTCTCCAAAATTCAATTATTTAAAAAAATTTCAATAAAAATTCTTTGCAAAATTTCAATTATTTTCAAAAATTTTCCCTAATTTAATAATTTCCAATACAAAATTTTCCAAAAGAATTCAATTATTTAAAATTTTTTAAATAAAATTCTACGCAAACATTTAATTATTTTCATAAAATAGAAAAAATTTTACAATAATTCCAATATTTACAAATTTTTTTTATAAATTTCTTCGCAATATAGTTTAATTATTTTTATAAAAACTGAAATTATTGCAGAGATTCAATTATTTTTCTAAATAATAAAATTCTTTTTAGGAATTCAATTATTTTCATAAATAATTAAACTCATCGTAGAATTTCAATTATTTTGAATAAAATTTTTATCGAATTCCTCGATAAATGTAATTATTATTATTAAAAATTTTATTTAAATTCGCTAAACGAATATCCAATTATTTAAAAAGTTGTTGATAAAAATCTTTATAAGAATTCAATTTTTAAATTCATTCAAATATTCAATTAATTATTTTTTTTTGTGTTTAAATAATTGAATTCTAGTAGAATTTTCTAATAAAAATTGATTTTAAAATGAATTTCTATTAAAAAAACAAATGAATTTGAAAATATTCGAAATTGTTTTTTAAAAATTATTAAAAATAATGGATTTATAGAAAAATTTTAATTAACACTAAAAAAAATTTAATTTTAGAGAAGTTACAATTTTTTTGCAGAAATTCAATTGTTTTCAAGAGTAATAAAATCATTCGCAGATATTCAATTATTTTCAGAAATTTTAATAAAATTTTTCGAAAGAATTCAATGATTTTCAAAAATTGAAAAGTTCTTTGTTAAATTCAATTATTTTCAAAAGTAGTAAATATCTTTGCAGAATTGAAATTATTTTCAGAAATTTTAATAAAATTCTTTGAAAGAATTCAATTATTTTTAAAAATAGAAAATTTTTTGATAAATTCAATTATTTTAAAAGTAATAAAATTCTTAACAAAAATTTAATTATGTTCAAAATTTTCTGCAAAATTTCAATTATCTTTATAAATAATAAAATTCTTTTCCGAAATTCAATTATTTTCAAAAATTTTAATAAAATTCTTGTCAAAATTTCAATTATTTTCAAAAATTTTCCTTAATTTGATGATTTTGAAGAAATCTATTATTTTAATAAAATTTTCCAAAAGAATTCAATTATGTACAAAATTTTTAATAAAATTCTACGTAAACATTTAATTATTTTCATAAAATAATAGAAATTTCAAAGAAATTCAATTATTTAGAAATTTCTTATACTTCGCAATATAATTCAAATATTTTTTGTATTTAAATAATTGAATTCTACTAGAATTTTATAATAAAAATTTATTTAAAAATTAATTGCAGTAGAAAACAAATTAATTTGAAAATTCTTAAAAAACTGTTTGAAAAATTATTAAAAATAATGAATTTATAGAAAAATTGAATTTAACACTAAAAAAAAAATTAATTTTGGAGAAGTTACAAATTATTGCAGAAATTCAATTGTTTTTAAGAGAAATAAAATCCTTCGCAGAAATTAAATTATGTTTAAAAAATAATAAAATTCTTCTTAAGAATTCAATTATTTTCGGAAATTTTAATAAAAATCAACGAAAGAATTCAATTATTTCAAAATATTATGATATTCTAGTAGAATTTTCTAACAAAAATTGATTTAAAAATGAATTTCAGTTAAAATGTTAGGTAATAATTGAATATTAAAATCAATGTAGCCTAGATTTTTAGAAATAATTAAATTTTGAAATTAATTTAAAAAAAAAAAATTAATTAAATTTTTTTTTATATTATTTGAAGTTTTTATTTTCTAATATATATTTATTTGAAGAATTTACGAATAATTGAAGTTTGTAAAATTGAATATTGTAAGCAAATGGATTTGAAAATTGTCAAAGAACTTTTTCGAAAATTATTAAAAATAATCGATTTAAAGAACAATTTCAGTTTTAAAAAGTCGGTAATTTTTTATATTTGGTCCGTAAAGTCCGTATTTTTAAATATTTAAATATTTATTTATTTTATTTAAATTTAAATATTATTTCACTAATTTAAATTCTTTTTAATTAAAAACTACTAAAATTTAGTAGAATTTATGTAGAAATTCTATAGTATTATTTTAGTGAAATTCTGTAGAATATTCACTAGAATTCATATAAAATGATTCTAGTGAAATTCTAAAGAACTTTTTTAGCTGGGATTATTTCTTCACCATCAATAATGCGTATGCAAACTATCTTTTCAATATTTTTTTTTTTTGTTTTTCACTTTAAAAACTGTTTTACTGCGAAGAAGTCTTCACCATTAAAATAAAAATTTCCATGCTTTCCAGCCTCTTGACAAACACTTCTCATTGACATCCATTCTCGCTCCTTTAAAAAAAAAAAAATAAAAAAAAAATCCCTTGTGAATAAATGCTTTTCCAATTCTTTTCTATTCTCTTTCTTCACTGATGCATTTGTTTTTTCTATATCTTCCCTTCCATTTTGTCGCGCTCACGTTTCGCACGTTCACCTTTCCATATTTTTTTCCCCCGTTTTTACCCTCTTTTGCTTTTCGCGACTTTCCTTTTCTGTCGGTAGACTGAAGAGAATCGTAAAACTTTCAGGTTACTGTTCCCGTACGAAGTTGGTCGTTACTAAAGTTGCCGCGTGACGAGATGAGAATTTCTTTTCGATGGCCTCGAGCTTTCCTTTATACGATGTTTCCGACGCAGTCGAGATTTCCGGTGGCCATTAACGCTAAGAGGGTTGCGAAATTAGAAAAGTCTCTAACTTAATTTTCTTTAGTAGAGAGTGTTAGAAAGAGCTACAAAGTTTTTCTAGTGTTGACAATTTTCAATTTGAATTCCACACGTGTCGCATGGTGAAACACGACGGGACTCTTGTTTAAAAAATGTAGGTGAGATTTTGTAACCTCTTTTTTTTTCTTCCCAGAAGCAAAGGCCATTTGAATATTCATGTTCTAAGGGAAATTTTTAGATATTTATAAATTTAAATACAGGGGAACATTTATGGTATTTGATAGAAGGAAAATTTCCATTGTCTCTCTCTCTCTCTCAGGAACCAATTATATCTTCTCGACTTTGAGTGTATGTACATACTCGTTGCATGTCTAAATTGCGGTCGACTTGAGATTGTATGCAACGAACGTTTCACTGCAATGTAATTGTGGGATACCACCGAATTTTCCTAGTGTAAAGTGACTGGGAACAAATGAGAGGGTATCATACTGAAATGTGACGGAAATTCGAGAGGGAACAAGAGAATGAACTAGAAAGTTT
Organism: Leptopilina heterotoma; assembly: GCF_015476425.1. NCBI lineage: Eukaryota > Metazoa > Arthropoda > Insecta > Hymenoptera > Figitidae > Leptopilina > Leptopilina heterotoma. The sequence continues at coordinate 877,289 of NW_025110971.1, read as the reverse complement.
GTGAGGAAAAAGAGGCGAAGATCCTTTTTTTTTCCTCATTTAAATTCAAATAATCATACAGACGGATGCTGTAAAGTGCGCCCAAATGTTTTCCCTTCATAGTTGAAAATTGCTGACGAGCGAGCCCTAATTATCTCTAAAAGTATTCGTTTGGATTAAGAGAGAGAAGCCAAGAAAGTCTCTACTGATATTCATCCTAAAATTCTTACTCAACTTCTTTCGGAATTGCTCGCTTTTTTTGACATTAAAAATTTTTTTCCCAGCTTAGCAAAAAAAAAAAGATGTTTGAAAAATATGGAATACTTTTTATTTATTCACAAATAGTTTTCAATTAAATAAAAACTGATAAATAACCCATTTTCTGTTTCATTGCTATCTTTTTTCGTAATTTTAAAATAAGTATAGTTAAAGGCATTATTGGTCAGACAACAATTTTTTTCCCTCTGACGATTGATTCTAAATATATAGAATTTAAAAAATAAATAGTTACGATCAGTCAGAATACTTCTAAAGTATGAATGTTAGAAATCAGTATAGTTTAAGTCATTTTTAGTGAGACAATTTTTTTAAACCTGTAAATTTATAAATTTACAAATAGTAGCCCAGCTGAAAAAGTTCTATAGAATTTCACTAGAATCACTTTATAGAATCATTCTATAAGAATTCTAGTGAATATTCTATAGAATTTCACTCTGGAACGATTCTATAGAATTTCTACATGAATTCTATTAAATTTAAGTGATTTTTAATAAGAAAGAATATAAAATTTCGTAAAGTCTGTAATTTGATTAAAAAAAGGACAAAAAGTTCGTAAATTGTACGATATAATTTGGAGAATTTTAAAGAAATTACAAATGATTGCAAAAATTCAATTATTTTTAATAAAATTTAAATCGAATTCCTTGATAAATGTAATTATTATTCAAATTTTCATTAAAATTCGTTAATCAAATTCATTTATTTAAAATTTTGTTATGACAAATTTCTTTATGAGAATTGAATTTTAAGAAACATTCAAATATTCAATACATTATTCTTTTCTATTTATATAATTGAATTCTAGTATGATTTTCTAATAAAACTTGATTTAATAATGAATTATAGTTAAAAACAAATGAATTTGAAAATTCTCAAAAAACTATTTTAAACATTATTAAAAATAATGGATTTATAGAAAAATTTAAAATAACACTAACAAAATTCAATTATGTTCAAAAATAGTAAGATTCTTCTTAGGAATTCAATTATTTAAAAAGATGTTGATAAAATTCTTTAGAATTGAATTTCAAGAAAGATTCAAATATTCAATGAATTATTTTTTTATATTTAAATAATTAAATTCTAATAGAGATTTCTAAAAAAAATTAATTTAAAATTGAATCGCAATTAAAATTTCAGATAATAATCGAATATTAAAAACAATATAGCGTGAATTTTTACAAATAATTGAATTTTGAAATTAATTTTTTTTTTTGAAAAAGTGTAATTGATTTTTTTTTATATTAGATATTTGAAGTTTTTATTTTCTTATATATATATATATTTAATTGAAGAATTTACGAATAATTAAAATTTGTAAAATTGAATATTGTAAATAAATGAATTTTAAAAATTGACGAAGTATTTTTTGGAATATTAATTGATTTAAAGAAAAATTTTAGTGAATAATTCTTAAAAATAATAATAATTGAATTGAAATAATAAAAATAATTTTGAAAAAGTACAATATTCTTATAATATAAAATAATGATTTTATCAATTTGCCATTTTTAATTATTATAAAACATGAAGAAATCGATTACTTCGAGTCGAAGACTCGGAGTGATTGATTTCTTCATGTTTTACAGTTATACAAAATTTAATTTATACTTTTAAGTAAAATTTTCACTTATTTGACTCGAATTTTTTCCTAAAATTTTTTCTCAGAAATTTTTGATATAAATTAAATGTAAAATTTAATTACACAATAATATAAAGTTGAAAAATATTATTTTACGAATTTAAATTCTTTCTAATTAAAAATTACTAAAACTTAGTAGAATTCATGTAGAAATTCTATAGAATCATTCTAGTGAAATTCTGTAGAATATTCACTAGAATTCATTTAGAATGATTCTAGTGAAATTCTATAGAACTTTTTCAGCTGGGAGTTAAGGTTAGTTTTAATAATAAGACAAAATATTTCTAAACTTATGTTTAGAAATATTTATTTTCTAAACGTATATTCTTAACGTATATTTAATTGAAGAATTTACGAATAATTGAAGTTTGTAAATAAATGTATTTTAAAAATTGTAGAAGAACTTTTTTGAAAATTAATTGATTTAAAGAAAAATTTGAGTGAAATCTAATTTGACTTGAACTGGTCAGTAATTTTTCATTTTTGGTCCGTAAAATCCGTATTTTTAAATACTTTCACTGGTTCGAGCCCTGCTACTAACTTAAATAAATTATATATAATTAAATGATATAAACTATTTTTACCTCAAATTTGTCATACAAATAAAATGTAAAATTAAAAAATATTATTTTACGAATTTAAATTCTTTCTAATTTAAAATCACTAAAATTTAGTAGAATTCATGTAGAAATTCTATAGAATCATTCTAGTGAAATTCTGTAGTCACTAGAATTCATATAGAATTATTTTATTGAAATTCTATACAACTTTTTCAGAAGGATAAAAGGGAGGGAATTTGTGGTTTATAAAAATCTAAATGGAAAAAAATCCACTTTCCTAAGCAAGTGGATTTTTTTCCATGTGACTATTTATTTGTCCATCTATTTGCTACTCGGTTTTTTCAAAGTTGAGGCGAGTGGTTTTTGCAATGTCAGCGGTATTTTTTTTTTTTTTTTTGACTTTTTTTTATGGCTCGACAAGCTCTAGAGAGACGTAGGTATCCCGAGGGCTCATATTTCCGCGATTTACTTCCCATACGTATATATATATATATATATATAGAGGCTCAACTTGTATGTATATGTTCGCACTGCTGTTGCCTCAGGCGGTGGCCATCGTGATAAAACATTGGAAACTGGCGAAACTCGGGTCTAATCTTGGCGGCGATGTTTTACCCCAACCAGCAGAGTTTCTCGATTCGATGGAGCGCCTCGTAAACTCACGAAAGATATCGTCGTGGCGATTAGACCCTCGTCGTTCGCGAGAACACAATTTTCCTGCTCTCCCATCGAACACTGGAGACATCTCGTTACTCTTGTGCAAACGAAGGGGGGAGAAAAAAATAGAAGAAGCTCAGGCAATTACGATAACAGAAAATGAAACGTTAGGAATGTGCGGTTCATCTGTCTACAGTCGAAGAGTCACGATACGGAGTTGGATTTTTTGATTCTTTATTAGTTGACAAATTTTGTTTTTCAAAAAATTTTTTTCTTTTCTCTCAATTATAGGTAATAATAGTTGATTTTTCATTTTTAATTATTAAACTATAGAGTATGGGTACAAAAATATTTTACCCCATTCCGCTGCTGTAACCGAAATATAGTTTTTTTACCGAAATATATTTTCGAATTTAAATCGCAAAAATTGTTGTTTTATTCGGTAGAAATTAAATTTATAAACTAAATTAAATTTTCAATTAAATTTTAAACTAAATTTTAAACTAAATTTATGGTTCTATTCCTTAATCAGTAGTAAAAGCAAGTTTAGAACAGACGTAACTTTAAATTTTCTATACTTTTCAGAAATCAGTAATAAAAAGTAGCTTTCGTCTAACATAATATCCAATTTATGGTATTTTTATAAATCAGTAGTGAAAACAATTTTTAGTCAGACGTAGCATACAGTTTTTGGTACTTTTTCGAAATCAGTAGTAAAAACTAGATTTAGTAGGACATAATACTAAAGTTGTACTACTTTTTCTAAACCAGTAGTCAAATCAAGCTTTAGTCAGACATAAACCTCAATATTTTATAATTTTTCTAAAATAGTAGTGAAAGCAAGTTAAAGTCAGTCGTAACATTCAATTTTTAGTACACTTTCTAAATTAGTAGTAAAGACTAGGTTTCGTCAGACAAATAAAATCACTAATAATAAATTTTATTTTTTCTTAATTAGTAGTGGAATCAAGTTCCAGTTATCCGCTATAACTAATTTTTGATACTATTTGTAATTCAGTAGTAATCCCAGCTGAAAAAGTTCTATAGAATTTCACTAGAATCATTCTATATGAATTCTAGTGAATATTCTACAGAATTTCACTAGAATGATTCTATAGAATTTCTACATAAATTCTACTAAATTTTAGTAGTTTTTAATTAAAAAGAATTTAAATTCGTGAAATAATATTTAAATTTAAATAAAATAAATAAATATTTAAATATTTAGAAATACGGACTTTAAGGACCAAATATAAAAAATTACCGACTTTTTAAAACTGAAATTGTTCTTTAAATCGATTATTTTTAATAATTTTCGAAAAAGTTTTTTGACAATTTTCAAATACATTTGCTTACAATATTCAATTTTACAAACTTCAATTATTCGTAAATTCTTCAAATAAATATAAATTAGAAAATAAAAACTTCAAATAATATAGAAAAATTGAATTAAATTTTTTTTTAAAAAATTAATTTCAAAATTTAATTATTTCTAAAAATCTAGGCTACATTGATTTTAATATTCAATTATTACCTAACATTTTAACTGAAATTCATTTTTAAATCAATTTTTGTTAGAAAATTCTACTAGAATATCATAATATTTTGAAATAATTGAATTCTTTCGTTGATTTTTATTAAAATTTCTAAAAATAATTGAATTCCTAAAAAGAATTTTATTATTTTTTAAACATAATTTAATTTCTGCGAAGGATTTTGTTTCTCTTAAAAACAATTGAATTTTTGCAATAATTTGTAACTTCTCCAAAATTAATTTTTTTTAGTGTTAAATTCAATTTTTCTATAAATTCATTATTTTCAATAATTTTTCAAACAGTTTTTTAAGAATTTTCAAATTAATTTGTTTTCTACTGCAATTAATTTTTAAATAAATTTTTATTATAAAATTCTAGTAGAATTCAATTATTTAAATACAAAAAATATTTGAATTATATTGCGAAGTATAAGAAATTTCTAAATAATTGAATTTTTTTGAAATTTCTATTATTTTATGAAAATAATTAAATGTTTACGTAGAATTTTATTAAAAAATTTGTATATAATTGAATTCTTTTGGAAAATTTTATTAAAATAATAGATTTCTTCAAAATCATCAAATTAAGGAAAATTTTTGAAAATAATTGAAATTTTGACAAGAATTTTATTAAAATTGTTGAAAATAATTGAATTTCGGAAAAGAATTTTATTATTTATAAAGATAATTGAAATTTTGTAGAAAATTTTGAACATAATTAAATTTTTGTTAAGAATTTTATTACTTTTAAAATAATTGAATTTAACAAAAAATTTTCTATTTTTAAAAATACTTGAATTCTTTCAAAGAATTTTATTAAAATTTCTGAAAATAATTTCAATTCTGCAAAGAATTTTACTACTTTTGAAAATAATTAAATTTTTTTAGTATGAATTAAAGTTTTTCTATAAATCCATTATTTTTAATAATTTAAAAAAATAGTTTTTTGAGAATTTTCAAATTTATTTGTTTTTAACTAAAATTCCTTTATAAATCAATTTTTATTAGAAAATTATCTGAGAAGAATTTTATTATTTATAAAAATAATTTAATTTTTCAATCATTTGTAATTTCTCTTAAATTCTCCAAATTATATCGTATACAATTTACGAACTTTTTGTCCTTTTTTTAATCAAATTGCAGACTTTACGAAATTTTGTATTCTTTCTTATTAAAAATCACTTAAATTTCGTAGAATTCATGTAGAAATTCTATAGAATAGTTCTAGTGAAATTCTATAGAATATTCACTAGAATTCTTATAGAATGATTCTATAGGATGATTCTAGTGAAATTCTATAGAACTTTTTCACACTGTAAAAAGAAAGGTACTAATTTAGTACCAAAATTGGTACTAAATCGTAATTTGGTTCTGTTTTAGTACCGAAATCAGCTCTAATTTAGAACCTTTTTTTTATAGTGCAGCTGGGAATACCAATTTATAGTCAGACATTTATAGTCAAACAATTCGGTCAATTTCTAAAATTTTAGTTAACATATCCTCCTATTAGAATTTTTAAAATCTGATTTAAAATTCAAATTTAATACTAATTCAAAAATTTGCAAGTGTTTAACAATATTTTGTCTGATTAAAAAAAACTTTATAATGTTTATATACTAATATCTAAATTAAATATGTGTACAATATTTCGTCAGACTAAAACTGATTTTAACTATTGATTTTTAAATTGCATATGTTTGGAATTGTTCGTAGTAAAAAAATTGTCTGTCTAAATATGACTTTAACGGTACTGATTTCTAAAATTCATATGAATGAAAAGATTTTGTCTTAGAATTGATTTTAATTACTGATTTTTAAAATTCTTCTTTTCTTTTTGAATTTAAAAATAGAATGCAAGAAAGTGAAGTAAGAAACTAAAAAGAAAAATTCAAGTTAAACACATTAAAACAGTTTCTCTCTTTCTCTAAAAAATTTATTTTTGCACAAGGTTGAAATCCTTTCTCGCTTCCTGAATTTAGATCACTATCCAATTTCAATCCACTTTGGTCGGCAATCGAATGCGAGTAATTATTTAAATAACTGTCTCGCCTCTTCTCTCTTCCTTCTTTTTTTTCGAATAGAAATTCCGCCTCTCCGTGATATTGAACGAAAATCAAAATCACCAACTACACACCCAAAACACGAAAAACTCCCATCTACTTTAAGATCCTTTAAGCAGATTTATTCAAAGCGGATTCTTGATTTCATTCCAGATACAGATCCATTTGGAAGATTGCTTTCCAATATGTCCCACTCCCATTCAGCGAGAGTTGCATCTTTCTCTGAATTCGAAAATGCGTTTTGTGGTAAATGCTCCACTATCCAATGGAGGATGGCTTAAAGTGGAAGATAATTGGAGAACCATGCGGCACACTTGGACAGACAATCACTTTCCTCTCTTGTCCGTGGTCACTGTACTCTCGAGTTTCTCAGAATAGAGACAAAGAGAGAGAGAGAGAGAGAGAGAGAGAGAGAGAGAGAGAGAGAGAGAGAGAGAGACGAGAGGGGTGGGGTGGGGGTGGATCAAGTGATGGGTTGCATGAGTACAAGAGGAGAAAGAGGTTTGAAGCAGGGAAACAGAGGGAGATTCTCGAATCTATCGATCCTAAGCCACTGGCTCCGTTGGTTGCCAGCGAGCTTATACTCTGGCGACTTATTGCAACGACTAGTTGCCGAGTCGTGTAACACTCTCGAAAACTAGTTCGAGTGAATAATGGTCCGGAACAATGCGAAACCTCTGGAATCGCGAGTCTAAGCTCCATGAAAAGCCGTCTTTGATAGTTTCTAGAATCCTCCTTGAGACTTTTTTTTTTCTCTCTCTCTCTCTCTTTAGTTGCGAGCGATTCCCATTGAGAATCAAGGAAATCCTGCAATGCCCATACCGAAAATCACTCTTCAATTAAGACATTCAAGATTTATCCTATTTAGAAACTCTCTACAATCTAAAGAAAGTCAAATTAAAATTTAAAAACTTATAATTTGAAAGAAACAAGTTCATTGCTTTTTGAGAAGTTGAAGAAAAGTCATTCGTTTTTTTTTCACGAACCTCAGAATCAAAAAACTATTTGTTTCTTGATTCTGAGATTCGTAAGAAAAACTTTTTGTACTTTTCCTAAAGGTTTTTGACATAATAATTTTTGAATCTGTTCAGCAAGTCACGATTTTGAGATATTCTAATCTAAATTTGTAAAAAAATCAGTAAGAGAAGCAGGCGCAAAGGGCCAACATCTTTGGGTTTCGTGGAATAAAAGAATAAAATAATAAATTAATATGAAAATATAAATTATAAATAAAAATTATAATTGTAATTATAAATATAAATTACAAATAAAAATTATAATTATAAATATAAATTGTAAATAAAAATTATAATTATAATTATAAATATAAATTGTAAATATAAATTATAAATAAATATTATAATTATTAATATAAATTATTCAAAAAATTTCAATTTGTAACCTCTTGAGTTATTTAATTATTACTAAAAATTACCACTACAATTTCTTCTAAAATCCAATTAGTTTTTGTATTTTTCATATTAGATTCCCTGAAAATTGAATTGTTTAAAAAAGTAAATGAAAGTTTACTTATAAGGAAGAATTTGACGGACAGTCAAATCAAAAGTTAGTCCAATGTCATAATAATTAAAAAAAAACACAAATTAAATTTAAAATTTGTCATGGTGGAAAGGCGAAGAATTTAATTTTGAATATTTAAAACGATTGAAAGTTGCATTTGAATACAAATTTATTTATTTATTATTATTTATTCAAAAATTACAATTTCCTGTCAATAAGAAACATTTGTTAAATTTTAGATTATGTCACTTAAATAATTTATTATTGACAAAAAATTATAATTTTTATTCAAATATTAACTTTAAAATGTTCAAAATGTAGAAAATTAAATTCCTTACGCTTCTACCAAAAGGAATTTAAAATTTAATTTTACCTTTTCTTTTAAAATACGAAGTTATGACATTGGACTAACTTTTGTTCCGATTGTTTGTTGAATTCTTCCTTAAAATACAATTTAAAATTTAACTGTTTTTCAATTAATTATATTTTTAAAAATTGAATTAATTTCAAAAAGATTTTAATTTAAAGTTTAGAAAAAAATAAAATGTTTAATATTTTAAAATTATATTGTTTCTACAAATTTTTAATACAACTCTTCCAAAATTCCATTATTTTCCAGAATTTCAATAAAAATTTTTTTTTAATCAATTATTGTGAACAATTATAATAATAATTTTCTTCAACTTTCAAACTAAATTTATTCAAAATTTTGAACTATTTTTTAAATACCTAGTTATATAAAATATTATTGTATTTCTACCTTATACTTGGAATTTAAAAAAAAAATTTAGAAAAATAATTGAAACTTCAAACAGAATTTAAACCATTTGAAATTTAATTATTTTTAAAAATTGCTTTTCCAACTGCTCCAAAATTCAATTATTTTCTAGTAATTTTAACTAAAATTCTTTTTTGAATGAATAATTGTTAATAATAATTTTATTTTATTTATTTAATAAATAATAGTTTTAATAATAAATAATAATGAATAATAATGAATAATAATGAATAATAATACTAATGAATAAAATAAATAATAGTAATATTAATAATTAGACGCAGGAATTATAAAACTGAAATAGAAACGAAATATTAATTAATAATTAATAGTGAAAACGAAATTAAAAAATAAATATTTTTAATAATAATAATAATTTTAAAAAAGTTTTTTGAGAATTTATTTATTCAAGAAAAAAAAAGTTAACTTAAATTACGACAAAGCTTTAATTTTTTTTAATTAAAGTTCACGAAATATTATTCGAAACTTTTGTAAAATTAGGTAAAAATCTCAAGTAATTTAAAAAAAATTACTAATAAATAATTAATTATAAAAAATTTGACTCACAAATTTTGGAATTAAAAATTATTTATAATTAAAATTTTCAAAAAAAATCAATTTAAAGGATAATGAAATTTAATTATTTTTAAAAATTACTACCTATACTATAATTCTCACAATATTTAATTATTTTTCAGAATTTTTAACAAAAGTTTTTTTGAAATCAATTATTTTGAATAATTTATGCAGAAATTTAAATTTAACTTTCAATTTTTTTTTTTTAAATTCAATTTTACGAAACTTTGATTATTTGGAAAAGTTTTTAATTAATTTTATATTCAAAAATTTAACTAATTTCAAAAAAGAATTTTAATTGTTATTTTATGAAAAACTGAATTGTTTAGAACTTTGAATTTTCATTCTCTTCCAAAATTTCTATTCTTACTTTTCTAAAATTCAATGATTTTCCAGAATGTTTAATTAAAATATTTTTTAAAATTAATTAATTTTTAAATATAATTTTCAAAATATTTATATTCATATAGAATTCAGTTAATTAAATTCAAAAATGAATTTTTTTTAATAAAAATTGAAAAATAGTCGCAATTTAGGAAAATAAATTGAAAAAGTCGCAAATTTTTGAAAATAGCAAAAAAAATCCAAGGTCAGTCTTTTATTATACCCTATGGGTCAAAGTTTTTCTCTCTTTATTGCTTTTTATTCGAATTATCTCGATCAAAAAGATTTATTTCACCTTTTTTCTCTATGACATTATTTTTTTTTCAAAATAGCAGCACACACGTTTGTCTGTATAAATACTGTATAAATAAAACCCCAAAATTAATTAATCCAGTTTGCAAAAATAAATTTAAGTCTAGACACAAGAGTTATATAACTGAAAAAAAAAATTTTTTTAAATCACACTTTAGTTTTCTATTCCTTTCTATGCCTAATTTATTCCGCTATGAATAATTATTCAAAAAAAAATTCTTTTTATTACTTTGTTATAGCAGCAGCTGTGAATTTGCATGAAAATAAAGAAATATCACATGCATTAAATTTTCAACTGAATATATATAATTATTCTTTTGTCAACATTTTTTTTTCAGCTTGAAAAATAATAGTCCAGTGAAAATTTGTGTTTTCAGCTTTAACAATAGCCGGAGTATTTAAAATTGTGTATTGACATTTTCCATCAAACGAAACTCTTTTTAAGCCATTCATGTAAAAAAATAATTAAAAAGATTATAGTTTTAAATTTTTCATACAAACATTAATTAAACAAATTTTTTTTAAAGAAACGTGAAGTAATAACTTTATGGAATATTACAAAAATGTAAATGTTTTAAAAATAAAAATTTTAGGTTAAATTTGATTGTTGAGTAGAGTTTGGTGTCGGGGTATATATGCTGATAATAAAATAAATAGTCATGCATTTACGATTTAATATTATGTGATCGTAAAATATTATATGACTTTATATTCTAAACAATGTAATTAACTTTAAAATGTTTTAGGAGTCATGAAATAATTATTATTTGGACAATTTCTCTGAATTTTTTGTTATGTACTAGACTTATTTTTCTTTTTTCGTTGTCTCATATTTATTATTTTTTTTTTACAGAACGCAGCGTAATTATGTTCCGTATTGAACGAGAACAAACTATTATGATCCAGGTCTTTTTGTCGTTGGCGTTTGGCCAACTGGTGTTGGCACGAGAAAAGAAGGTTAAGGGAATGGTAAGGAGTAATTAAACGAGAACAATCGGTGATAAGTAGCACCGGCGTCACGTCCGGCTCTTTAACCCCAAGTGAGTCGAAGCGACAGACCATGGTAGAAGTAAGAAAAACGTTCCTCTTTCACTTTTGAACGAGAGATGCTATGAACAAATTTTTACTATTACAAGGAACTTGATAAAAATTTTGCTCGAATGGCATAAATTTCAGGTGTAAATGTATTTATAAATTTAATGTACAAAAAGATTTCTTTCAACGCAGAAAAATGTGAAAAAATTTAAACTAATCGTCAATTGGGGCAATAAGAAACAGGACTTTTAAATTTTTATTAAGGACATTTATTGGAGGAAATGTGTCTAAAATGGTCATCTAAGTGTTATTGTTATTATTTCGTTTAAATTTTATTAATTTCTAGAAAGCAACAAGCATAAAGTGATATCAAAGTTTTTCTAAGGATATCAAATTGAGACAATAAACGAATCAAAAATGTTGCTTTGCAACACTTTCGATTCGTTTTTTGTCTCAATTTGATGTCCTTAGAAAAACTGTGGCATTGCTTAAGAATTTGCAATAAATAAAGTTCTGAAATGTTTCCTTAAGGTTTCCTTTTTTAAAAAAACATTTTTTATTTGATTTAAATCGAATCAAGTGAAATATTAGAATTTTAAACCAAATATTAAATTCTAGGAATATTTGCGGCAAAATATTTAAAAATATATGATTATAAATAAATATAAATATTATAAATTCAATTTCTAATTATTATTTAGGATATGACGTCTGCATAAAACTTGATTTTACTACTTATTTCAGAAAAATTGAATTCTATGTCTGACTAAAACTTATTTTAACTACTTATTTAAAAAAACTGAATCTTATGTCTGTCTGAAACTTGTTTTTACTACTTATTTTATAGAAAGTGAATTATGTGTCTGACTATAACTTATTTTTACTACTTCTTTAAAAAAATTGAATCTTATGTCTGTCTAAAACTGTTTTTTACTTCTTATTTTAGAAAATTTTTAAAAATACTTTATTACGTCTGTCTAAAACTTGCTCTTACTATTTATTTTACTAAAAGTGAATTATGTGTCTGACTATAACTTATTTTTACTACTTACTTAAAAAATTAAATTAAAGTCTGTCTAAAACTTGTTTTTACTACATATTTTAGAAAATTTAAGAATTATTTTATTACGTCTGTCTAAAACTTGTTTTTACTACTTATTTAAAAAAAACTAAATTTAAAGTCTGACTAAAACTTGTTTTACTACTTATTTAAGAAAATTTAAAAAACACATTATTACGTCTGTCTAAGACTTGTTTTTACTACTTATTTCAGAAAAATTTAATTCTATGACTGACTAAAACTTGTTTTTACTACTTATTTAAAAAAATTGAATCTTATGTCTGTCTGCAACTTGTTTTTACTACTTATTTTATAGAAAGTTAATTATGTGTCTGACTATAACTTATTTTTACTACTTATTTAAAAAAATTGAATCTTATGTCTGCCTAAAACTTGTTTTTACTACTTCTTTTTAAAAAATTGAATTTTAAGTCTCTCTAAAACTTGTTCTTACTACTTAATTTAGAAAATTTAATAAACAGTCTATTACGTCTGCCTGGAATTTGTTTTTACTAGTTATTTTAGAATATTTTGATTATATGTCTGACCAAAACTTGGCTTTACTACTGAATTTCAAAAATAGAGTATGAGGACCGACTAAAACTTGGTTTGACTACTTATTTTAGATAAATTCGAAAAATAAGTTATTAAGTTGGACTAAAATATATGTAAGTACTACTTAATGTAAAAAAAATACAAAAAAACAGAATATTAGGTTTGAATTTTTGGATAAAACTAGTTTTTACTACTTAATGTAGAAAAATATACAAAAAATAGGATATTACTATTATTAAAAAAATAGGTATTACTATTAAATGACAAATAGTATCCAAAATTGGTCAGAACGGAAAGCTAAAACTTGATTTCACTACTGATTAACAAAATTTACAATAATTTGTAGTCTCATGTCTGACTAAAACTTGTTTCTACTACTTAATTTAGAGAAATGCGAAAAATAGGATATTTTTAAGAAAATAAATTTTATCAGTACTCATTTTTTTTTTTTAATAATTTCAATTATAAAATTTTATAATTTTTTACTATAACTTTCTTCTTCTTTATTTCATTCAAAATGCAATAAAGTGCGTAAAAAGTTTATTGACTATAAAAACTTTGGGAGAAAAAAAAAGTTATTTTCCAAGTTTTGAATGGCAGCATAAGGCCTACCCTTGAAAAAGTAAGTTTGGAAAATGATAGTGGATAAAAGAGAGGAATGACGGTGATTTGAGAACCACAGTTTGAGTCATGTTGAATGTAACAGTTTGTAAGCAAAACTTTTGGTAATGGTAGGGTCGGTTACCGAAAATCGTTTGGAATTCATGGAATCTCTTGGACTTTGTGAAATCTTACAAAACTTTACCTAATCTTCAAAGTTTTGAAAATAATCAAAAATTTTTAAAGATTTCTTCACTCTTTTGAATTTTATAGTTCAAATCCTTTCTCTTCATTATATCTTCCTCTTCATTTAATTTCCTCATTCTTCCTCACATAAACTTTGCATATCAATGAAAATTTCACTTTTTTTGTTTATATAGACGTACAGTTGGCACATTGATAACTATTATCAACTCAAAAATATGTAAACTATGCTTCAATGTAAATAATGTAAACTAAGATTTAATAAAATTATGTAAACTAAGATTCAATAAAATTATGTAAACTAAGATTCAATAAAATTATGTAGGTAAACTAAGTTTCAATATAAATAATTCAGTTATTCATCCATATAAATTAGTGAATGATTTTTATAGACGTACGTGTGAGTTAATACACATGGCATAAAAGCTTGATGCAGTCGATAGTTTCGAGTTGTAAAGCAATCAAACTTAGACAGTTGCAATTTGATAACTATCGAAATTTGACACTTGCAATTTCAAAGCGTTTAAACTTAAACTCCAATTGAGAGCTTGCAAAACAGAAAGTTTTAGAATAGATACAAATAGATACACGAAATCACTTCAATTTTAATAAACATAATAAATTATTGTGTTTACGAAATTTTTATGGTTAATAGGTTTTTATAATATGTCACACTCTCCAAAGAAAAGTACCTAAAAAATAAAAATGTATCTTACTTTTTGAAAACTAGTAGTAAAATCAAGTTAAGGTCAGACGTAGCATTGAATTTTTTGTTTTTTTTTCTAAATCAGTAGTAAAAACTAGGTTTAGTCGAGCATAGTACAAAAGTTATAGTAGTTTTTCTAAACCAGTAGTCAAAACAAGTTTTATCCCAGCTGAGAAAGTTCTATAGAATTTCACTACAATAATTCTATAGAATCATTATAGTTGAATTCTAGTGAATATTCTATAGAATTTCACTAGAACGATTCCATAGAATTTCTACATGAATTCTACTACATTTTAGTGATTTTTTATTAGAAAGAATATAAATTTTGTGAAATAATGTTTTTAACATTATATTATTGTATGGTTATTCTACGCAAACATTTAATTATTTTTATAAAATAATAAAAATTTCACATAGACATTTAATTATTTACAAATTTTTTATAAATTCCTTCGTAATACAATTCAATTATTTTTCTGAATAATAAAATTTTAACAGGGATTCAATTATTTTTCTAAATAATGAAAATATTTTTAAGAATCCAATTATTTTGAAAAACAGTAAAATTCTTTGTTAAATTTAATTATTTTCAAAACTAGTAAATTTTTTTGCAGAAATTCAATTATTTTCAGAAATTTTAATTATATTATTTGCTTAATTTCAATTATATTTAAAGGTAATAAAATTCTTCGCAGAAATTAAATTATTTCCAGAAATTTTAATAAAATTCTTCGAAAGAATTCAATTATGTTCAAAAAGTTTTTTAAAATTCTTTTCAAAATTTCAATTATCCTTATAAATAATAAAATTCTTTTCCGAAATTCAATTATTTTTAAAAATTTCAATAAAATTCTTGTCAAAATTTCAATTATTTTCAAAATTTTTCCTCAATTTAATGATTTTCAATATCTATTATTTTCATAAAATAATGAAAATTTGACAGAAATTCAATTATTTACAAATTTTTTATAAATTTCTTCGCAATAAAATTCAATTATTTTTTTGTATTTAAATAATTGAATTCTAGTTGACTTTTCTAATAACAATTAATATAAAAATGAATTTCAGTTTGAATTTAAAACAAATAAAAATTTATAAAATTTGTTTTTTATAAATAAAATTTTTTTAAAAACAAATAAAATTGAAAATTCTCAAAAAACTTTTTAAAAAATAATTAAAAATAATTGATTTATAACAAAATTTTAGTTAGCACGAAAAAAAAATTTAATTTTGGAGAAGTTACAAACTATTGCAGAAATTCAATTTTTTCAGGAGTAATAAAATCCTTCGCAGAAATGTAATTACGTTTAAAAATATTAAAATTCTTCTTAGTAATTCAATTATTTTCAGAAAAAATAAAACTCAATGCAGAATTCCAGTTAATTTTAATACAATTTTAATTGAATTTCTGGAAAATCTAATTATTTTTAAAATTTTTATTAAAAATCGTCGAAAGAATTCAATTATTTAAAAATATGATGATAAAATTCTTTATGAGAATTGAATTTTAAGAAAAATTCACTTGTTCAATTTATTTACTTTTGAATTTTAATAATTGAATTCTAGTAGAATTTTTTACTAAAAATTGATTTAAAAATAAATTTCAGTTAAAAGTTTAGATAATTATTGAATATTAAAAGCAATTATGCGTCAATTTTTAGAAATAATTGAATTTTGAAATTAATTTTTTTTAAAAAGTGTAATTGAATTTTTTTATATTATTTAAAGTTTTTATTTTTTAATATATATTTAATTGAAGAATTTACGAATAATTGAAATTTATAAAATTGAATATTGTTAATAAATGAATTTTGAAAATTTTAGAAGAACTTTTTTAAAAATTAATTGATTTATAGAAAAATTTTAGTGAAAAATTCTTAAAAATAATAATTGAATTGAAATAATAAAAATAATTTTGAAGAAGTACAATATTCTTATAATATATGTTGGAAATTAGTTTTAGAAACAAGGATAAATTTTAATGTAATATATTTTATTTTTGAAAATGCGTGATAGAAAAGGTGGTGCCCTCTATTTTGGGTTACTCGCGGGAAAACTTTGGGAGAAAATTGCGGGAAAGAGGTGAAATCGCTGTAAAGTCAAGAAAGGGGAGTGAGTGATTGATAAGCCCTTGACAACGACACAAGTGTGTCGGTAATTAAATGTGATAAAGTATAATAAAGTGTATTATAGACTCCACTCAAATTTTATGTGTTTTGTTATTTTTTCGTCCTTTGTTTTACCGCAGTATTTTATTGGATTTTAACAATATAAAATAATGATTTTATCAATTTGCTATTTTGAATTATTATAAAACATGAAGAAATCGATTACTCCGAGTCGAAGACTCGAAGTTATTGATTTCTTCATGTTTTATAGTTATGAAAAAATTTAATTTATACTTTTAAGTAAAATGTTTTCTTATTTGATTCGGAGTGTTTATATTTTTGTCAGTAATTGGTCTGTAAAACAAATTTTTGGTCAGACGTAATATCCTATTTTTCGTGTTTTTCTAAAATAATTAGTAAAAACAATTTTAAGTGAGACGTAATATCCGATTTTTCGTATTTTTCTAAAATAAGTAGTAAAAACAAGTTTTAGTCAGACGTAATTTCCTATTTTTTGTATTTCTCTAAATTAAATTGAGTAAAAACAAATTTAAGTCAGACTTAATACTCTATTTTCTAAATTAAGTAGTAAAACAAAGTTTTGGTCATCCGCTATATCTAATTTTTGGTACAATTCATAATTCAGTAGTATGACCAAGTTTTAGTCAGACACACTAATTACTTTTTTGTTTTTATCCTTTTCCTGAATTAGTATAAAAGAAAATAAGTTGAATAAAGAAAAGTTTGATTGATTTAGAATCGGGATTCAATATATTATGTTACTAAATGAAAGGAAATTTGCACTTTGTATTAATGAGCATCAATGCTAAGAACAGTTTGAATGGATATGGAATAGATCTAAACTAGATCTAAGATCGAAAACTTAACATTCGATAGTTCGCTAGTTGAGCGGGTAAAGTTCGAACAGATATTATAGCTCGTTACAACAATGCAGCCGAAGTTTGCGAAATTCCCGTAGTCTCCGAAGGAGTAATAACTCCTGGAGAAAGGATAGCACTCGGGGGTCATTTTCCCCGATACTCTGTACGTAGACCACGAGAAGCGTTCGATAGCCAATTTAAAGTTACGATTCCAAGTTCTCTGTCCTTACTATCTCAGACGACTATATGTCGTCTTGATAGGTTACTCTCTCTCTCTCTCTCTCTTTTAGAAAAGAGAGAGAGAAGAGTACAACCTGTTTTAATATGAACAACCAAGTATTATCGTACGCGAAATGTTAAGATTTATTCGCGATGTGACCTGAGTGTAAATCTACTTGGATTAAATCCCTTGAAACTTTCCAACCCAATCTCTCAACAACTATACCTATTAGTGCCCTTCCTGCTAGGATTACCTAAGTTTTGACCTCTCCTGCAAAAATCCGCACTGCACATCGAGAAACTGCCTCGGGAAATTGAAACTCAATTTCACCAAGTAAATCGACTGTGTATAGACTGGGAGAAAATTAAAACAGGAATTTGTTTCGATGTTGATTTTAATAGGTTGCTAATTGAATACGTAATCAGAAAGTTGTGGTCTTCTTTAACAACCTTGGAAACTTTATTTATTTACTCATCGTCCATGCTTTTAAATTACTAAACACTTTTTTATAAATAACTAAATAATTTCTAACTAGGAACTAAATACTATATAAGTAGCTGAATAATTTAAAAATAACTAGGAGAAATGTGACTAAAATATATGGTAAAAACAAGTTTTAGTCAGAAAGAGTTCTATTCTTCTAAAATAAGAAGTAAAAGCAAGTTTTAGACAGAAAGAAAATTCTATTCTTCTAAAATAAGTAGTAAAAACAAGTCTTAGTCAGACACATAATTAAATTTTTTTTAAAATAAGTAGTAAAAACAAGTTTGAGTCAGACATATACTATTCTTCTAAAGTAAGTAGTAAAAACAAGTTTTAGTTAGACAGAGAATTCTATTATTTTAAAATGAGTAGTAAAAACAAGTTTGAGTCAGACAGATACTATTCTTCTAAAATAAGTAGTAAAAACAAGTTTTAGTTAGACAGAGAATTTTATTATTTTAAAATGAGTAGTAAAAACAAGTTTTAGTCAGACGTAGAATTCAATTTTTCCAAATTAAGTAGTAAAAACAAGTTTTAAACAGACTTAAAATTCAATTTTTTAAATAAGTAGTATAAACAAGTTTTAGACAGACATAATAAAATATTTCTTAAATTTTCTAAAAAATGTAGTAAAAACAAGTTTTAGACAGACTTTAATTCAATTTTTTAAATAAGTAGTAAAAATAAGTTATAGTCAGACACATAATTCACTTTGAATAAAATAAATAGTAAGAGCAAGTTTTAGACAGACGTAATAAAGTATTTTTAAAAATTTTCTAAAATAAGTAGTAAAAAACAGTTTTAGACAGACATAAGATTCAATTTTTTAAAAAGAAGTAGTAAAAACAAGTTTTAGGCAGACTTTAATTCAGTTTTTAAAGTAAGTAGTAAAAATAAGTTATAGTCAGACACATAATTCACTTTCTATAAAATAAGTAGTAAAAACAAGTTTTAGTCAGACATAGAATTCAATTTTTCTTAAATAAGTAGTAAAAACAAGTTTCAGACAGACGTTATATAATGTTTTTTTTTATTTTCTAAATTCACTAGTAAAAACAAGTTTTAGACAAACTTTAAATTCAGTTTTTTTTAAAATAAGTAGTAAAAATAAGTTTTACTCAGACATATAATTCAATTTTTCAAAAATAAGTAGTAAATACAAATTTTAGTCAGACTTAGAAATCAATTTTTCAGAAATAAGTAGTAGAAACAAGTTTTAGTCATCCATGAAATTCAAATTTTTTTAAAATAAGTAGTAAAAACAATTTTTAGTCAGACGTGATATCCTAATTTATTAATATTGCAAAATAAGAAGTAAAAACAAGTTTCAGTCAGTCGTAGTATTATATTTTTCGAATTTTATCAAAATTTAATTTATATTTAATTACTTAGGAAATGTGTGAAATTAAAATTTGTTTTAATTTTACTTCTAAAATTGGTAATTTTAAATTTTATAGTAATCTAATGAACTTAGTGAATAAATAAAATGTAATTTCACAATTTTTAAAAAATAATTGTCAAACAACTAAATAATGTTTGTTCTAGTCAGACGTAATATCCTATTTTTTGTATTTTTCAAAAATAAGGAGTAAAAATAATTTTAGTCAGACGTAATTTGATATCCTTTTTTTCGCATTTTTCTAAAATAAGTAGTAAAAACAAGCTCCAGTCAAACGTAATTTCCTATTTTTCGTATATCTCTAAATTAAGTAGTAAAAAAATAAGTCAGACGTAATAATTTATTTTCTAAATTAAGTAGTAAAACCAAGTTTTAGTCAAACGTAATTTCCTTTTTTTCATATTTATCTAAATTAAGTAGGAAATACAGAAAAAAATTTACTATATTATTTCTATTATCATTGTTATTTATTTGTTTATAAGTATATTAATATTCTTAATATTCAATTTATCAATGATTAAATAATATTTAATAAGAAATTTAATTTATAATATTTATTTATTAATATTTACCTATATGTTGTGACAAATTTTAAATTTATTTTTAAAATTGGTAATTTTAAATTTTATAATTAGTAATAAAATTATTATTATTAATTATTATTTATTTATTAATATTTATATGTTTTTACAAATTTTAAATTTATTTTTAAAATTGGTGATTTTAAATTTTATAATAATTTAATAAGTTTAATAAATAAATAAAATTTAATTTTACAATTTTTACATAATAATTGAAAAGCAATACAAATAATTTAAAAAAACAAATAATTACAGAAAAATTCTACGCCTCATTTTTCCAAATGAAACTGAGATTCTACTTTAACAATAAGACGTGGATTGAATTGGAATGCGGCAAAGGACTGGGGGGTGGAGGGGAGAAAGTCGGAGGGATTAAGATAGATATCCTATAAAATAGGAATTAAATTTTTGTGTACCCTCTCTACAATTTCTCTTTCCCTCTCCACAATATTTCAATCTTCAAGAGCACTCAAAGAAGAATTCAGGAAACGATATAACGTTTTCTGCTTCCTCAGTAAAATTTAGATTTTACTTCTTATAGCCTTTGATGTCTCCACAGCTCGGTTGTATTTTCGTATACGATGCACTTTTACTACAGAGAAATCCATCACACTTGAAATCGTTCAGAAAATTTAAATTTAATGGAATTTCTAGTGGGTTCGTAAAATTTGTATTAGTTTTTATGTTCCGAGACTTACATATAATACTGTTTGAGAAAAATATAAAGATTGAATGAAAAGAATAAAAATTGGGATAATAAAATTTGCGAGGTCATTAATATAAACTTTAAAAGATTAATATTTACGGGAAAAATACTATTTAGTGGATAGAAAATAAAAAAATTTATATATATTGATAGTAAAAGAAAGAAAAATGTTAAGTATTTAAGGAACTTGGTTTTGCGTTGAAGAAAAAGGAAAAAAGAAAGCCGAGGTAGATATAGTCAGAATGGAATTGATCAAGGGAATAAAAAAAGAAAGAGGGGAAAACACTTTTCGTATAAATTGTCACGCAGGAATTCGAGCGAGTCGGCCGACGAAGGACTAGAAGAGAGAAAACCTCGTAAAAATGCAAACTTTTCCCTCCTATAGGAACGCGTTCTCTCGAAACCTTATACAACAGTTATGTACGCGTTGTAGTTGGACGCTTTTCGCAAACTTACTTTGGGAAAAATGAAAAAAAAAGGAAAAATACTTTTCGCCCATTGCTCTTCAAGACAATTTTCCAATTTTCTTTACAAATAGTACACCATAAGAATAATACACCAATACTTAAAAATATGGGAAAAAATGTACTTTATTTCAGATTCAAAGTAGTATTTTATTCAATGGAATGAAAAATATCAAAATTATTATAAAAATGCTACAAATTCTGATTCTTGGTGTAACTTTAGAATTTTTTTTTAAATAAGTAGTAAAATCTAATGTTATTCAGACTTGGTACTAAATTATTGTTAATTTTGTGAATCAGTAGTGGAATCAAGTTTTCGTTCTACGCTATAACAAATTATTGATACCATTTGTAATTCAGTAGTAATACCAAGTTTTAGTCAGACATAGCTTTCTTTTTTTTATTCTTTTCATGAATTAGTAGTGAAAGTAAGTTTAAATCAGACGTAACATTTAATTTTTAGTACTGTTTCTAAATTAGTAGTACAAACTAGGTTGAGTCAGACATAATACTAAAATTATAGAACTTTTTATAACTAGTAGTGAGAGAATGTTAAAGTCAGACAACATATTAAATTTATAGCTCTTCTTCTAAATCAGTAGTGAAGACAAGTTTTGATCAGACGTACAATTAAATGTGTAGTAATTTTTTTTAATCAGTACCAAGCTGAAAAAGTTCTATAGAATTTCACTAGAATCATTCTATAGAATCATTCTATATGAATTTTAGTTAATATTCTACATAAATTCTACTAAATTTTAGTGATTTTTAATTATTTTCAAAAATTTTCCTCAATTTCATGCGATTTTCAATATCTATTATTTTC
Source organism: Leptopilina heterotoma (assembly GCF_015476425.1). NCBI lineage: Eukaryota > Metazoa > Arthropoda > Insecta > Hymenoptera > Figitidae > Leptopilina > Leptopilina heterotoma. Next base: position 855,176 of record NW_025110971.1, on the reverse strand, counting down.
AGAAAATAATAAAAATTTCACAGAAATTCAATTATTTACAAATTGTTTTATAAATTTCTTCGCAATATAGGTTCAATTATTTTTATAAATAATAACATTTTTACAGGGATTCAATTATTTTTCTAAATAATAAAATTCTTTTTAGGAATTCAATTATTTTCATAAATAATAAAACTCAAATGAAGAATTTCAATTATAAATACAATTATTAATAATTATTTTTTAAAGTAATAAAATTCTTCGCAAAAATTCCATTATTTTCAGAAATTTTAATAAAATTCTTCAAATGAATTCAATTATTTTCAAAAATAGTACAATTCTTTGTTAAATTCAATTATTTTCGAAAGTAGTAGAATCCTTGGCATAATTTCAATTATTTTCAGAAATTTTAATAAAATTCTTTGTAAAATATCAATTATTTTCGAAGGTAATAAAATTCTTCGCAGAAACTCAATTATTTTCAGAAATTTTAATAAAATTCTTCGAAAAAATTCAATTATTTTCAAAAATATAACATTCTTTTGTTAAACTCAATTATTTTTAAAGGTGGTAAAATTCTTTGCAGAAATTCAATTATTTTCAGAAATTTTGATAAAACTCTTTACAAAATTTCAATTATTTTCAAAAGTGGTAAAATTCTTTGCAGAAATTCAATTATTTTCAGAAATTTTGATAAAATTCTTTACAAAATTTCAATTATTTTCAAAAGTGGTAAAATTCTTTGCAGAAATTCAATTATTTTCAGAAATTTTGATAAAATTCTTTACAAAATTTCAATTATTTTCAAAAGTGGTAAAATTCTTTGCCAAATTTTAATTATTTTCGAAGGTAATAAAGTGCTTCGCAAAAATTAAATTATGTTCAAAAAGTTTTTTAAAATTCTCGTCAAAATTTCAATTATTCTTATAAGTAATAAAATTTTTCTCCAAAATTTTCCCCAATTTAATTATTTTCATAAATAGTAAAACTCATCGCAGAAATTCAATTATTTAATATTTTTAATAAAATTTTAATCAAATTCCTCGATAAATGTAATTATTATCAAAAACTTTATTAAAATTTGTCAAACGAATTGAATTATTTAAAAATTTGTTGCTAAAATTCTTTTCAAAAATTTAATTTTAAGAAACATTCAAATATATAATAAATTATTTTGAGTGTTTAAATAATTGAATTCTAGTTGAAATTTCTAATATATTAAATTATTTTGTGTGTTTAAATAATTGAATTCAAGTAGAATTTTATAATAAAAATTGATGGAAAAATGAATTTCAGTTAAAAATAAATGAATTTAAAAATTCTCAAAAAACTATTTTAATAATTATTAAAAATAATGGATTTATAGAAAAATTTTAGTTAATACTAAAAAAAAATTAATTTTTGAGAAGTTACAAATTATTGCAGAAATTCAATTGTTTTCAAAAGTAATAAAATTCTTCGCAGATATTTAATTATGTAAGAAAAAAATAAAATTTTTCTTAGCAATTCAATTATTTTCATAAATAATGAAACCTAATGAAGAATTTCAATTATTTTTAATTCAATTTTTATCGAATTTTTCGGAAAATGTAATTCTTCTTAAAAATATTATTAAAAATCGTCTAAAGAATTCAATTATTTAGAAATAATTGAATTAATTTGTCATATAAATTTAATTGTAAAATTCAATTACAATAATATAAATTTATGGTTTTTTTTCTAAGTCAGAAAATAAGTTTTTGTCAGACGTAATATTTTTTCGATTTTTTTAAATAAGTAGTAAAAACTAGACTATTTTTCGGAACACGTCACAAATGTTTATTAAATAAAATAATAAAATTGCTCATGGATGTAAAATTGGTGAAAAAATTTCCTCGAAATTAGAATATTTCACGACTAGGCTTTTTTCTTAATAATAATTATGAAGATGAAGTTTGAGTTTTACCAAGGACTAAAATGAAACTGATGAAGAAAGCCTGACATCAACGTTGATTTAACATCAGCGTTTCTTAATGAACCAGACAAATTGAATAAATTACCGAATGCACCAGCCACGATAATTTCATAGCATTTCACATTAAGAGATGCAATCCAACGAGAAAATAAAAATTTTCTTTCTTTTATTATTTTATTTTCAATTTCTGTTTCTCGTTTCTCGAGGACAATTTTCCTTCCGTTCATGCGATTAAGTTAATATTTTCGCGAAAAAAGATTCTTTCATTTCAAAGATTAATTGCTCTCAATGTCTCATTATTTTGAGAAAGAAAATAATTCGCAAAAAAATATTTTGACATTGATTTCGTGCTTTTTTTAAACAAACTTTTCTTTAACTTTTATTTAATTAATTGTTCACGACATTATTCTTTCTTTAAGTCATAAAATAATGCAAACAAAATAATTTCTATACTGAAAAAAATGATAAATTGTTAGAAAATCGTTTATTTAGAAATAATTCTGCCATTCACCGTTAATTTATAGTAATATCGTTTTGTGTGAATAAAATTAATTTAGAATCCCAGCACCTCTTCTGCTATCTCTTGTGGGATATGGCTTTGCTCCAAAAATGCCACGAGTGTCTGATATTAAAATCAAACTTTATTATCGTCTCAAAACGAATAACCCAACTATTATTCGAGGAATAAAATTCGAAATGCTCCAGGAATATAACTTAGACCATAAATTTTCCTGAAAAGTGTATCTTATGCGTAATTTTAATGGAAAACAATGTCTTTTCTAATAATATTTCTACAAGGTCATCAAATATACATATATTCGGCATTAAAAATTTTTCAAAAATTACTTTAATAAAATATTAAGATGTCATTATTTTTTATGTTATGATTATGCAGTCTTTAAAACGACAGAATTTAAATAATTATATTAATTATTAAAAATTATATTAGTATAAAGTAGCAAAAAAACGAATAACGACAGACATACGTAATAACAAATTTTTCGTATTTTTCCAAAATAAGTAGTAAAAACAAGTTTTAGTCAGACATAATACTCTATTTTCTAAATTAAGTAGTAAAATAAAGTTTTGGTCAGACGTCTTATCCTATGTTTCGTATTTTTCTAAAATAAGTAGTAAAAATAAGTTTTAGACAGACGTAATTTCCTATTTTTCGTATTTTTTTCAAATTAAATAGTAAAAACAAGTTTTGGTCAGACGTCATGTCTTATTTTTTATATTTTTCTAAAATAAGTTGTAAAAACAAGTTCAAGTCATACTTAATTTCCAACAGTGAAAATCGTTGAAAATAAACATATAATAGAAAATGCACTAGAAAAAGAAGAGTAAAGTTTGTTTGACTAGTAGTGTAAAATACGGTCTATTTTTCTCACCTGAGGAGGATAATGATCCGGAAGTGCATGTAGTGCTTCTCTGTATGCAGATAAGGCTCTCTGTAATCTCCCCTGATCCGCATAGAGGGCTCCAAGTTGCAACAATGCTTGTACCCTGGCAGCTTCGTGAGCCCTTCTGTCTTTCAGACCGGATCCGTCCAAAGAAGCGCCAGCGCGCAAAACCGCAGCTGCTTCCGTTCCACGACCAACCGAAGCTAAAGCTGCTCCAAGATTCACGTAAGCCTCTGAAAACGGGCAAAGGTCAAAGATTAATTTTTTATGCCCATTTCCATGGAAATAGATCAAAGTAAATACTAAACGTTATAATATGCATAGCGAGAGATTGTTTCGTAAATTCATAAACATTTTGTAATAATCTCTCCTTTAAAATTTCATATACATACTATGTGGGAAATGTGTCTAAAACTGCCAGTCAGGTAAAGTGGCTAATTCTTAATAAATCGGGGATTCCAAAAAATTTAATGATTTAAAAAATTTGTTGATAACATTTTTTAGGAGAATTTAATTTCAAGAAATTAAATTTTTAGAAATAATTAAATTTTGAAAAAGTTATAAACTAAAATAATTGAAATTCTTAATTTTTCATATTTTTGACAAAAAATTCTGTAGAATTAATTCTTTTTAAAAGTTTAATAGAATTTTTTTTAAAATTATTTCAAGTTTTTATTTTTCAATATATATTTAATTGCAGAATTTCTGAATAATTGAAATTTTGTAAATTTGAATTGTAAACGAATGAATTTGAAAATTCTCATAAAACTCATCGCAGCGTTTCAATTATTATTTTTCATACAATTATAATTGAATTCCTTGAAAAAAGTAATTATGTTTATGCAAATTTTAATAAAATTCGACAAAAAGAATTCAATTATTTAAAAAATTTGTAACTACAATTCTTTATGAGAATTATTTAAAGAAACATTCAATTATTCAATAAATTATTTACTTTTGCATTTAAATAATTAAATTCTTGTAGAATTTTCTAATAAAAATTGATTTTCATTTTATAAAAATGAATTTCAGTTAAAATTTTAGATTATAATTGAATATTAAAAGCAATATCTAGCGTGAATTTTTAGAAATAATTGAATTTTGAAATTAATTTTTTTTAAAAGTTTAATTGAATTTTCTTTTATATTATTTGAAGTTTTTATTTTCTAATATGCATTTATTTAAAGAGTTTAGGAATAATTGAAATTTCGTAAAATTGAATATTGTAAACAAATAAATTGGAAAATTGCCAAAGAACTTTTTAGAAAATTATTAAAAATAATAGATATAAAGTAAAATTGTAGTTAAAATTTTTTGAAAATATCAATTGAATTGAAATAATGAAAATAATTTTCAAGAAGTATAATATTCTTATAATATAAAATAATTATTTTATTACTTGGTCATCTTCATGTTTTATAGTTATAAAAAAATTTAATAAACTAAAATTTCATTCATTGTAAAAAATATCACCAAAATTGATTATTTTAATCTTTTTTGGTGTTAATTTAATCTGCAACACTTTTTAATACCTCACGATTTACTGTGCTCCGATTAAAAGTTAACCAACGATTAAAGTCATTTTAACCGCCCATGATTGGTCGGTTAAGGATTTAATCATTGATTAACTTTTAATCGGATTTGGTGAAACTCGCTTATAGTTTTGTATTTTTCTACATTAAGTAGTAAAAACAAGTTTAGTCAGACTTAATATCTTATTTTTCGTATTTTTCCTAAATAAGTAGTAAAAACAAGTTTTAGTTAGACATAATTTCCTATTCTTCTAAATTAAGTAGTAAAAACAAGTTTTAGTCAGACATAATTTTCAATTTTTTAAATTAAGTAGTAAAAATAAGTTTTAGTCAGACATAATTTTCTACTTTTTAAAATTAAGTAGTAAAAACTAGTGTTAGTTAGACTTAATATATTATTTTTCGTATTATTTTAAATTAAGTAGTAAAAACAAGTTTTTGTCAGACATAATTTCCTATTTTTCTAAATTAGGTAGTAAAACAAAGGTTTAAGTCATACGTAATATAATTTTTTTATTTCTGTATATTGAGTAGAAAAAACAAGTTTTAGTCAGACATAATTTCCTATTTTTCTATATTGAGTAGTAAAAACGAGTTTTAGTCATACATAATTTCCTATTTTTTCAAATTAAGTAGTAAAAAGTGGTTTTAGTCATATTTAATATTATATTTTTCATATTCTTCTAAATTAAGTAGTAAAAACAAGTTTTAGTCAGGCATAATTTCCTTTTTTTTAAAATTAAGTAGTAAAAACAAGTTTTTGTCAGGCATGATATTTTTATTAATGTAAGTAGTAAAAACTAAGGTCATTCAGACTTAATATCTTATTTTTCGTATTCTTTTAAATTAAGTAGTAAAAACAAGTTTTAGTCAGACATAATTTCCTGTTTTTTCAAATTAAGTAGTAAAAACAAGTTTTAGTCAGGCACAATTTTCTATTTTTTAAAATTAAGTAGTAAAAAAAAGTTTTAGTCAGACATGATATTTTTATTGAAGTAAGTAGTAAAAACTAGTGTTAGTCAGACTTAATATCTTATTTTTCGTATTCTTCTAAATTAAGTAGTAAAAACAAGTTTTAGTCAGACATAATTTCCTATTTTTTTAAATTAAGTAGTAAAACAAAGGTTTAAGTCAGACGTGATATGATGGTTTTATTTTTCTATATTGAATAGTAAAACAAAAGTTTAAGTCAAACGTAATATCTTTTTTTTATTTTTCTACATTGAGTAGAAAAAAAAGTTTTAGTCACTTTTTATACTTTTCTTGATTTAGTAGTGAAAGTAAGCTTAAGCCAGACGTAACATTTAATTTTCAGTAATAGTAGTAAATAAATAATTATTAAAATATTTCTAATTAAAATATCCACTTGGACCACTGAATGTAATGAACATTCACTATACCTACTAGTTGGAAAGTTTCTCAAATTTCCTGCATAGTTCGGCAGTAGTTGAACTTTATATTTAACAGCAATGAAATATTGTTGATGAAAATTTCAATTTTCATAAATATATTTTATTTCTTTATCCAAAAATTTATCAATAACACAGATTTTGAAGTAATGCATTTTGAAAAATCTGTTATAGAAAAGATTTTTCTCAAAAAGTCTGTTATTCTTTTTATAAAACTGCAAGACTTGTTTATAAATCGCTTTTTGCAGGAAAAGCCATCAAGTGACATGGCGATCATCTCTCTTATAAATATTTTTCCAAGTCAGAAAAGTAGCACCACGTTTCATCATGGATATTGCTTGTGCTCGATTTCGACATTCACAATAATTTATTGTTCGCTATTCAGCCAGAAAGCGAAGCGAAGTATAAAAATGAAATGTGACATCGATCAAAAAGTAACTCGACCATTTCTCTCAATCTATAACTGGATTCAAAAGCGTCACAGAAATTCCATCAATGGTAAATAATCATTTGTTGTGATTTGTCTATATATGTGAACTCGATACAGAGTCGATATTTTCCATAATTTATGTGATTTTCATATACAGAGTAAAAAAACAAACTTTAAATCATGTAGCATTTTTATATTTATTCATTTAAATCTTTCGTGAAGGAAATTAAAAATGTCGATAGTATCCTCAATTTATAATATAATAATTTGTCGTGTTAAATTATTTTCTGTTAGAATCAAAATCAATAGCAGTTAAATAGTTCAGATTTATAAAATTATTAAGTTAAATATATAAATTCTCTGGGTTTTTACATTGTCATCAAAAATGAGAAGGTATTGTTTTTTGAAAAAACTTTGCACATAAATAGCTCTCGGTTGATTTAAATAATATAAAAGCTCAATTTTCTTTTAACCATCTAATTTCGTATTTCATTTCATAACTATATATATTCCAACAATTAGTCCATTTGATATTAAATTGTAAATTATATATCAATACACAATACACAAGTTAATTAGAAATTTATATTTCAAGTTAATTAACATAATATTAATAATTAAATATAATACAATATTTTGCTTCTACAATAAGTGCGATATTTTGCATGAATTTCAAAAATTTAATTGTAATAATTATTAATTTTATTAATGTTCTCACTAATTCCCAATCCTCTTTTGTCTACTTTTTCCATAAAATTTTATAAGGTATTAAAATAATTTTATGCTAATTTTTCCAAATCAATAGTGAAAAATTACTTTCGTCAGACATGATACTAAATATATGGTACTTTTTCTAAACCAGTAGTAAAATCAAGTCCAGGTCAGACGTAACATCAATTTTTTTATATTTATATTTTAAAAATAATAGAATTTAAAAATTTTCTATTTTAAATTTTTGTTGAAAACACTAAAAAAATTCAATTTTGAAGAAATTATAAATAATTGCAGAAATTCAATTATTAAAAAAAAAAGCAAAATTGTTCTTATAAAATTCAACTAGGTTTAAAATTTGAAAAAATTCTCTTAAGAATCCCAATTTTCTTTATAAATAACAAAATTCTTCTCCAAAGTAGTTCTTCTCACTACTGATTTAGAAGAAGCATGAACAATTGAATGTCTGACTTAAACGATCTTTCACTACTGATTGCGTAAAAGTAGGAAACATTTAGTATTATGTCTGACTAACACTTTATTTAACTACTTACTGGTTTCAAGGTGAATTATACGTTTAATTGTTCTATGTTATAACTATAAATTAGTAGTGAAAAGAAGTTTTAGTCAGACGTAAGATCAAATTTTTTATATTTTTTCGAAATTAGTAGTGAAAACAAGTTAAAAACAGGCATAATAACTAATTTTTTTGTACTTTAGCTACGTATGTAGTAAAAATAGTGTCAGTCGAAAAAAATACTAAATTTACAGAACTTTTTCAAAATCAGTAGTGAAGAAAAGGTTTAGTCAGACATGATACTAAATTATTGTACATTTTGTTAATAGTAGTAGTATTTTTAGTAGTATTTTGTTTCTAAATCAGTAAAACTTTAGTATCCAATTTTTGGTACTTTTTGTAATTTAGTAGCGATAACAATTTTTAGTCAGACATAATACTGAATTTTTAAAACTTTTAAGTCTGCGGAAGTAAAACTTTATTTTTATTTTTGCATTTAAGTTCTTTGCAAAACTCTAGTCGATACAATATTAACAGGTTCTGACCCTTCCTGAGTAGAATTCAGTGCAGCGATGGTTACAGAGAGAAAAAAAATATGAAGCATTAGGAAGATTACAATTTTCCAATAAAAATATGAGACTTCTATTTCTCTTTCGGTACATTGCTGCATCTCACTGATCGTGTCTACTCGTGCAAGCTCCTGATACGAACTTGTACAAATTATATAAACTCAGTCAGTCATTTATAATTTGTCTAAAGCAAGTGCTGCACATATGAATATCATGTACAGAAAGTAAGCGTAAAAGCTTAAAGCAATTAAAAGTAAAAAGGAAAGCTATCAAAAAGTAAAAGAAGCTATCAAAAAATAAAAGAAGATACCAAAAAATTAAAAAAGCTATCAAAAAGTAAAAAAATCTATCAAAAAGTTAAAAAAGCTATCAAGAAGGAAAAAAAAGCTATCAAAAAAGAAAAAATTTGATAATTGAAAAACTAAAAAAAAAATTAGTAACAAGAATCAGAAATTAATGTGAAAAGCAAATTTTCTGACTTTGTTAGTCAGAGTTCCGGAAAAATGACTTTGTTCATTGCTATATAGTTGGCTGGGGTTTAAGCGCATGGGGGTCAGGTTAACCAGAAAATTGCAAAGCACACAACCCAACTTCAGAATGGAATCTTAATTTTCTGAGGCTCAGTCTGCTTTCCTATCCTTTTAGTTCCTCCACGACTTCTACTTCAACTCATCCTTTTTTTCCCTCTTCCTTATCTCTTATTCTCTTTACTTCTCGAATTTTGCCTTTTGTTTTCCACACCGTCTTTCCCACTTTCTTCAGAAAATCCCCCTTTTCCTCGCGCGCAGTTTCGTAATTAGGAAGCAAACAGAACCGCGGTCTTGCCAAGTTGGCCAAGTCGGAGATGAAACAGCAGTTTCCAGCTACTCATCTTTCTTCCGCATTTGGTAAAAGAGGACCACCTGACTCTCTCCCTCTCTATGCTCGACTCAAATAATGCGAGGCGCTAAGAACGACAATATATTTCAATGTCAGACGCAAAGAACTTGAATTGGTGGAAGTGAGAGAGAGAGAGAGAGAGAGAGAGAGAGAGAGAGAGAGAGAGAGAGAGAGAGAGAGAGACTGAGTTTTTACGAGTATTCTTGAGGGGATCGAAGCCAAGAATCGAAAGGATTACGAAAGATCCGCCTTTATTTACGGATAATATAAAAGAAGTGAACGATGGTATATAAAGGGTGTTTTTGTGTTGAATATATATATGTATAGTGGAATACTTAGAAATATATCAACGCATGTTCTCTATACATATAGGATTCAGCTTTAATACGAGGATGATGAAACCAGAGGAGTGCCTTGCGTGAATAGCTTGAAAAGTTTTCAATGGCAGTAGCAAATGACGAGTTTCGGGGTGGAAAGGTTCATAAAGTTCTCTTTTGTAGGATGATGGTTTTCGAGGACTATTCAATGTGGAATTCATAAAAAAAAAAAAAAAAAATTGAAAATATTCATCACTAATCTTTCAATATTTTTTTTATGTTCCTTTATTTTCAACAATTTATAAATTTTTACTTTCAAAACAATTATTTACCAAAAAAAAAAAAACAAGATAATATTTATAAATACCAAACATAGGGGAATATATATTGGTACTTTAATATTCTTCAACTTGTACCACATGCAATTTTTTTCCATTTTTGGTTCTTTTTCTAAACATATAGTTTTTTCAAGAAATAATACTAACATCATATACTTTTTCTAAATCAGTAGTCAAAGCAAGTTTAGCACAGACGTAATGTACAATTTTTCATGTTATTCCTAAATTAGTAATGAAACGAAGGTCGCGTTAGACATATAATAACCAATTTATGGTACTTTTTATAAATAATTAGCGAAAAAAAGTTTTCGACGAAATATCCTATTTTTTATATTTTTTTAAGTTAAGTAGTAAAAACAAGTTTATATAAAATTTTTTGTATTTTTCCAAAATAAGTAAAATTAACTTTTTTAGTAAAAACAAGTTAATATAAAATTTTTCGTATTTTTCCAAAATAAGTATTAATTAAAGATAATGTCCTATTTTCCACATTTATTTCATTTATATTTTTAAAATATTTAAAGTTCGTAGGGCTAATGAGCCCTTTAAGGAACAGATGTACTCTAATATTGTTTTTGTTAAGTCAATATTACTGATACTACTTACACTGGGGTCACAAAGTTTCAGTACATTTGCGGACTAATTGCATTTGAATGCTCGCTTCAGTTCAAATTCAAATATTTCAGTAAAAATGGGTGAAAAAGCTATCAAACTAGGATCATTTTAAAGTTCAATAAATTTTGTAATCTTCCAAAATCAATAGTAAAAACAAGTTTTACTCAGAATTTATTTCCTATTTTTTGTATTTCTCCAAAATAAGTAGTAAAAATAAATTTTGGTTAGACTTCATTTCCTATTGTTTGTATTTTTTCTAAAGTAGGTAGTAAAAAAAAGTTTTAGTCAGACATAATTTTCTATTTTTAAAAATTAAGTTGTAAAAACAAGTTTTAGTCAGACATAATATTTTTATTAAAGTAAGTAGTAAAAACTAGTGTTAGTCAGACTTAATATCTTATTTTTCGTTTTTTCTAAATTAGGTAGTAAAACAAAGGTTTAAGTCAGACGTAATATGATTTTTTTATTTTTCTACATTGAGTAGTAAAAACAAGTTTTAGTCATACATAATTTCCTATTTTTTTAGTAGTAAAAAATAATAAAAATAAGTAGTAAAAACAAGTTTTAGTCCAAATCATATCCTAATTTTCTTATTTTTCCAAACTAAGTGGTAACAAAAGGTTTTAGTCAGACATAATTTCCTATTTTTTCAAATTAAGTAGTAAAAACTTGTTTTAGTCAGACGTCATGTCTTATTTTTATTATTTTTCCAACATAAGTAGTAAAAACAAGTCTTGGTCAAACGTAAATCCTATTTTTCGAATTTTTTTAAATTAAGTAGTAAAAATGAATTTTCGACTGTTTTCATTTCCTGATTTTACTTTTCTTAAAATAAGTAATAAAAACAAGTTTTAGTCCAAAGTCATATCCTAATTTTCGTATTTTTTAAAATTAATCATAAAAATAAAATTTAATTAAACTTTATATCCCATTTTTCGTATTTTTCCAAAATAAATAGTAACAACAAGTTTTAGTCAGACGCAATATACTATTTTTCGTAATTTACTTAATTAAGTAAAAATAAATTTTAGTCATACTTCATGTCCCATTTTTCGTATTTTTCCAAAATAAGTAGTTAAAATAAGTTTTAGTCAGACATAATTTCCTATTTTTATTAATTAAATAGTTAAAATAAGATGTAGTAAGACGTCATATTCTTTTTTTTTAATTTTTCCAAAATAAGTAGTAAAAACGGTATGGAGTCAAAAGTTCCAAAACAGAAGTTCCAATTCCGAAGGATCCAAATTATTATTTTCCCAAATGATATTTTTTCCAAAGTATTATTTTTCCAAAGGCCATTTTTACCATAGTATTATTTTTCCAATAGTCGTTTTTTCCAAACATTGTTTTTTTTTATTTTTTAAATTTCAAATAAATCATTTCATTTAACGTGTGCTCATTCCAAAATTATGATGTGAAATTAAATTTTTTTTTCAAATTTAAAAATAGTAAACAGTGAAATTATATTAAATTGTAAATTAGTAAAATTAGAAATTTTATTTAAACTATAAAATAGTGAACAGTGAAATTATATTAATTAAATTGTAAATTAGTAAAATTAAAAATTTTATTTTAATTTAAAATTTTATTTAAACTATAAAATAGTGAACAGTGAAATTATATTAAATTGTAAATTTTAATTATGGTAGAATTAATACAAGTCGAAAAAAAATTATTTACATATCGAAGGATTTCTGTATTACAAGCATTCAGATAGAAAAAATAATGTGAATTATTGGAGATGCCTTATTTTTTCAAACAACTCCAATACTTTTCACTTATTTAACAATTCAACACTTTTTATTTTGGAAATTTTTTTTGGAAATTTCACACATTGGTAAATTTATATTTTGGACATTTTGGACTTTGGAACTTTTGTACTTTGGAAAAATAAATTTTGGATCTTTTCATTTTGGAACTTTTTTCTTGGAATTTTTCGATTGGAACTTCCGTTTTGGAACTTTTGTACCCCAATCGTAAAAACAAGTCTTGGTCAGACGTAAATCCTATTTTTTGAATTTTTTAAAATTAAGTAGTAGAAATAAATTTAGGACTTATTTCATTTCCTGATTTTCGTATTCTTTCAAAAACAAGTAGTAAAAACAAGTTTTAGTCAAACGTCATTTAATAATTTTCGTATTTTTAAAAATAATTATAAAAATAAAATTTAGTCAGACTTCATATCCCATTTTTCGAAATTTTCTAAAATAAATAGTATCAACAAGTTTTAGTTAACTGTAATATCCTTTTTTTGCATTTCTCTAAAAGAAGTACATAGTTAAAAATAATTTAAGTCATACGTCATATTCTATTTTTTGTATTTTTCCAAAATAAGTAGTAAAAATAAATTTTGGTTAGACTTCATTTCCTATTGTTTGTATTTTTTCTAAAGTAGGTAGTAAAAGCAAGTTTTAGTCAGACATAATTTTCTATTTTTATAAATTAAACAGTAAAAACAAGTGTTAGTCAAACGTCATATCCTATGTTTCGCATTTTTCTAAAATAAGTAGTTAAAACAAGTTTTAGTCAAACATCATATACTATTTTTCGTATTTTTCCAAACTAACACTAAGTGATGAAAACTAGTCTTGGTCAGACGGAATATTCTATTTTTCGTATTTTTTTAAATTAAAATAAGTAAAAATAAATTTTAGTCAAACTTCATATCCTATTTTTCGTATTTTTCCAAAATAAGTAGTAAAAATAAATTTTAGTGAGATTTCTTTTCTTATTTTTCGTATTTTTCGTAAATAAGTAGTAAAAAAAAATTTTTGCTAGAAGTAGTATCCTATTCTTCTCATTTTTCTAAATAAAGAAATAAAAACGAGTTTCTGTCAGATATATACAATTTTTTGTATTTTTCTACATTAAGTAGTAAATCAAGCATTAGTCAGACTTAATATCTTATTTTTAGTATTCTTCTGAAGTAAGTAGTAAAAACAAGTTTTGGTCAGACGTAATATCCTATTTTTCGTATTCTTCTAATTTAAGTAATAAAAAGAAATTTTACTTAAACTTTATAATTTATTTTTCTAAATTAATTAGTAAAAACAAAGGTTAGTCAGACGTAATAATAATATCCTACTTTTCGTATTAACTTATCAAAGAGAGTTTTTATTTAAAATTACAAAAAAAGCTTTTTTCGTCAGGCTTAAAACCCTAAAAACTTCCTGAATACCACGCAAAGCTTCAAAATAATGTGTTAATGATTTTTTTATTTTGTGATACAAATTAAAAAAATAATATGATTTTTCAAAAAACCCCACACTTTTTATCTTTTTACAAAAAAGGTCCTAAATTTTAAAATAGGCTATTTTTAACAAAAACTATTTCTTTAGTGTTATAAAATAGGAGAAACATTCTCGTATGGGTGATCACATAGTGCGAGCTTTTTAGTTAATTGAATGTTCGAGACATCAAGTATATTATTTTTAAATGTAATCACTTCTACTTATATTTTCGTTTTCATTGCTTAGCAAATATGTGAAAATTTAAATCTATGATTATTTTGAAAAAATTAATACAGACTATGATTTTCAAATGTATACTTCAATAACTTTAATTAATTATTTTATTAATTAAATCACTTCTGTTATCATTGTTATTTATATTTATAAGTTTAATAGTATTCTTAATATACAATTTATAAATAGTTAAATAATTAGAAATTAAATGTATTTTATTTATTTATTAATATTTATATGTTATTTGAACATTTATCTCTAGAATATTCAAAAAATTTAATAATTTGTGAAAAAATATAAATAAATATAAATAAATTAATTTAGTATTATGTCTGACTAAATCTAGTTTTTACTACTGACTTAGAATGAGCTTGAAAAATTAAATGTCAAGTCTGACTAAAATTTGCTTTAACTACTGGTTTAGAAAAAGTACAAAATAATTATATTCGGTCTGACTTTAACAGTCTTTTTAACTACTGATTGTGTAAAAGTAGGAACAATTTAGTGATATGTCTGACTAACACTTGATTTAACTTTAACTTTAACTTTAACACTAAGATCGCCATTTTAGACACATTTCCCTATTAATAGGGGGGTATTAAATAAAAAAATTTCTTTCGCAAAATATCAGAAGAAATTAATTTTCACTTATCAAGAAAATTTTAATTTTATGTAAATAAGAATGTGCCAATTTAGCTTCTGCGTTATTTTAGCCTTCACATAAGTGAATTTTCGGAGAATATCCGCGCACCTCATTGAGGCCAACGAAGTGCAACTTTATGCAAAATGGAGAATCGCACTCTAATTATATTTGGCCTGCATTTGTGTCAAGTCTCCTCGAAACTAAGCCAGAGCACATTAAGGTTAGTTTTATTTCAGTCCAGCATACATTTCAGGAGCATTAAATCTTACTCAAGCATGTTTACCCCTCTACATAAAGAAACTACCAACCGAAACTCAAAGTTCATCAAGCAACAGCAACACGCTTGTAATTTGTTTTGAAGTTTATTGCAGAATAGCGTAAATAATAATCCGGATTTTGTGCAACGAACCTATTATTCACACCATGTAAGTTCATTTGCAATGGAATGCAGAAGAGTTGAATACTTGACCTACTTGACCCAGTAACTTAATCTCCCTTTTGTGCAAAAAAAAAAGAAAAAAGAATTGCTCGGTTCAATATTTACTTTAAGTGGATCTTATAATTATATTGCAGAAAAGAGAAATGTTAAAGAATAATAATTAGAATACAAAAATTGTAAAAAAAAGGAAATAACAATTGAAAGAACAGTTGTAATTTATTTACATTTATCCTATTTTACAATTTTATTTTTTATATACAAACAAGTAGTAAAAACAGGATATAGTCAGACGAACCATCTTATCTTTTCTACTTTTTCCGAATCAGTAGTAAAAGTAAGTTTAAATCAGACGTATTCTATTTTTCGTATTTTTTTTCATGAATCAGTAGTAAAACAGAATAGTCAGAAATAATATGAAAATTTTGTATTTTTCCAGAATCAGTAGGGAGTACAAATTATAGTCAGACGTACAGACGTAGCATTCGATTTTTACTTTTTCTAAATTAGTAGTAAAAGTAAAGTGTAGTCAGACATAATACAAAATTTTTGGCACTTATTCGAATCCAGTAGTGATGAAATTTTTTAGGTCAGACGTAACATCCAATTAATAATATTCAAATTTTTATACTTTTAAAAAATTAGTTACACAAAGGGTAATTGTTAAAAAATAATATTTGGAATTGATACAAATTGTACAACTACCAAAAAAAAGCAAAAAAAAAAAAAATTACAAACACTTGAAAGCTGAGTACTTTTTTATTTACATTTATCCCATATATTACTTTTTCATTTTTCACATATACACAAATAGAGTTGACTTATTCAGAATTTCACATCATATATTCTTGAAAAGCTCTTAAAAATTTTATTAAAACATAAAAAGTTCTTAATAATGAAAAATATTTCCCTTTTGAAGGAAAATTCTTGATATGAAAATTTGACTTAAAGAAAGAAATTGTTTGAGTTGAAGAGCATAAAAAGGTAATAGTTTCTAAGTGGTCTATGATGCATATTGCATTTTTAGAAACACTTTTATATTCCAGTGTTTTAAGCACTAAAAATTTATAACTCACAATGTGCATTCTGAATCAGTTCTTTTCAAGAGGAGAGGGGGGGGGGTGAGAAAGAATAAAACAAGTTGAATGGATGAAGGTGTTTTTACTGTGTAGAATAGAAAGCACCCCCTAGTATTTCCAGTGATGGATCGCAATATCACATGTTTCCTCTGTTTATGTACTTTGTAAAAATGCACATTACCCTCTGAAAACTCTTTGCATTGCTCTCTCTCTCTCTCTCTTTCTATCGAGAATAAACAATATTAAAGATATACCTGAGCGTCTATCTTTGGTGAAGTGGAATTTATGATAATGTTCAACATGAAAAGAGTGCTGGAAAATTTTTATTGACATATGCTCATTATTTATTCTATCTTTGAAAAATATTTTTCAAAGTTACATTTTTATTTAGAAACATTTCGAAAAAAATGGAGTTAGGGAAAAATGTGTCTAAAATGTCGATATTATTATTGTTGTTATTATTACGTTTAAATATTAATTCTTTAGAGTTAAACAAGTTCGATAAAGTGTTTTATTTTCTATGGATCTCAAATTTAGACAAAAAAAAGGAATCAAAAATGTTGCAAAGCAACGTTTTTGATTTCTTTTTTCTTTTTTTGATTCCTTATCTCAATTTGATATCCTGCGAGAAGTTGAATTATAATTGTATTAATACAATTGAATTATTATCAGAGAGAGTTTCCCTGACCTCTCTCTGAATTTCCTGATATTCTTGATCTGTGTTAACCCTGAAGAATATTATTATACTTATGAATAAATAAATAACAATTATATTAGAAATAATGTAATAATAAAAAAAAAAATTGATAAATAATAATCTCTTCAAAGTTAATACGAAAAGTAGGATATAACGTCTGACTAAAACTTGTTTTTACTACTTATTTTGGAAGAATACAAAAAATAGGATATGAAGTCTGACTATATATTATTCGTATGATTAATTTTAAAAAATACGAAAATTATTATCTGATGTTGGACTAAAACTTGTTTTTACTACTTATTTTTGAAAATGCTACTTACTTTGAAAAGTTCGAAAATCAGGAAATTAAACCAATCTAAAATTTATTTTTACTACAAAATTTTTTAAAAAAATTTGAAAAATAGAAAATTAAGTCCAAGTAAATTTTGTTTTTACTACATATTTTGAAAAAATACGAAAAATAGTATATGATGTTTGACTAAAACTTGTTTTTACTACTTATTAATTTAGTAACTTACAAAAAATATTATATTACGTCTGACCAAAAATTTTTTTACTACTTAGTTTGGAAAAATACGAAAAATAGAATTTAACGTCTTACTAAAACTTGTTTTTACTATTTAATGTAGAATGATATGAAACACAGGATTAAATTAAACTTGTTTTTACTTCTTCATTTAGGAAAATACGAAAAATACGATAATACGTCTGACCAAAACTAGTTTTCACCACTTAGTTTGGAAAAATACGAAAAATAGTATATGATGTTTGACTAAAACTTGTTTTTACTACTTCATTTAGGAAAATACGAAAAATACGATAATACGTCTGACTAACACTTGTTTTTACTGTTTAATTTATAAAAATAGAAAATTATGTCTGACTAAAACTTGTTTTTACTACTTATTTTGGAAAAATACGAAAAATCGGATATGGAGTCTGACTAAATTTTATTTTTACTACTTAATTTTAATAAATACGTTTTGTTTTTACTGTTTAATTTAGAAAAATAAGAAATTATGTCTGACCAAAACATGCTTTTACTACCTACTTTAGAAAAAATACGAAAAATAGAAAATGAAGTCTGACTAAAATTTATTTTTACTACTTATTTTGGAAAAATACGAAAAATAGAATATGACGTATGACTTAAATTATTTTTAACTATGTACTTCTTTTAGAGAAATGAAAAAAAAATATATTACGGTTAATTAAAACTTGTTGATACTATTTATTTTAGAAAATTTCGAAAAATGGGATATGAAGTCTGACTAAATTTTATTTTTATGATTATTTTAAAGAATACGAAAATTATTATATGACGTTTGACTAAAACTTGTTTTTACTACTTATTTTTGGAAGAATACGAAAATCAGGAAATGAAACCAGTTCTAAATTTATTTTTACTACTTAATTTTAAAAAATTCAAAAAATAGGATTTACGTCTGACCAAGACTTGTTTTTACTACTTATTTTGGAAGAATTAAAAAAAAGAATATGACGTCTTACTACATCTTATTTTGACTATTTAATTTATAAAAATAGGAAATTATGTCTGACTAAAACTTATTTTAACTACTTATTTTGGAAAAATACAAAAAATAGGATATGAAGTCTGACTAAAATTTATTTTTACTACTTAATAATTTAGTAAATTACGGAAAATAGTATTGTTACTACTTATTTTGGAAAAATACAAAAAAAGGGATATAAAGTCTAATTAAATTTTATTTTTATGATTAATTTTAAAAAATACGAAAATTAGAATATGACTTTGGACTAAAACTTGTTTTTATTACTTATTTTAAGAAAAGTAAAATCAGGAATTAAAAACAGTCGAAAATTTATTTTTACTACTTAATTTTAAAAAATTCGAAAAATAGGATTTACGTTTGACCAAGACTTGTATTTACTACTTATGTTGGAAAAATAATAAAAATAGGATATGACGTCTGACTAAAACTTGTTTTTACTACTTATTTTGGAAAAATACGAAAAATCGGATATGGAGTCTGTCTAAATTTTATTTTTACTACTTAATTTTAAATAATACGAAAAATATGATATTATGTTTTTACTACTTATTTTGAAAAAAACACGAAAAATAGGATATGCCGTCTATCCATTCTACCTACTGAGTGGCTGTTTTAAATACGTTTCCTCTAAAATAATTTTATTATCTCTA
Organism: Leptopilina heterotoma; assembly: GCF_015476425.1. NCBI lineage: Eukaryota > Metazoa > Arthropoda > Insecta > Hymenoptera > Figitidae > Leptopilina > Leptopilina heterotoma. The sequence goes on along the minus strand of NW_025110971.1, from coordinate 836,016 downwards.
CATTGATTTAAAAAAACCCAATATTAAACAATATTCTGTAAAAAAAAAAAAAAATTTGATCAAGTAAAAATATTTTTCATTTTACGGTTGTTTAAATTTTTTTTTTTAAATTGTATACACGTCGCATGAGTTTGTTTGGCCTTCATTACTGAAAGAGCAATAAATTTAAAATGTCTATCTTATACACCTAAACGAATACGTATGGGTAATAAACTGTTTATCAGTGTGTTTTACGGCGGTTGGCTCTTCCGCTCTTTCGCGTTTTCGTAAATTAGCGCGTCCAGCTTTTAAAAGATGCCCAGTTCGAGTAATTAGTGGCTCGATCGGCCATCAATTTGCGGATGGTCGCCAGGCACCACATTCGCGCCAAATCGTTCCCGCCAGTGCTATATTTTTTAGAATATATCTCCAAAACGAACCACACGGTGTTCCATTAATATCACACTTTTCCATTATTATGCCTGGAGAATATTTTCATTCGTTAATGTATCCAATTTACAATTCCACTAATTAAGTTATTAAATACATTTTTTTAACAAAAGTAACTATAAAAAATTTTAAGTACAAAAAATTGTCCTTCTGTTGAATGCTGATTGTAAATAGAAGAATATTCATATTTAAAAAAAAATTAAATGCAAAGGAGAAATGTGAAGGAAAAAAGTTAATTGAAATGGAGAATAGTGGAATAAATCGGGCAAAAATTTGACATTCAATCAACACTGTGAGTGATAAAAAGGACGTGTAAAAATTTTTTAAAATGAATTTTCAAGAAGAAAATTATCATAAAAATTCCATCAGCTTCTTCTCATTGCACAAGATATTCAACGGGGGTAGAGTTGGAAAACCAGAATTGCAGCAGTTTCGAAAGCTGATAGTTGGGAGCATCGAATATCGATACGCAGGAGATCACCCTAATTTCAATTCAATCCCTTGCCATTCTTGAGCGAAACTTTTTTCCTATTTCACTCTAGAAACCATCATGCACAAAACTCTTTACTTGCTTTGTAGGAGAGGAAACTTTTTTACAACCTAGCAATAAAACTAGATTAAAGGGGGGACTTGTGTTTTAAAATGAGATCACGTTCGCTCCAAGCGAATTCCTGGATTTCACTGTCCTTGCTTCCGGTTTTTTTTTTTTTTTTTCTTTTTTGGGTGATATATATTTTTTTTTTTTTGGTCACCCTGTATAGATTTCGGAAAATCCGGATGCATGTTGAGTATAGGCGCGAGAAACGAGCCACATCGATTGGAGGTGATGGTCCTGATATTTGTGCACAGCGTGTGTGTGTGTTGAGAGGACCAGAGACGCTTCAATGTAGAATATATAAATACAACGGAACAAACTCTTAAAAATGTATCGATTAATAATTCTAGAAAAAACGTATCGTGTTATACAGAAGCTAAGAAAAGAAAAACTGCACCAGTATCGATTTTAGATTTAACCAAAGCACATTTTTTTTTTTTTTTCTGCAAATAAAAATTCTAAGTTTAGTAAAAGATGAAGTTATTTTTTTTAGATAAATCGACATTTATCTTGAATTATTTATAATGTGAAACAATTTCGTCAATACACGATAGACCACTTCGGAGAATTTATTCATTCAATAACATTGCAATTATTAATGTTCAAACTTAGAAATAAACTGCATTGTGTAAAATGTATAGGTAAGAAAATAAGAACAATTGCTGAACTGATAAATTTATAAAAATATTCATGCTATAATGCTCAGCTTTCAAAATTGCAAAGTAAGAGAAAAATTTGCATGACGGTGTAAAAATTTTTTTCTACTTTTCCGGAATCAGTAGTAAAACTAAAATTTAGTCAGACATAATAATAAATGTTTGGTACATTTCCTAAGTAGTGAAAGCAAATTAAAGTCAAACGTCAAATATTCTTTTTATATATTGAGTTGTTTCTAAATAAGTAGTGAAAACTTGGTTTAGTCAGACATATGATAACAAAAATTATTTCATTTAAGTAAATTTTTATTTGATAATACTCAGGTATTTGGTTATTAGAATCAAATAGGTTTTTTAATTAATGTGTAAAATCTAAATCTATCGTACTTCATCATAAACATTAGTGAAAAAAAGTTTTAGTCAGACAAGCATTCTATTATTAGGTAATACTTTGCGAAATCAGTAGTAAACTCTAGTTTAAGTCAGACGTACGATACCCTATTTTTATATATAATTTATATATGTAAATCTAATTTTTTGCTCGAATTTCTAAATTAAAAGTACAAATTTGATTTCGACAGAAATAATACTAAATTTAATTATTGTACTTTTTCTAAATAAGTAGTATAAGCAAGTTTAGATCAGACGTAACATAGAATTTTTTGTACTTTTTCGAAATCAGTAGTAAAAACTAGGTATAGTCAATTAGTCAGACATAATATCAAATTAATGGTGCTCTTTCTAAATTAGTAGTTAAAATTAAAATGTTATGAAAATCAGTAGTAAAAACAAGTTTAAGTCAGACATAATATTAAAATTTAATTAGTAAAATTTAATTATTAAAATTAGTAGTAAAAACTGGGATTAGTCAAACATACACTAATAAAAATTATTCAATTAAAGTAAATAGTTATTTTATAATAGTCAAGTAACTGAATGTTTTAATCAAATAAACTTTTTTTTAGTGCAACACTCAATCTACGGTACTTCTTCATAAACTATAGTGAAAACAAGATTTAGTCAGACGTAGCATTGAATTATTGGTACTTTTCCTAAATCAGTAGTAAAAGCTAGACTTAGTCTTACATAATACTTAATTTATGATATTTTTTCTAATCCAGTAATAAAAAAATGTTTTTATATCACATATGTCTAAATTTTTCGTATTTTAGTTAGTCAGTAGTGAAAGCAAGTTTTAGTCAGACGTAATAATCAATACTTAATTAGTAGTGAATATTAAATTGAGTCAGACATTATACTAAATTTATGGTATTTTTTCAAAACTAGTAGTAAACGCAATTTTTGGTTAGACGAAACTTTCAATTTCTAATGATTTTTCAAAGTTAGTAGTAAAAATTACGTTTTGTCAGTCATAATACCGAATTTATGATATTTTTTCTAAACTAGTAGTAAAAGCAACTTCAAGTCAGACGTAACTTCTAAATTCTAATATTCTTTCGAAATAAGTAGTAAAATTTATGTTTCGTCATACATAATACTAAATTTATAGTTAATACCAAATTAGTAGTAAAATCAACTTTAGGTCAGACGTAACTTTTAATTTCTAATTCTCTTTCTAGATCAGTAGTAAAAATTACATTTCGTCAGACATACTGAATTAATACTACGTTTTCTAAACTAGTAGTAAAAACAAGTTTAGGATAAACATAACTACATTTAATTAAATATAATCTCTAATTAATGTTGCTCTTTCTAAATAAGTAGTGATAACAATGTTTAGTCAGACATACACTAACAAAAAATTATTTGATTCAAATAAATATTTAATTGATAATAGTAAAAAAATTGGTTATTACTTTTTCATAAACAGTAGTAAAAGCAAGTTTTAGTCAGACCTAGCATTGAATTATTGGTACTTTTTCAAAATAAGTAGTTAAAATTAGTAGTGATTTAGTTAGACAAAATATCACATTTTCATTTTTTTCTAAATCAGTGGTACAAACAAGTTTTAGTCAGACGTAACTTACAATTTTCTAAACTTCAGCTAAATAAGTTGATAATACTATGTTTCGTTATTTAGTCGTAATATTTAATTTTTTGTACTTTTTTTTAAATCTGTAGTAAAAACTGGGTTAACTAGTAGTTAAATCAAATTTTAATCAGACATAAAACTAAAGTTTTTCTACTTTTTCGCAATCAGTAGTAAAATAATATTTTACTAAGACGTAATATTTTTTTCGTACCTTTTCTAAGTCAGTAGTTAAAGCAAGTTGTAATTAGACTTCAATTTTTCAAACTTTTTCTAAATCAGTAGTGAAAACTAGGTTTAATCAAAGAAACAAAAATTATTGTATACTCTTGTTTAAATCAGTAGTTAAATCCAGCTTTTTGTCAGACATAGTAGTAGTAAAAGAAATTTCAAGTCAGATCTGACTTTTAAATTCTAATAAGTAAAAATAAGTAGTTAAAATTAATAATAGTAAAATTTATGTTTCGTCAGGCATAATACTAAATTTATAGTGTTTTTGGAGAATTAGTAGTAAAATCAGTTTCAGGTCAGACGTAAGTTTTAATTTATAATTCTTTTTCTATGTCAGTAGTGAAAATTACGTTTCGTCAGACATAATACTTCATTAGTATTATAGTAAACTTTATATAATATATATTATAGTAAACTTTCACGCCAAGATTGCTGCCAGAATACATATGCGCTATCTGGAATCAATTACTAAAAATTCAAAAGGTATTTAAAAATATTTTTCATTTTTACAAAAACGTATGTTGAAAAAAAATCTTTACATTAAATCAGAACTATATAGAACTGAAAATAGTTAAATAAGTATATCAAGAGAATTTTAAAGCTCTTGACGATAGAATCACAAGAAAAATTTGGTCCCAAAAAGGGTGTGGTTTTTATAGAAGGTGTGCTAGAGCATAGGCAGATATAGCCTATAGGAGTACTGGCTTCAGGTATTTGCCTTGAAAGTAGATCTCCAAGGATTATGCAGATATTCCACTTTCCTCGTAAAATGAAGAAAAAAACCCAGAAAATAGAAAAAAAGCCCGAGAAAATTAAGCACAACTATAAGAAATTTTTAACCGACAACGTTATAGGCATGACTGCAATAAAATCTTACTCTCTAGACGTGACTCTAGCCAGTCACTTTAGAAATAAGAGTAAAAAAGAATAAAAAAAAATAAGAGTAGAAAATAAAAAAATAAAAAAATAAAACTAAAACTAAGAGTACCTTTCAGTATTAAAACAAATCATTAAATTTATATCTATTTATAATATTAATATATTTCTATACACAAGTTATATAATTTTCTTGAAATTTTTCCCTTCTTTTTTTTTTTAACTGTGAGATTACATTTTCATAAAGTTTGAAATTTGTTTAATCTTGCCGTAGCTTATGACGTCTTGTTTCCTTTTATTTGTCTTTTCTCAAAGTCACGCTGGTAAAGCTGGGTTTGAGAAAAGGGAGTAAAAGGAGAAAGGTTGGTGGGGGCGAAGGGAAACGCTGCTTATCGTGTGCTGGTTCACGCGGAGATTAAAACGTACTTTGCAATATAAGTGTAAAATCTCCTAGATGTTCCATTCATTTATCCCCCATGAAATTCCTTAAGAAATATACTAAATTTTAAATCTTTTTCACAAGATTTTCGAAGAAAATTTGTATATATACATAAATACTTTATATAGTGGCATAGTAAAATGAAATTAATTTAATACATCACGGTATAAAGAGAAAAAAACATTTTCTCATTTGTATTATACAAAAGAAGCATTACGTTTTAAATTCATGAAATTCATTTGGAATTATTCATTTTATAAGAAAATTAAATGAATTTAAATTAATGTAGAGATGAGAACAGATTTTTTTTTATTTTCACGAGAAAAGAGTGAATTAGTTATTTGCTGTGTAAAATTACATTTTTTTTGCGAAATGAAAAAATATGAAAGAATATTCTTTTTAAAGATCCTTTTTGAAACTTTATTTTAAAAATTCTTTTTTAAAAAAAATATAGTAATAATTAAAGCATATATATATATGAAATTTATTAGTCTATAATAATTTCTGTAAGTGTAGGTGCGCAGACAGGTAATTAGAATAAGAGAATTTCTATCTTGTTAAGCGTATCAGAATGCAATTTGATCGAAGCATGGGAGGATATCTCGAGTGGAATATGAATGGAACCGTATTAAATTATGAGATGTGTTACAATCGAGTTCGAGTAGCGTCTATGCATTCGTCTGTAAATTTGATGTTTCAATTAGCAGATCAGATAAGTAACATCAAACTATAAATTTGTTTCCTCGCCAGTCTACTGAAATATCATCTGTCTGGTTATAAACTCCATTCCAATAATGCAATAATGTATGCATTTTTGAAACAATGGATTACTGCCGGAGTTTCCACGAAAGACTGCACTTGGATTTAAGAGGTACTGAGGTAGTATATTAAAGTATATTAAAGAATGTTTCGAAAAATATATAATTAAAAAACGTGTAGTACATATATTTCACCGTTTGTAAAAAAAACATTTAATTTAATAAATTTACTGTTGTACAAAATGAAAAATGATCTATATTAATGAATAATTTTTAAATATCAGATTCGTTTAAAGTTAATGATTAAATGAAAATTTTGGATGAATTTAATTTTTTGTACTTTTTATAAATCAGTAGTAAAAACCAGGTTAAGTCAGACATATAAAAATTAAATGTATAAACCTTCTTTAAATCAGTAGTGAAATAAAATTTTAGTCAGACATAACACTAAATTCATCGTAATTTTCCTTAATCAGTAGTACTGAATATTTCCTACTCATTCGTAATCAGTAGTAAAAGAATGTTCAAGTCAGACGTAATATGCTTTTTTCGTATTTTCTTCTAAATTAGTAGTTAAAGCAAGTTTCAGCCAGACATAATATTAAGAATTTTTCTAAGTCAGTAGTAAAAACTTACTTCTATCAGACATAATACTAAATCTATGGTGTTTTGCCTAAACTAGTAGTGAAAACAAGTTTTAGTCAGACGTGGTGTTTAATTATTGGTATTTTTTCCAAATCAGTAGTGAAAATTAGATTTAGTCAGACGTGGTGTTTAATTATTGGTATTTTTTCCAAATCAGTAGTGAAAATTAGATTTAGTCAGACATAATCACAGTAAAACGTGAGGTGTTAAAATAACACCAGAATGGATTAAAATAATCTGCAACAGTTTAATCCCTCTAGGATTAAATTAACACCAAAAAGGATTAAAATAATCTATTTTGGTGTTATTTTTAACTATGAATGAAATTTTATCTCAAATAAAACACCAAAATCAACGATTTGTAAAAATTTAACGAATTTAGATTCTCCAGGGAGAATAGTAAGTTAATAAGTTAGTTACTAACTTGGTTACTAACTTACTAATTAACATAGTAAAATATTTACTAAATTTAATTGTGTTCAAAAATTTTTAAAAATTCTCATCAAAATTTCAATTCTCTTTATAAATAATAAAATTATTCTCTGATATTCAATTATTTTACAAAATTTAAATCAAATTCTTGTCAAAATTTCAATTATTTCCAAAAGTTTTCTAAAATTCAATAATTTTCAATATCTATTTCAATAAAATTTTCCAAAAGAATCCCATTATTAAAAAAAAATTTTGAATAAAATTCTACGCAAACATTTAATTGTTTTCATAAATAATAAAAAATTTTACAGGAATTCAATTTTTTACAAATTTTTTATTAAATTTCTTCGCAATAATTCAATTATTTTCATAAATAATAACATTTCTACAAGGATTGAATTATTTTTATAAATAATTAAATTCTTTTAGAAATTGAATTATTTTTATAAATAATAAAATTCATTGCAAAATTTCAATTATTTTTAATGCAATTTTAATCAAATTCCTCAAAAAATGTAATTATTCTTAAAAATTTGATTAAAATTCGTCTAAAGAATTTATTGATTTAAAAAATTTGTTAATAACATTTTTTATAAGAATTTAATTTCAAGAAACATGAAATTAATAAATTATTTATTTATGTATTTAAATAATTGAATTCTCGTAAAATTTACTAATAAAAAATGGTTTTAAAAATGAATTTCAGTTAAAATTTTCGATTACAATTAAATATTAAAAGCATTATAACGTGGATTTTTATAAATAATTAATTTTTGAAAAAGTTTCAAACTAAAATCATTCAAATTCTTAATTTTTCATATTTTTGACAAAAAATTCTGTAGAATTAATTCTTTTTAAAAGTTAAATAGAATTTTTATTGAAATTATTTCAAGTTTTTATTTTTCAAAATATATTTTTCAATGCAGAATTTCCGATTAATTGAAATTTTGTAAAGAATTGTAAACGAATAAATTTGTAAATTCTCATAAAACTCATCGCAGCGTTTCAATTATTTTTCATACAATTATAATTAAATTCCTTGAAAAAAGTAATTATGCTTATGCAAATTTTAATAAAATTTGACAAAAAGAATTCAATTATTTAAAAATTTGTTACTAAAATTCTTTATGAGAATTGAATTTTGAGAAACATTAAATTATTCCATAAATTATTTACTTTTGCATTTAAATAATTAAATTCTTGTAGAATTTTCAAATAAAAATTTATTTTCATTTCATGAAAATGAAGTTCAGTTAAAATTTTAGATTATAATTGAATATTAAAAGAAATATAGAGTGAATTTTTAGAAATAATTGTATTTTGAAATTAATTTTTTCGAAAAAGTTTAATTGAATTTTCTTTTATATTATTTCAAGTTTTTATTTTCTAATATGCATTTAATTAAAGAATTTAGGAATAATTGAAATTTCGTGAAATTGAATATTGTAAACAAGTGGATTTGAAAATTGCCAAAGAACTGTTTCGAAAATTATTAAAAATAACAGATAAAAAGAAAAATTGTAGTTAAAAATTTATGAAAATAATAATTGAATTGAAATAATGAAAATAATTTTGAAGAAGTATAATATTCTTATAATATAAAATAATGATTTTATTACTTGGTCATCTTTAATTATTATAAAATATGAAGAAATCGAAGACTCGAAGTTTTATTATAAATAAAAAAATTATAAAAAAATTTACCCTATTTTTCTTTATACCTGGAAATTTTTAAGTTCTATTATTTTTAAAACTGCTAATTTTATTTTTAAAAAAAGTGAGAGAGAATTTGCTAGTTTTATTTCATTTTGATGTAAAATTTTTGAAATTCTTTATAATCGTAAAGTGAAGAGAAGAATGTAAACAAAAATTTAGTAAATTCAATTTCACGCCAGGTGTTTCTATCTGTATATTACAGAGGAAAATTGTATAAATTTTCCCCTTTTTTTTTGCAATTGAAAAGAAGAAAAATTTGACTTTCAACTTCTTTTCTTTAGAGACGTCAAACAACAAAATCCACTTTCAGTGACTCTTTTCACCTGATTCTCTTTAAGTGTCTCGCCTAAGCTTTTTGCAATATGATCGATCAGTGAATAGTGTTTGGTTCAGTGAGCACTTTTAAAAGGGCAGCTTCCCTTGAAGGCGATATCGTTGATAATAAAAGGAGCCTTGGCATCCAGCTAGCTGATCGATGTGACTTTCAATAGGGTATAGGATGGTATTAGAGGAAAATTAGGAAAGACGAAGATAGAATGGGTTTGTGGAGCTGTGTGTGGGATGAAGAGTGTTTGGGTGGTTCAAGCTTGACACAGCAAGTAGTACGTTATTGCTGACGAGCTTCAAGTAGAAGGGGGGTCCCTTCGCCTTGAGCTTCCTGCAACCGGAAAAGAGGGGGGAGGAGGGGGTTTTCAGTCGAGAAACTCACGGAGTTACATTTCTGTGGGTAGATGTTTGATGGAGGCATCACTGAGTTCCGTAACTAAATATGTCGCATTCCTTTGTGAAATGTTATTCCATCCACCAGTGTATAGTGAACAATTGGTAAAGCACTCAACATCTCGCTAAACACCACATTCATTCAAACTGACGTTTATTCGATCCATTCTATTACAAATAACGGAAATACTTATATACAAGTACATTTTTCTTTTCACCTCGCTAATTTTACACTTGAGGGAGAAAATTTATTTCTTCTACTATATTTTACCACAATTTTTCTATAAAGAAAATGTGACTAAAATTTTTCGATCACTTTTCTCTACGTAAATATTTAATAAATCGAGCAGAAATTTTGTACAAAAGTCTAAAATACAATAAAGAAGGTCAAAATAAGGTCAAAATAAAGAAGGTACAAAATTTTTAATATTTTTAAAATTAATTATTACAAACTAGCCACATTATTGCTTATTTTATAAACCCATTTTAATTTAAATACTTTTTTAAAAAATAATAATTATTACACACTGAAAAAAGTTTTACTTGAAATAGCGATAAGTTTCTCTAGAATAACGAAAGTATTAATTGAAGCACTGAAAAATTTCGCTACTAAAGTGAAATCTGTAGTTTATCCAGCTAAATATTTTTTTCCGTGCATAACGAAAAAAGAATTAAATTAACATCAGAATTTCTAAATTAAAAAAAACGAATTCAAATTGAAATTAATCATTTTAAAACTTAACCAAATTCACCCCAGAAATCACTGAATTCGATAATTTAAAAGAAAGTCAGACAAAAGCAGGGTTCCTACAGAATCTGGAAATCATGGAAATCATGGAAATGGTATGGAATTTTTAAAAGGCTAATTCTGGAAATCAGGGAAATCATGGAAAAGGCTTGAAATTTTTGAAAGTTTCTAAATTTTTTAGTTTTCCATTTTTTCTCTTGAATAGAAATTCAAATAATAATGAAGCTAAATCCCATAAAAGAGAGGAAAAAATGTTGAATTTTAAGAAATTCGGATTTTTGAATTTTTGATAAATTTTGATAATTTTAGATTTTTTACCAAAGAGTCGAGACTATTTAATAAGTAAAGTATTTTCCAAGAGCACAAAAATAATGAAGCTAAATCCCATAAAAGAGAGGAAAAAATGTTGAATTTTAAGAAATTAGGTTTTTCGAATTTTTGATAATTTTTGATAATAAATTTTAGATTTTTTACCAAAATGTGGAGATTATTAAATAAGTAAAGTGTTTTTGAAGAGCCCAAAAATAATAAAGCTAAATGCCTTAAAAGAGAGGAAAAAATGTTGAATTTTAAGAAATTCGGATTTTTGAATTTTTGATAAATTTTGATAATTTTAGATTTTTTACCAAAGAGTCTAGACTATTTAATAAGTAAAGTATTTTCCAAAAGCACAAAAATAATGAAGCTAAATTCCATAAAAGAGAGGAAAAAATGTTGAATTTTAAGAAATTCGGATTTTTGAATTTTTTCGAATTTTTGATAATTTTAGATTTTTTACCAAAGCGTCAAGACTATTAAATAAGTAAAGTATTTTCCAAGAGCACAAAAATGATGAAGCTAAATACCATAAAATAGGAAAGAAAATAGTGAATTTTAAGAAAATCCGGATTTTTGAATTTTTGATAAATTTTGATAATTTTAGAATTTTTACCAAAGAGTCGAGACTATTTAATAAGTAAAGTATTTTCCAAGAGCACAAAAATAATTAAGCTAAATCCCATAAAAGAGAGGAAAAAATGTTGAATTTTAAGAAATTAGGTTTTTCGAATTTTTGATAATTTTTGATAATAAATTTTAGATTTTTTACCAAAATGTGGAGATTATTAAATAAGTAAAGTGTTTTTGAAGAGCCCAAAAATAATAAAGCTAAATGCCTTAAAAGAGAGGAAAAAATGTTGAATTTTAAGAAATTCGGATTTTTGAATTATTGATAATTTTGGATAATTTTAGATTTTTTACCAAAGAGTCGAGACTATTAAATAAGTAAAGTATTTTCCAAAAGCACAAAAATAATGAAGCTAAATCCCATAAAAGAGAGGAAAAAATGTTGAATTTTAAGAAATTCGGATTTATGAATTTTTGATAAATTTTGGATAATTTTAGATTTTTTACCAAAGAGTCGAGACTATTAAATAAGTAAAGTATTTTCCAAAAGCACAAAAATAATGAAGCTAAATCCCATAAAAGAGAGGAAAAAATGTTGAATTTTAAGAAATTCGGATTTATGAATTTTTGATAAATTTTGATAATTTTAGAATTTTTACCAAACAGTCGAGACTATTTAATAAGTAAAGTATTTTCCAAGAGCACAAAAATAATGAAGCTAAATTCCATAAAAGAGAGGAAAAAATGTTGAATTTTAAGAAATTCGGATTTTTGAATTTTTGATAAATTTTGATAATTTTAGAATTTTTACCAAAGAGTCGAGACTATTTAATAAGTAAAGTATTTTCCAAGAGCACAAAAAAAAATGAAGCTAAATCCCATAAAAGAGAGGAAAAAATGTTGAATTTTAAGAAATTCGGATTTTTTAACTTTTGATAAATTTTGATAAGTTTAGATTTTTTACCAAAGAGTCGAGACTATTTAATAAGTAAAGTATTTTCCAAGAGCACAAAAATAATGAAGCTAAATCCCATAAAAGAGAGGAAAAAATGTTGAATTTTAAGAAATTCGGATTTTTTAACTTTTGATAAATTTTGATAAGTTTAGATTTTTTACCAAAGCATCAAATTAAAAAAAATTCGAAATTCGTTTTTAGAAACAACGAGAAAAAAATGCCTGGTAAATTTTAGGCGTACCATAGCCCCAAAATTTTAATTCTATACATTGGTTGTTTAATTGAATTTTTAACTTTATAATTATCATTTACTCGGCAGGTATGTGTCCATAATTTAATGTACATAACCATTGAAACACATCAAAACACATTAAAAAGTTTGACATTAAAAAATATAAAAAATGCCAATACTTAACCCACAAAATTTAATTTTCAAAACAAACAAATGAATGCAGATAATTTGCTAACGGAAAGGAAACTTACGATTATTATAATGTATGTTTTATTATAATTTATTTTTGAATTATTATAACTTTTTTTTTATAAATAAAAAGGAGAATAATTTTGCACGATAATTTAGATCAGTCAAACGAAATTTGTTATAGAAAAAATATAACAATCAAAATGGTTATATTTTTCATTTGTTGATCATAATTTTTTTTTAATTTTCTAATTTCTAATATTGTTTTATTACAAATCATGAAAAAATACCTGCATATTTTCGATTTGTCAAAGAATATTTTTTAAAGAATAAAAAACAAAAGCATACACAAAAAACTAACTTCAAACTGCGAACAGAATGAATGAAAGAATACGGAGATTAATATAGTTATTATCTCCTCGACAATTTTTATATGACGGAAATTTTTCCCTTTTGATAACATTTTTAACTTTAGCAAAATTACGAATTTTTCAGAAATGCATAAATTTAACGGATTTTGCATCTTTAAATGATGCAGACACACACACACACACACATCGAAACGTTTCCGACTGATCAAAGAGTATAGTTGAAAATGAACATTCAGCGGAATCGAAATGGAACTCGGTATTTGAAAAAAATCGCTGATTCTCGAATTACTTGACTTTGCGCCTTTTTATTCTACCTGAGGTAAACCTCTATAATTTGAAAAATTCTTTTTTTCACTTACATTGTTATTATCCTTTTTGTATATTCTTCAAAAAGCAATCAAACCTCGATTTATCAATCAATTTTCAAATATTGAAAAAATAAAAACAAAAATTGGCAAATATTACTTTACAAAAATAAAAAAAAAAAGAATTTTTAAAATTTTAAATGAAACTACTTTTATTCAACTTTTATATTCACTGTTGAATAAAATGCATTCTAGTATAAAAATGCAAAAGGTTTGTCAGTCGATTTTTCATTTTTAACTCTACGCCATAAGGTCTAAACCCCAGTGATTTGTACCTATCGTCTACGTCCCAGCAGGTAGTTACTTACGGGCTAAAGAAGGCCGAAAGTGAATCGCTCTCTGGTAGCTGAGAATGGCCTCCTCGTAGTTCCGTCTGCCTTGTTGTAATATCCCACTGAAACAAGACCAAAAAGAAAATAATGAAATTAATTTCCTCCGGGAAATGCAGTCAGGAAATTAATCTACGAGTCTTTATTTTAAACCCCGAAGCAAATTTTCACGGCAAATTGAACTGAAATTTTTCACTTTCAGAAGGATCAAGACCCCTTTAACCACACTTACCGCGAATATAATTAAATTCATAATTCAAAATGAAGATCTAAAATATTTCCGGGGCAATTATGAGTCTATAAATATTAATTCGTAAGATAAATGAGAATGGATTGATTATACCTCCCATTGCAAAAGTAGGGGAAAAAAGTGGAAATGACTATTTTTTGTACTTTTTATAGAAATAAGTTGTGAAAAATATATTTGTGTCAGACATTATAGAAAATTTATAGAAATTTTTTTCAAACCAGTAGGGAAATCAAGTTTTAGTCAGACAATAAGTTATGAAAAGTAGATTTGTGTCAGACGTAATAGAAAATTCATAGACATTTTTTTCAAACCAGTAGTGAAATCAACTTTTAGTCAGACATAACACTAAATTCTTTGTAAGTTTCGTTAATCAGTAGTAATAACAAATTTCAGTCAGACATGGTACCTAAAATTTTATATTTTTCATGAAACAGTAGTGAAAGCAACTTTAAGTCAGACATAACATTTTATTTTTTGTACTTTCTATAAATCAGTAGAAAAAAGTAGATTAAGTCAGACGTATAAAAATTCATATATAATCCTTCTTTAAACCAGTAGTAAAATTAATTTTTAGTCAGACATAGCACTAAATTTTCCCTTTTTTCCACAATAAGTAGTTAAAGAATGTTTAATCCAGACGTAATAATATACTTTTTTCTTTTTTTTTTAAACCAGTAGTTACAGTAAGTTTTAGTCAGACGTAATATTCTAATCTTATCACTTTTTCTAAAACAGTAGTAAAAACTAGGATTCTCAGACATAATAAAGTTTAAGCAGTCAAATGAACCTATTTTTTCTTTTTTTTCTGAATCAGTAGTAAAAACTAGGTTCAGCCGGACATAATACTGAAATTGTAGTACTTTTTCTAAATCAGTAGTTAAAGCAAGTTCTAGTCAGACAATGTAACTTAATTAGTAGGAAAAATTCTAAATTAGTAGTTAAAGTCCTAAATCAGTAGTGAAAGCAAGATTAAGGCAAACGTAACATGTAAATTTTTGTACTTTTTCTAAATCAGTAGTAAAAACTTGCTTCTGTCAGACAGAATACTAAATTTATGGTATTTTTTAATAGACTAGTAATAAAAATAAGTTTCAGTCAAACGTGTCAATGAATTATTGTCAGTTTTTCTAAGTCAGTAGTAAAAACTATGTTTAGTCAGACATAGACTAACAAAAAATTATTTGATTCAAATAAATATTTACTTGATAAAAGTAAAAAAATTGGTTATTACTTTTTCATAACCAGTAGTGAAAACAATTTTTAGTCAGACGTAGCATTTAAATATTGCTACTTTTCCAAAATAAGCAGTGAAAAATTAAAATTAGTCAGACAAAATTTCACATTTTTAGTATTTTCTAAATCAGTGGTACAAGAAATTTTTAGTCAGACGTAACATTGAAGGTTTACTACTTTTTCTAAAACCAGTAGTAAAAAATGTTATAGTCAGACATATCACTAAATTTGGTTACTTTTTCATCATCAGTAGTATAAGCAATTTTTAGTCAGACGTTACATTTAAATTTAAAACTGTTGGTCAGACGTAATCTTTAATTTTTATTTCTTTTCTCTAAAGCAGTAGTAAAATTGATTATTGTGTTAAATTTTCGAAAAATTGTTTTTGAAATTCTCAAAAATTAGATTTTTAAATATATTTCCATTCCGTTTTCTTAAGATTATTGAATTTTTATAAACAAGTTAAGTAATGGAAATTTTTTGAAATAAATTTAAAAAATTTTAATTTCCTAAAGTTTTATTAAAAATCAATTGATTTTTTTTGAAAAATTTTTATTAAAATTCTGGAAAATAATAATCGAGAAAAGTTAGTTACAATAACTAATTTCATTATTAAAAAAATATTTAAATATTGAATGAAACTTTTAATAGAATTTTTTATATGGTTTAATTAATTTTTAATAGTTATTGAATATGAGAAATTTTAAATGATCATTTCTGGACTTTAACAATATAAAGGTCCTTCAAAATAAATTAAAATTTCAACAATATTGAGAATATAATATTACTATACGCTGAATTTTCATTTATTTCACGAGAAACTGTTTGCGGGTATAGTCAATAATTTCCCTCATCTAATGAAGATATTAAAAAGTCTTTAAGACTTAATTGAGGATATTGTGTTGCATGTATGGAGTATGTAATTTTCATGCAAATCCACCTATAATGGAGTTTATTCTTAAGTAAAGAAAGTTTTGAAAATAATAGTAAAATGTAATGTCTAATTAGAACTGACGTTATTAACATTGATTGATCCATAAATTCAAATAAAAAGAGAATTTTCAATTCTATAGAATTTTACCTATTAAGGGAAGCACATCTGAAGGAAATAACAAATTAATGAAAGAATGCATTAAAATAAATCCTTAGCCCTGTGAAATAAATCTTCCCTTTTGGGCGTAAGGGCTCGAGCGTGAGACCTAATACAAAACATTCTAAGCTTTCTTTCTCATAAAACTTAACGTTCAATTTATGTACCTGTGAGAATATTTATTGCCATGCACTTCAAAAATGTACCTCTAGGGGAAAAAAATGCAAATTCAAGAAGTTATCGAATAAAGTATTTTATATAAACATCAATTTTTCTTTTTGTTCAATCGATTAAAATTATTCACATATATCTTTATGAAGTATTTTTTAATATCTAATTTTTTTTAAGCTATGTCGTTTAAAAAAATTACATATTAAAAAAAATTTAACTTGATAATATGATTGGAAAAAGTTATTTAGCAATAAAGCGATTTAAATTTCAGTGGTTTGAAGTATGGAGAAGATTAAAAATCTTTTAAACTTGAGAAAGTGGCTTGTGCGAGCATTCTTTTAAAACGATTTCGTGACTTAACTCTCAGTTCTCTTGTTCTAGCATATTTTAAAATTATCTTGAAGAATGCAAGCTATTTCTGGGAAAACTAGTCTGGTTTAGAAAGCCTTTATCGATTCTCCAATATTGCGGTGCAGATAGTATGCTATCGCTAATATTGGTACGGATCTGGTTTCATAACGGACTTTTTGAGTGTAACAGAGTGTTGCGTAACACTTCATTACATTCAGTTCCATATCAATGAGTGCAATTACAAAAAAAACTCTTTAAAAAAAAAAAATCATGAATGAAAATAAAATTTCATATCCACGAAACTGTAAATTTGATATTTCTGAAATTGACCCATAAAATAAAAAGTTATTGCAAAAACTATTTTCATAAAAAATGTCATGAATTTAATTTGAATTTACATTGAGAAAAAAATGCTATATTTTCAATCAATGATAAGGGAAATGTGTCTGAAGTGGACAGTCTCGTTTTTTCAAATTAAGTAGTAAAAACAAGTTTTAGTCAGACTTCATTTCCCATGTTTCGTATTTTTCTAAAATAAGTAGTAAAAACAAGTTTTAGTTAGACGTGACATACTATTTTTCGTATTTTTCAAAAAAAAGTAGTAAACACAGGTTTTAGTCAGACGTCATGTCCAATTTTTCATATTTTTCCTAAATAAATTAAGAAAGCAAGTTGTACTCAGACATAATTAGCTATTTTTCGTTTTTTTCAAATTAAGTAGTAACAATAACTTTTAGTCATACGAAATAACCCATTTTTTGTATTTTTTTCAAATTAAGTAGTAAAAACAGGTTTTAGACTTTTAGTCAAACGTCATATATATTTTTTCGTATTTTACTCAAATAAATAGTAAAAAAAAATTTTAGTCAGACGTCATATCCAATTTTTCGTATTTTTCTAAAATAAGTAGTAAAAACAAGTATTAGTCAGACATAATTTTCTATTTCTCGTTTTTTTCAAACTAAGTAGTAAAAACCAGTTTTAGTCAGAAGTCATATTGTATTTTTTTGTATTTTTCTAAAATAAGTAGTAAACACATGTTTTAGTCAGACGTCATATCCAATTTTTCATATTTTTCCAAAACAAATGAAAAAAACAAGTTGTACTCACACATAATTACCTATTTTTCCTTTTTTTCAAATTAAGTAGTAACAACAAGTTTTTGTCATGCGAAAAAACCCATTATTTTGTATTTTTTTTTAAATTAAGTAGTAAAAACAAATTTTACTCATACGTCATATTAATTTTTTCGTATTTTACTAAAATAAGTAGTAAAAAATTTAAGTTAGACGTCATATCCAATTTTCCATATGACTAAAATATTAAATTTTTTATATATTTTAAAAATAATTGAAGAAAACAAGTTTTAGTCAGACGTCATATCCAATTTTTGGCATTTTTCCAAAATAAGTAGTAAAAACAAATTTTAGTCAGTCGTCATATTTATTTTTTCGTATTTTACTAAAATAAATAATAAAAACAAGTTTTAGTCAAACATATAATTTCTTATTTCTCATATTTTACTAAAATAAGTACTAAAATCGAGTTTCACTCAGTCGTCATATGGAATTTTTTATATTCTTCCAAAATGAGTAGTAAAAACAAGTTTTAGTCAGTCTTCATTTCCTATGTTTCGTATTTTTTCAAAATAAGTAGTAAAAACAAGTTTTAGTCAGACATCACATACTATTTTTCGTATTTTTTATAAAATAAGTAGTAAAAACAAGTTTTAGTCCATAAATTTAGTATTATGTCTGACTAAACCAAGTTTTCAGTACTGAAAATAAAGATGTTTCAAATTTGAATATTGTGTCTGACCCAAACTTGTTTATCTACTACTATGATGAAGAAAAAGTAACTAAATTTAGTGCAATGTCTGAATACAACATTTTTTCACTACTAGTTTTAGAATTATTAATTAACATTGAATTTTACGTCTTGCTAAAAATCAGTTGTACCACTGATTTAGAAAAAAAAATGTTATATTATGTCTGACTAAATCTAATTTTTAACTACTCATTTTGAAAAAGTACCAATAAATCAATGCTACGTCTGACGAAAACTTGTTTTCACTACTGGCTATGAAAAAGTAATAACAAATTATTTTACTATTATTAAATAAATTTTTATTTGAATCAAATAATTTTTTGTTAGTGTATGTCTGACGAAACATAGTTTTCACTACTTATTTACAAAGAGTAGTTCTTAATTTGTTTTTACTACTTGTTTAAAAAAAGTGCCATTTCAATATTATTGTTTTATTATTATTGAATTATTATTAAAAATACCATAGATTTGGCATTATGTCTGACGAAAGCAAGTTTTCACTACTGATTTAGAAAAAAAGGAAAAAAAGGTTCTTTTGATTGCTTAAACTTGTTAATGTTTGACTATCCTAGTTTTTATTACTTTTTAGAAAAAGTTATAAGCATAGAATATTACGTCTGACTAAAACTTGCTTTAACTACTAATTTAGAAAAAAAAATCATATTACGTCTGGATTAATTAATAATTTAAATTTTTAATACGTATTAACTTCATTCAATATAGAAACTATTGTTTCAAAAAAGTTGAATTTATTAGCATTGATGCTTTTGAATCAATATTTTTTTTCTTGCTGCACTATTTTGCGGCTTAATGTATAAAATTCAGTGTTCATGTTTAAAAAAAAAAAGTTGTATTTTCAATAATATCCTCATAGCAATGCTAAAGAGACAAGATATTTATTTCAACTATTGTAAACTTGAGTTTCATTTTGTTTTTCGCATTAACAGTGCAGAAAGCAGTATTATGCAAAGTTGAAACAACTTTGATTTCAAATCGAAACCCTTTTAGTCGGGTTTATTCAGGGAAATGGGAAACAGGGCACAATTGGTATTTATCTGCGCTTATCGGCTACAGCATTGCTAACAGCATTGGTGCGGGGAGGTACCATGAAGTAGAGCCATATGGGATTTGGTCAAGAGTTGGAGTGAGGCTTCATTAATCCCCCTTTAGTGACTCTCCTCTATTTTGAGATATAGATGGACATACATTAATTGATTGATCGAACGATTAATTCAAATTGACATAACTTGTCAATCTTCAATTTTAATTACACCATGTAAATTATCATCATCATCATCATCATCATCATCATCATCTTGCTTCTAATAAATGGTGTGGAGCTTGGAAAAATTTCACGTAATTGTATTAAAAAGAAAAGAGATAGTCAACCACCTTTGGAACGTAAAATATGTTGGTCGAAAAAACTTTTAAAAAATTCTTTCTTCCTCCTAACACATCTTTAGAGAAAAGATTTTACACGAAAATTCCTGGGACGAGGGTTTTAGTTTGAAATTCCTATTTTATGTTCGTCGTGGTAAGCGATAAATTTTTCTGCGGTGTGTGGCTCTTAAAATATTTGTCTGATTTCACCCAAGTTGGGAATATCTATACACAGAGGAAATTGGATGGATATTTGTGAAATTTATTTTTGCATTTTGAAAAATACAATTCAGTTACGCATTGTCCGCCTTGTTCGGAACAACTATAATCTTTCTTTCTCTCGAATTCAATTCACTTTTCTTAAAAGTCTTTACGTAACATCATGTGAAGTGGAATTATGTACTCCGTTTTTCGAAATATATTGCCAAGCGTGTATATTTAGGTTTTCCCTTGCTTTTATGAGCGTAAAATATATTACATTTATAAGCGCTAGACTTAACCTAACCGCACACCTGTGCTGATCCCATGAGAACACCACTAAGCCCTGCACCTTTTGCTGCAGTTTCTGAATTAATTTTCGGCCCTGGACAAAATTCATTTTTCTCCCTTTTTGAAATTTTCACGCCGCTTTTCATAAACAGGAACATTTATAATCTCGTCAAAAATTATATTTCACACTTTTTGAATTAGTTTTTCGGAAGTTTTATACCCAGCTGAAAAAGTAAAGTCCGTAATTTGATTAAAAAAGGAGGAAAATTTAGTAAATTGTACGATATGATTTGGAGAATTTCAGAGAAATTACAAATGATTGCAGAAATTCAATTATTTTCAAAAGTAATCAAATTCTTCTCAAAAATTCAATTATGTTCAAAATTTAAATTATCTTTCAATAAATAATAAAATTCTTATCCGAAATTCAATTATTTTCAAAAACTATAATAAAATTCTTGTCAAAATTTCAATTATTTTCAAAAATTTTCCTCAATTCAATGATTTTCAATATCTATTATTTCAATATAATTTCCCAAAAAAATTCAATTATTTAAAATACTTTTTATCAAATTCTACGCAAACATTTAATTATATTCATAAAATAATACAAATTTCACTGAAATTCAATTATTTACAAATTTCTTCATAATATAATTCAATTATATTTCTAAATAATATAATTTCTAGCTAATGTAATTATTATTAAAAATTTTATTACAATTCGTCAAACGAATTCAATTATTTGAAAATTTGTTGATAAAATTCTTTATGAGAATCGAATTTTCAGAAACATTCAATAAATTATTTATTTTTGTATTTAAATAATTGAAGTCTAGTAGAATTTGCTAATAAAAGTTGTTTTAAAAATGAATTTCAGTTAAAAACAAATGAATTTGAAAATTTTTAAAAATTATTGAAAATAATGGATTTATAGAAAAATTTCAGTTAACACTGAAAAAAAAATTAATTTTGGAGAAGTTACAAATTATTGCAGAAATTCAATTGTTTTTAAGAGTAATAAAATCCATTGCAAACATATAATTATGTTGAAAAATAGTAAAATTCTTCTTAGAAATCAAATTACATTCATAAATAATTAAATTATTCTTTTAAATTTAATTATTCTCAAAAAATTTAATAAAATCTTGGCAAAATTTTCCTCAATTTAATTATTTTTAATATTTACTATTTTAATAAAATTTTCCAAACAGATTCAATTAATTAAAATTTTTTTTATAAAATTCTACACAGAAATTTAATTATTTTCAAAAACTATAAAAATTTCACAGGAATTAAAAAAAAATTCTAGCAAATAATAATTTTATTAAAATGATAAAAATAATTTTGAAAAAGTTACAGTAACAATATTCATATAATTCCCATAATATAAAAATATAAATATCTTTTTAATAATAAAATTATCTTCGAAAATTCAATTATTTTCAAAAATTTTAATAAAATTCTTTTCTGAAATTCAATTATTTTAAAAAATTGTTAATAAACTCATTGTAAAATTTCAATTACTTTTAAAAATTCGAATAACATTCTTAACAAGAATTCAATTAATTTTAAGAAACAAAATTTTTCGCGAAAATTCCTTTTCAATTTATTTTCCAAAAAAATTGTAATAAAATTGTTGGGAAAATTTCAATTATTTTCAAAAATTTTCCTGAATTCAATGATTTTCAATATTTACTATTTTAATAAAAATTTCCCAAAGGAATTCTATTATTTAAAAAATAATTTGTTAACAATTCTATGCAAACATTTAATTCTTTTTATAAATAATAAAAATGTTGCAGAAATTCAATTATTTAAAAAAATTTTTTTATTAATTTCTTTGCAATAATTCAATAATTTCTATAAATAATAAAATTCTTTTTAGGAATTCAATTATTTTGATAAATATAGTAAAAACTCATCACAGAATTTCAATTATTTTTAATAAAATTTTAATCGAATTCCTCGATAAATGTAATTATTATTAAATTTTCATTAAAAATTGTCGAAAGAATTCAATTATTTAAAAATATGATGATAAAATTCTTTATGAGAATTGAATTTTAAGAAATTTTAATTGTTCAAAAAATTATTTATTTGTGTATTGAAATAATTGAATTCAAGTACAATTTTCTTATAGAAATTGATTAAAAGATGAATTTCAGTTAAAATTTAAGATTATAATTGAATATTAAAAGCAATATAGCGTGAATTTTTAGAAATAATTTAATTTTAAAATTAATTTGTTTTTAAAAATGTAATTGAATTTTTGTATACTATTTGAAGTTTTTATTTTCCAATATATATTTAATTGAAGAATTTTTGAATAATTAAAATTCATCAAATTGAATATTATAAACAAATGGATTTGAAAATTGTCAAAAAACTTGTTCGAAAATTAATTGATTTAAAGAAGAATTTTAGTGAAAAATTATTAAGAAATAAAAATACTTTCACTGGTTCGAGCCCTGTTACAAAGTTAAATGAATTATATATATATTTAAATGATATAAATAATTTTTACCTAAAATTTGTCATAGAAATGAAATATAAAATTCAATTACACAATAATATAAAGTTGAAAAATATTATTTCACGACATTTATATTCTTTCTAATTAAAAATCACTAAAATTTAGTAGAATTCATGTAGAAATTCTAGAGAATCATTTTAATGAAATTCTTTAGAATATTCACTAGAATTCATATAGAATTATTCTATAGAATAATTCTAGTGAAATTTTATAGAACTTTTTCAACTAGATATCAAAAAATATTTTTTATATTACGTTGTAAATTCGGTTTAAAAGGAACATTAAATTTATTAAATCTGCAAATATTCTAATTGAAACATACGGCACTAAATATTATCAATATTTTTTCCAGAAAGGATAAGATCTTATATCAATCCTTTGATCCTTGCATTGCTGCGCTGACCCTCAAAATTTCTGACCCTCGTTTTCATAAAATCCGTATATATTGATTCATTTTATTCAAGTGGATCGTAAAAATGAGTTACATTTCCTGATTACTTGGCTAATAAAGATTAATACGACTTCATTCGAGGCAAACTGACGTTGGTTTGATTGATGAAAGCAATCCATTGATTAAAGTACACAATATTTTTAAGCATAGTTTTCTCTTTTCGATGCTATTTTTTTTTTGCCTTTTTTTACTATTGACACCTTTCTCGCTTATATAATTCATGATGAATATTTTTATCATCCGAGTTCTAATATTACACCTTCTGGCAAAAGAACTTTGCAAAAAGTCAAAATCAAGCTTGCAATCAACCCTCTCCTTTTACCATATTCACCAAGTTAGACATTATGTCGATAACAGCTCCGTTGCACCTCGAGTGTCGATAACTTTACCTTTCTGCTTGGCTGGATCACACTATTTAAAAAACACTTGATCACGAGTAAAATTACCTTTACATATATGCTTTTGATTTGTAAAAATAAATTTTTAACGCTAACGTTTTTATAAAAGCTTTTGGAAATTAATTATAAATAACACTATTCAAGTGAAATATTTTAAAAGTGCATAAACAACAAAGTTTTTCAATTATAACTCAATATAGAGGCTGTCTAACTTTTATGGTGTTTTTTACAAATTTTTTTTTGTTCTCTTTCCGAAACATGAAGAAAATTTAATTTTTCACCTAACAAAAAGGTAAGATATTGTTTAAATTTTAAACAAAAATAAAGGGAACATTTTTCGGATTTTTCTTCATTAAAACCTTTGAAACTATATTTTCGATTGGAAATCGATTCAGAAAAAAGTAAACACCATCACTCGTCCAAACTGTATGACCTTTCATATTTTGAAGACAAATAAAATGTCGAAAAACATTTTTTATGAGAAATTTTTATTTTTTCGAAATTCAAAATACTGGCTAAAATATCTAAAATATATTTGAATGTTTAGAAACATTTAATTATTCCCTTAAACACTAAAAGTTTTACAGAAATTAAAATTATTTAAAACATAATTTTTTCTTTAATTATAATTTTTACTTATTAATAATTTTTTTTTATTTATTTAAGTAGTAAGCGGACTTACAAAAAATAAGTTTTATTTTCATAAAATTCTTAAAAAAAACCATTATTAAAAAGAATTTTCATAAAATTCTTCGCAAGAATTTAATTACTTTTATAAATATTAAAATTCTTCTCAGAAATTCAATTATTTTTACAAATTTTAATTAAATTCGTTGCAAAAATTCAATTACTTTCATAAGTAATAAAAAACTCATCGCAGGATTTAAATTATTTTTATTACAATTTTTAATAAATTTCTCGAAAAATGCAGTTATTCTTAAAATTTTATTAAAATTCTTCAAACGAATTGAATTATTTGTAAAGTTTTTGATATAATTTGTTCATTAGCAGGGACCGACACGTTTATTTTTTAACTAATTTTAGATCATAATTTTTATAAATAAAAAATAAAAAATATAGGTAATAAAATTATGCTCTGAAATTAGCTGAAAAAATAAATAAATGTATTTTCTATTGAAAAATTAAATACCTAAAAATTTATTTCTAAGAATTTTTAACGCCAAAACAAATTTGTTTAAAAAAAAATTCTTCAAAACTTGTAGAATGAATTTTTTTATTCAGCAATTTTTTTGTGGATACAAAAACATATTTTTTATAAAATTAAGCATGGATTTAAAAATCTATGAATTTTGAAGAAAAATAAAAATTCAAAACGGGTAAAAATATTTTCCGTCCCTTTGTATTTTATGATCATTCCTTTCAATAAGAATATTTATTTAATTTAATTTCAATTATTTTTAATGCAAGTTTGAAATAAATTCTTTGAAAAATGTAAATATTCTTGAAAATTTTATATAAATTCTTTAAAAATTTATTCTTTCCAAAGAATTCAACTATTTTCAAAAATTTTCATATAATTTTCGGTAAAATTTCAATTATTTTCAAAAATTTAATTTCAATTATTATAAAAAAAATTGGAATAAAATCCTGGGTAAAATATAAATTATTTTTAAAAATTTTCCTCAATTCAATGATTTTCAATATCTAGGGGAATGTAGTCAAGGTTGGCCTACTGTCTAGGTAGGCCACTCGCGTTTTTTTGTCAAGTTCACTAGCGCCACCTACGCGCATTTTTGTCGAAGCTTGTCTTAGTGAAACCTAACTTTTTGTTCAATTACATTTTCGGAAAATCGAAAATTGTGTTTTCTGTGACGTCGGTACAAAAAAAGCTCAAAAAAAGTTTTGTGCATAATGTGAAAAACCATTAATAAAAGATAAAAAACAAATTGAATCGTCAAGGCAAGTATGCAGAAAATTTGTGGGACTCATGGTTGAAAGGAAAACAAAGTAAAAAATCGAATCCCGAAACGTATTTCTTTTTGTTTACAACAATTCGGTAATGTTACTTACTGTCAAGGTCGGCCACTATGTGTTTAAAATGCACAAAGTTGAGGACGAGCTACTTCATTTGCAAAAACTGCAATTCTGTATAACTCATAATATAATTGATCATCTTATTAATATTTTTATTTAATTTTATTAATATTTTAGTGCAAAACTTTTTTTTATTTATATTTCTTTTTTTATACTGTTTATTGTTATTATTTTGTTATTTCATTAAGTTACAAACTGTAAACAATAAAGAATCAATTTTCCGTAACTCCAAACATGTTATTTTATTTTTTAACGATTAATGCCCTTTGAATTTTAAACATGGCCGACCTTGACTGTAATGGCCAACCTGGACTACAAATTTTTTTTTTTTTAAATCTTTATAACTTTTTCATTTTTAAACCTGTCAATTTACTTTGTACAGAAAAAATGTTCCTATTAAACAGGACTTTCCAACCATATACTTCAATTGTCCAAATTCATTTTTAAAAAAAAGTTATAAACAAAAGTCAAAAAGGTGGCCGACCTAGACTATGTTCCCCTACTATTTTAATAAAATTTTCCAAAGGAATTCAATTATTTAAAAAAAAAATTCATAAAATTCTACGCAAACATTCAATTATTATTTAAATACAAAAATAAATAAGTTATTTAAATAATAATAATTGAATGTTTGCGTAGAATTTTATGGATTTTTTTTTAAATAATTGAATTCCTTAGGAAAATTTATACTCGAAGAAATTTCTATAATAAAAACTGATTTAAAAATTGAATTTCTGTTAAGATTTTAGGTAATAATTGAATATTAGAAGCGTTATAGTGTAAACATTTTAGAAATAATTAATTTTAAAAAGATTTTTTAAATTGAAAATTTTAACTGTTGTAAAACTGTAAAATAATATGAAAATTTTTATTTTGAAATAAAATAATTATAGTTTTGATGAATAATTTTATTTAAAAATTTCAAATAAAAAATAATTGAATTTTGGATGAAATATTGTTGTAATTTTTTCGAAATAGTTGAATTTCTTAAAGGCCTTACATTGCAAACATCTAGAATATTTTAAAAAGGAAAAATAAATAGATATTTTAATATTTATTTTTAAAAGAATTATTCTATTTTTCAATGTACCTTAATTTAGAAATTATGAACAAAATTGAGTCGACAAATTAAATTTTCCGATAGCTATACTTTTTTTCAGTCTTAAAGATACTTTTTGCTACCTTTTCAAAATTAATTATCGAGTTCGAAGCCTGTGATTTCCAAGAGCGTAAATTCATGTTTGGCAATTGCCTTTTATATTAAATAGATTATTAATAATTATTATTAATTATCAATAATTATCAATAATTATTAATTAATTATAATAATAGTTGATCGCGTTGAGCGCTTGTAAGAGAGGCTGCCATAGAAATGAACTTTTCTTGTAGTATTCCTTTTAGTAAATAAATCTTTTTTTTTTAATTAACTTTCGAAAAGGAACTCTTTTCGAAAGTTAATTGAAAAAAACGATTCATAATTTTGAGAAATAAATTATTATAGTTTCCTGCACTAATATCGTGGATTGATTTTTTTACGATTTTTACAAAAAAAAATTCAGAGTAATTTTTATTTATAAAACTATTTATGAAAATGTTGTTTGTGTATTATTTATTTATTTTGTGTTGTTCTTATTTATTTAATTATTATTGTTAACAATGGACTATAATTTCTGTTGGTATGTTTCTTAATTTTAATTTTTATGCTTTTTTATTTATTTATATTTTTTCGTAATTTTATTTCCAAATTTTGTTTTTATTTCCTTTACTACAATTTTTATTTAATTTTGTAATTATTTATTTTTTATTATATTTTTTAATTTTATTATTTAATTTGATTTTATTAATTAACTTAATTTATGCCTATCTATCTTCATTAACATTAACTTTATTTTAGTAATTTAGTATTTTAATATTTCAGTTACTAACTCCAATTGTTACATTCCAATTTTTGGACAAATTTTTAATTCCCTCGACATGTAATGTAAAAACTTTTTTATTTATTGGTAAGATATGTTTTTTTATTTTGTTTTTTACTTTTGTTTTCATCTATGAATTAATTTTAATTCTAATATTGTATTAAGTTAATTCTGTTTTATCCTCAATTTACATTATTTCTGTATTTTTATTTATTTCTCATTATATGATGTTTTTTCAAATTATTATTTAAAGTCTTCGTGTATTCTTATTATTGGCTTTTTTATTATTATTATTTTATTTACTGTCTTATGTTTCTAAATTATTATTTAAAGTCTTAGTGTTTTTTGTATTTTTTATTGTATTATTTCTGTATTTTTTATTTTTGTTTTCTGTATATTATTTTGTAGACTCCCTGAAGAGGAATAAGGAAATCGTATTGATTTTTCGAAACGTTGGAGTAATTATTATATTAAATAACCACTTGTCCGAATGTATTTGTGTAAAAAAAAATTTTTTTTACATACTATTCCAATTAGAAAACTATTGAGTTTAAAACTTTTAGGCTCTATTCTTAAAACAATTTTTATTTAAATTTAAAAAGGAAATTATTTTTTTGCAAAAATGTAAAAATTTCTATTTGAAAATTGATAATCTGAATAATTGAAGAAAATTCTTTTTACCTACTATTCCAATTATAAAACTATTGTTTAAAACTTTTAGGCTTTATTTTTAAAACAATTTCTGTTTAAATTTAAAAAGGAAATTATTTTTTTGCAAAAATGTAAAAATTTCTATTTGAAAATTGATAATCAGAATAATTGCGAAGAATTCATTATTATTTTATAATGATGTGTGCAAATAATTTACCTAATTCCTAAAATGAATTTTCAATTAGTAAACCCATTCACATTGTGGATTTCCCATTAATTTAATTTGCAATAGCAATTGAGTCGATCAATTACGTCTGCCCATTTCATTGTGGTAAAGCAGAGCAACATGCGATTTGACGCTTCATCGCTAAAGCGTCTACATCCGATTTCCCGTCTATATCGAGAATGAAAGGTAGGAGGAATAGAAACATAACTTGTTTTGAAACAGAACATCATTGCTTACGTTTATACTATCCAGATTTCAAGGAGATCGTCCTCTTGACTTGTTTTCGTCGCTTATGGCGCGGCAGCCAAGTTTTCAGACATCAAGTCGTATTGGGGCGCCTTCGAGTTTAGCGGGTCGTCGTTTACAAAGTAAATCGTCCTCTGGGAGGGTTTTCTCATTCCGAGGAGAGGGGAGGGGGGCAGGGGGAAAAAAAGCTCTCTCTCTCTCTCTGATTTATTCGTGTATCGTTTTTTTCACCTCCGCCCCAAAAGAAGTGAGCGGTCGCCCCCAAAAAGTGAATTAAATATAAAACTTTTATATTACTCCCACAACGTACTTGCCTTTTCTTCTCCTTTCTTGGAGGAGGTCATTTGCAGACTTTCCCTGCCGTTTCTCGATTACCTTACACTCGAACCCTTTCCTTCTTTTTCTTCATCTTTTCTCCCTTTCCAGCTCTCCTTCAAGTGTCTTAATATTTCAAACATTTTTCCTTTGTTGTGGCCTTGATAAACGAGAAAAACAGCTCACGGTAAATTCAAAAACTTTTAACTGGAACGATTTTACGCAGTTAGGAGTAATTGAAAAACAGCAGTGAATTTATTAGAGATGCTAAAAAGATTCAGAATAGGGGAAAATAATGTTGGAAATCTGTTCACGTTCCACTGGAAATTTATTTCTTGGATTAAATTTTAGTTTTGTTTCTTTTTGTATATATAAATTGTTACCAGTCATCAGAAATATGGCACTTTTTAAATGTTTCGTAATATCAGGATTGATACAAAAATTAAATTTTTTACTTCCCTGAATTTTCTTTAATTTGCAGTTCAAATTTTGAATTGATCCCTAACCCTAAAGAGTATTATCTGATTCACTCATAAAAATATTAGATAAGAAAAAAAAAGGTTCTATTATATTTATTTACGAATTTGTTTAATTGTAAAATTATACGGAAACATAAATAACTTCATTATTAAAAAAATATTTGAACATTATTATTTTTCCATAGGAAATAAAATTCTTCAAAAGGTTCAAATTCAAACTGCAACTTTTTCAAAATAATTTTCGTCATTTTAATTCAATTATTATTTTCCACAATTATTAACTATTAATTATTTTAAATATAATATTTGAAAAAGTTCTTTGAGAATTTTCAAATCCAATAGTTTACAATTTGATTTTAGGAAATTTCGATTCTTCGGAAATTCTTCAATTAAATATAATATATTAGAAAAAAAAACTTCACATAATTTCAAAAAAAATTCAATTATAGTTTTTCAAAAAAATTAGTTTTACAGAATTATTAGTTAAAAATATGAAAATTTCAAATTTTCTAGATTTTAATATAAAAAACCTTTTCAAAATTTAATTATTTCTTAAAATTTACTCGGTAATGCTTTTAATATTCAATTATTATCTAAAATTTTAACTGAAATTCATTTTTAAATCAGTTTTTATTAGAAAATTCTTTGAGAATTCAATTATTTAAATACAAAAATAAATAATTTATTTAAATAATTGAATTTTTCTTAAAATTGAATTCTCATAAAGAATATTACCTATTAACGAATTTTTAATTAATTGAATTCTTTCAATAAATTTAAAAAAAAATTTAAGAATATTTATTTTTTCAAGAAATTTGATTCAAATTGAGTAATAATTGAAATTCTGCGATAAGTTTTATTATGCAATAAAATTATTGAATATCTGTAAAAAATTTTATCATTTATGAAAAAAAATTAAATTATTGCGAAGAAATTTATTAAAAAAAAATTGTAAATAATTGAATTCGTGTGAAATTTTTATTTATTTATGAAAATAATTAAATATCTGTAAAAAGTTTTTATATTTATGAAAATAATTAAATCTCTGTAAAAAAATTTTATAATTTATAAAAATAGTGTAATTATTGCGGAGAAATTTATAAAATTTTTTATAAAAATAATTGAATTCCTGTGACATTTTTATTATTTATACAAATAATTAAATATTTCCGTTGAATTTTATAAAATATTGTTTAAATAACTGAATTCCCATGGAAAATTTTATTAAAATAGAAGATATTGAAAATCATTGAATTGATGAAATTTTTTTATATAATAATTGAAATTTTGACAAGAATTTTATTAAAATTTTTTTTGATAAGAATTGAAATTGAATTTTTGAAAATAATTGAATTCTTGCGAAAAATTTTGTTTATTTAAGGTAATTGAATTCTTGTCAAGAATGTTATTTAATTTTTTGAAAATAATTGACATTTTACTAAGAATTTTAATAAAATTTTTGAAAATAATTGAATTTTGGAAAAGAATTTTATTTTTAAAAATAATAAAAATTCACCATGAATTTCCATGATTCTTTCAAAAAAAAAAGAGGAAATAAGTTTTTTAAGGGCATTTGAACCATTATGACGTCACAATTTTAAAACTCATGCTTTGCACACATTGTGACGTCATAATGGTTTTGAATTCTTGTCATAAATGTTATTCAGTTTTTTAAAAATCATTGAAATTTTACCAAGAATTTTATTAAAATTTTTGAATGTAATTTAATTTCGGCAAAGAATTTCATGATTTAAAAAGATAATTGAAATTTTACCAAGAATTTTAATAACATTTTTGATAATAATTGAATTATAAAAAAGAATTTTATTATTAAAAAGTTATTAATATTTTTATAGGAATTATCAGAATATTATGTTACTGTCACTTTTTTAAAATTATTTTCATTTAAATACAATTATTATTTTAAGAATTTTTTTTTAATTCCTGAGAAATTTTTATTATTTTTGATAATACTTAAATGTTAACGTAGACTTTTCTCAAATTTTTTTTTAAATAATTGAATATTTTTGGAAAAGTTTATTAAAATAGTAGATATTGAAAATCATTGAATTGAGAGAAATTTTTGAAAATAATTGAAATTTTGCCAAGAATTTTATTAAAATTTTTAAAAATAATTGAATTTCAAAGAAGAATTTTATTATTTTTAAAGATAATATAAATTTTTTCCGATAATTTTAAACATTTTTTCAACATAATTGAATTCCTGCGACGAATAATTTTATTACTTTTGAAAATAATTGAATTTCTTCAATTATTTGTAATTTCTACAAAATTCAATTTTTTTTTAGTGAAGATAGAAAAAATTAAAGAGTTAAATTATATTCAGAATTTTCTTTTGAATTCTAATAATTTAATTTTTTTCAGTACTTTTAATAAAAATCTCTGACCTGTGGCAATTTTTTTTTTTCTGTAAAATGAATTTTGTTTTGTTTTTATGATTGAAAGCATCATTATATATCTTGGAAAGAATATAAAAGAATGTAATTTCCGAAAGTAAATTGTCGATCGGCGCTATTATGAGCAATTATTTTGTCTGGACAGCAATTGATAAAGTTGGCGCTTTGAAAGAAGCATGTTCTGGAAGATTGCACAGTAAATCATCGTCATTTATGCTTAAATACAATTAATGAGATGTAATCAATGGAAAATCATCAACTACTTGAAATATCGATCACTTGTCGTTAATTAAAAAGAAAAGATAAATGAAAAAGCAATAGAGGTTTGAACAAAATGCTGCAACTAACGGACAGTTGTTCATCGTTATCCTCGAATTCAAAGGTCCATTTACGGATAATGGAATCGATCATTAACCTTCTTTTACTAACATTATTTTTCTATCAAAAGGCAGTCGAAAATATAATCCATTTTCCATTATATTTCTTTTTATCCGATTAATGAACAACTATATATTCACTTTAAAAAAAAAGGGTTCTAAATTTAAGCTGATTTCGGAATTAAAATAAATTTAAAATAAATATTAAAATAATTACGATTTATTACCAAAAATTTGTACAAAATTAATACCTTTCGTTTTACAGTGTTTCAAGAAAAATTGTCAATTCGCGAAAAGTAAAATGCAATTTACTATTTTTACACGTTTTAGTTAAATTTCTAAATTAACTGTCTCTTTATGATTGATGATAGACTCATTATATGCAGTTACTATGTCATTCTTCATATATTCTGACAACGAGATAATAAAGAAATCTCATCCTTTCAGTCGAAGAGAACATAATTTCTTATCTTTAAAAAGAAAACTATTTTCACTTGAAAAAAAAAATTGAAAAATTCACAATTTGTTTGGAATTTTTATCGGTTTTATCGTGAATGTACCTTTTTTTTAATATAATGAAGTAAATATTATCCGGGGAATTTTCATGGAATGTTTGCCGAGATTCGATTATTTGAATATCTGCAGGATAAAGTAGCATGAAGAAAATAATAAACTTCTCCCGCAGTATTCTCCTAAAATACAAGAATTTCAAAACAATTCTTCAACTTTCAAGAGTAACGTTATACAATAAAGTTTTAATGAAAATAATATAAGAAAATGTCAGAATATTTATTAAGTTAAATTTTTGTTCCTTGTATAAAATTAAAATAAGTTTTATCTTAAATTAAATCCACAAAATTTTCTATTGATTATCGAATTTATTGATAAGCAGATTATTTTCTTTTAATGTAAAAAATTCCAGGATTGCCACAAAAAATTATTTTCTTTTTCCCTGATTTCCCTGAGAAATTTTGTTATGTTTAGTTTAATTTGGTTTTGATCGTTTTACTAAAAAAAATGACAATAAAAGTTGTTATAGTTTATAATTATTCTTTGAATTACTCAGACAATTAAACTCACAGGCTTCACACTCAAGAATTTGTTTTAAAAAAATAGTTTTAAGACAGAAAAAAGTATCAAAAAGTAGCATTAAGACTGAAAAAATTAGCTACTATCGAAAAATTAAATTTGGCTCCTAAAAAATTTATTTTACGATTCACAAAATTCATAAACATTTAATTCTGCATTTCTCTGACATTTTACTGATTACAATCAAAAATGTATTTTTTTCTGGTAATAACTTTAATTCTAAATTCTTTTAAACTTCAATTATTTTCCAAACTTTTAATTAGAAATTTTAGAATTCTTCAAAAATTCGATTATATTTCAAAATAATTTTTAAAAGTAAGAAAATCAATTTTTTTAAAATATAGATAAAATTTATTTTAATTAAATTTGACAAATTTTCCATTAATTAATGTAAAACCTTTTTCAAATTTATAACAATTTTTCAAAGAATTGAATTAAAATTGCATTGAAAATAATTGAATTCCTCTGAAGAATTTTATTATTTATAAAAATAATTGAATTCTTGTGACGAAATTTATTAAATTTTTTTTAAATAATTGAATTCTTTTTTCATTTTATAAAAATTTAAAAAAATAATTCAAATATTTCGAATAACTTAATTAAAATTGGATTAAAAATAATTGAATTTTTTCTATGAATTTTATATTTTATTATTTATGAAAGTAATAATTTAACTATTATAAAAAAATTTTGTCAAAATTTTAGAATCTAATTAATTTTTTACAAAGAATTTTCTTAAAATATTTAAATAATTTATTTCTTTCGAAAAAATTTCTTGAAAATTGTATTTCAAGAACAATTGAATTGCTTTGAAAATTTCATTGTATTCATGTTATTATTTGAATTTCCGCTTTGAATTTTATTAAATTTTTAATAAATAAGTAAATTAGTGTAAAAATTTTGTGGAAATTTTCGAAAATATTTAAAAGATTTTAAAGAATTGAATTGAAATCGCATTGAAAATAATTTAATTCTTTTGAAGAATTTTATTATTTATGAAAATAATTTAATTTCTTTAAAAAAATATAAAAAAAACAATGAAATGTTTATGGAATTTGAATTATGAATATGAACATGATTTTTTTCTCAAAAATTTTAAAAATAATTGTAAAATGTTATTATTTCTTTATGTATTTGAATTTTCGAAAATATTCTATAATTGAAAATACGGAAAATATTGAATTTTAAAAAATTAGAGGCTAATTTTCTGTAATTTTCATTACTTTTACATTTAAAAGATTTTTCATTAAAATTTTTGATAAATCAATTATTTTAAAAAATTTGCAACAAAAATGATTTAAAAGTTGATTTTTAAAAATTGTAGTAAGAAACTTGTAAAAAAATTATTTTTAATTAATTTTTACAAAACTATTTGAATTTCCGCTTTGAATTTTACTAAATTTTTTATAAATAAGTAAATTAGCTTGAAAAATGTTGTGGAAATTTTCGAAAATAATTAAAAGATTTCAATGAATTGAATTAAAATTCCATTGAAAGTAATTGAATTCCTCTGAAGAATTTTATTATTTATGAAAATAATTGAACTCTTTTGAGAAATTTTATAAAAATTGTATTAAAAAATATTAAATTCTTACGATGAATTTCATTATTTAAATAATTTAATTTACTGTAAACAAATTTTTAGAAAATAATTAACTTGTTTTTAATTAATTTATTAATGTTATTAAAATATTTAAATAATTATTTTTTTTTTAAAAAGTCCTTTAATTTATTTCACATAATTGAATTACTATGTGATAATTTTATTTTTTGTATTATTTGAATTTTCGCTTTGAATTTTATTAAATTTTTTATAAATAATTGAATTCTTTTGAGGAATTTTATTAAAATATATAAATTTGTATATCTAAATAAATAAATAAAATAATAGATTTTGAAAATATTTGAATTTCATTATTTGTGAAAATAACTGAACTCTCGAAAAAGATTTTCGAAAAATTTTTCAAATAATTAAATTGTGTCAAAGAATTTTATAAAAAAAATTTCTAATTGTTTCTAAGAAAAATTTTATTAAAATTTCCAAGAATAATTTCTTTATTCCAACTATTTGCGAATTTAAACTTGTGAAAATTGTCAAAAATAGAAAAAAGTTGGTTTTAGTGTCACAAATTTTAAAAAAAGTATCCAAATAGTTTAATCGTGAAAAAAGTAGTAAATAATAGGTTTTAGTAGATGAGTGCGAAATCTGAATTCAGGAACCTCGAAGGAAGGTTTGAAACTAATTATATAAAAAAAGTATGTAATTCTAAAAAGAGTACATGATCAGTAGAATTTTTGTTAGCCGAGTGAACGTAATTCAACGTTAGTTGAAAAAAAGTTGTACTTTCTTAATAGACCTCGTATGAAAAGCTCATTCTGAAAAGAGCATTAATTCATTCACAAATTAATAATTTAATAAAAGCTTTTTCTTTTTCTCTTTTTTTTTTAGAAAAACTGAACGACGAAAGTGTATAAAGCAAAGAGTGGTTCATATTAGAGTTTTCTTTTCAGAATATTAAAACGACATCAAGGTATTATATTCAGTTAGCAAAAGTTTCATTGGAGACGATGAGCCTCCATTCATTGTTATCTCTTTTCAAAATGCAGCAAACTGAAAAGGCTTCAAGTACTTCTCGCCAGAGACCAATGGGATTATTCACCTCACGAATGTCTCGTCTCTCATTCCATAGAGTTAAATTCGAAGCGAGAGAGCGAAAAGGAAATAGCTGATACAGCGACGCGTCTCGGAAGCTACAGACGTCGGCCATGAGCAATGAGAGTGAAAAATTAAGAGAAGTGGATGAATGAAAGTAAAAAGAAAAAAAAAGAAAAAGAATGAATAACAACTTGAGAGAAAATGTGGCATGTGCCAGTGAAGAAGCTAAAGGGACTAAATTTCAACATGAGTCAGATTTTATTCCTTTTAAGAAGATACTTTCCTTCATATAATGACATGTACTTGAAAGAACTCGAAACATCATCTATCACGCTCTCACAAACTTTAACAGAACATTGACACAGTGTCAATTTCTTTTTTACTTCTGAGACACAAAGAAACTCTATATTTAAATCGATAAAGTGCTTCAGAAAATATTACGCAGTTACGAGGCAGGTGTCACTTTTCTTGTGTCATCAATGACTGATTGAGGAAATGTAGCAGTCGATAAAATTGCAAACTAGCGTCACACCTTTAGAGTAGTCCTTAGTTACATTTATTTGTCCCTTAAGGTTACATTTAGCATCTAAATTTGTACTTGCCTCAATATTATTTCAAAATTTACACCAGATTGCAATGAGGTTACAAATAAATACAAAAGTATTTTTAATTAATTATAAATTAATTACCTTGAAAAAAATCTTCTTCTAGAATCAGAACTGTCGAAATTTTCTTCCGTCATTGTAAAATATTCCGTCATTGTATTATTGTAATAATTTCTACTAAAATCCGAGATTATCGTTCAAATATTATTTTATTATAAATCATGAAAAATATCTTATTTTTAAATCATGAAAAATATCTTAATTTCAATTTGTCTGACAATATTTTCTTAAGAAAAAAAACAAAAGCAACTTCAAAGTGTGAACGTACAGAATGAAAGAATGAAATACGAAGATTATTTTAATTTATATTTTTCACTTTCGGGAAATAAATAGAAAATAAAAAAAAAAATCTCCTTGTGATAAGGAAAGTTCAAACGAAGCGGAGTTATATTAGTGACACTTATCGCTGATTGGACGAGTAGCACTTTGCCGCGGGGAAGACTCATTTGATTGATGCGTTGGTCTAGTATGTCGGTTGATACAACCACGTGACTTAACCTGAAATACGATTATAATTCCCTTTTGTCCTCTAAATCGTGTGCTCGGCATGTATCTTTGGTCCCTTGTCTATGCGCTAGAAGCACAACCGCGCTCAATAATGCATGCGATGGAGGCTCTTCCCCTTCTCTCATAACACTACCCTGTTTCATGCATATTCTCCTCCTCACTTTTACACACTTTTGTTTTCTCTCCTTTTTTAATCTTATTTTCCATCTTCTTCAGCTTCTTCTTTCATGTTTCCTCTATTCCTATATCTCTCTATAGGACTACTGTAGTCGAAATAATGCATCACTGGAAAAATTTTCGGTATGTAAAAGTATACACGAATCCCATAGGTGAAAACCTCTTTCTTTCGTTGGGCTGATAGAAAGAGTCAAAATGTACTTAACGTCCCCTTTTCTCTCTCTCTCTCTCTCTCTCTCTCTCTCTCTCTCTCTCTCTCTCTCTCTCTCTCTCTTGAAACGCATACGAATGAACGGCCAGTCAGATAAAATCGAAATTTTTTTAATAAATCACTTTTGGAATGAAAATAGACTATAATTATTATTACTTTAATATTCTTCACCATAAATTCAACTATATTCAAGTTTCGGGTGTTTTTAAATAGTAAACCCTTAAATTTGGTAACTCGTCTCAAAAGAAAAGAATTTTTTGTGCTTTCTAATATCTGTCGAAAATATGAGGTTATATTTATTTATCTTTCGAAATTATATGAGTTTGTGAATATTTCATTAAACTTCACGGAGAGTTTTTATTTCAACTATACTTTAAAGTTTGTAAGTTGAAATTATTCAATTATTGCAATTTAAAAATTAGAAAATTTGATTTCGAACATATTCGATTATATCTTTAAACAATGTGATATTTTTCGTTAGTGTTGACACAAAAATTTCATTTTGTTTTTCCCCTACTATTAGGGAAAGAATATCTGTAATAATAATAATAATATTTAAAGTGATTTTAAAAAATTATTAATGTATTTTGCCCTGACTCATTTAATTGAAAAATTCTGAAAAAATTAGATTTCTAAAAAATATCCTATTTTTTGTATTTTTTAAAAATTAGTAGTAAAAGTAAATTTGGGTTAGTAGGGAAAACAAGTTTTAGTCAGACCGTCGTATTCTATTTTTCCTTTTTTTATCAATTTAACAGTAAAAATAAGTTTTAGTCTGTCGTAATATCATGTTTTCTGTATTTTTCTAAGTTAAGTAGTAAAGACAAATTTAAGTCAGACGTTGCATTTTATTTTTCCTATTTTTTTAAATTAAATAGTAAAAAAAAAGTTTTAGTCAGACGAAATGTCCTATTTTTTGTATTTTCTTCAATTAAGTAGTAAAAAAAGTTTTAGTCACACATAGTATCCAAGTTTTCGTAATACTCTAAAGTCTAAATTAAGTAGTAAGAACAAGCATTAGTCAGACGTAATATCCTAATATTCGTATTTTTATAAATTCAGTAGCTAAAACATTTTTTGGTCAGACGTAATATTCTACTTTTGGTATTTTGCAAAATAAAAAGTTAAAATAAGTTTTAGTCAGTCGTCATTTCCAATTTTTTGTATTTTTCCAAAATAAGTAGTAAAAACAAGTTTCAGTCAGACGTTATATTCCATTTTTCATATTTTTCGAAAATAAGTAGTAAAAACAAGTTGTGGTCAGACATAATTTTCTAGTTTCGGAATTTTTTGAAATTAAGTAGTAAAAAAAATGTTTTGGTCAGACGTAATATTCTATTTTTCGTATTTTGCAAAATAAGAAGTAAAAACAAGTTGTAGTTTGACATTATTTCCTATCTTTCTTATTTTTTCAAAATAAGTAGTAAAACCAAGTTTCAGTCAGACGTAATATGTAATTTTTTTATTTTTCCAAAATAAGTAGTAAAAACAAGTTTCAGTCAGACGTAATATGTAATTTCTCGTATTTTTCCAAAATAAGTAGTAAAAACAAGTTTTAGTCGGACATGAATTCTCATTTTTCGTATTTTATTAAATTAAGTAGTTAAAACAAGTTTTAGTCAGACGTCATATAATATTTTTCATATTTTTCCAAAATAAGTAGTAAAAACAAGTTGTAGTAAGACATAATTTCCTTTTTCTCGTTTTTTTTCAAATTAAGTAGAACAACAAGTTTTAGTTAGACGTAATGTCCTACTTTTCGTATTAACTTTAAAGAGAATTTTTTTTTAAATTATCCTTTAATGTTTGTAAGTTACAATTATGTAAGAAATTAATTTTATGAAATCACATATACTTTTATTTCGATTTTAATTTCTTAGCAAACAAGTGAAATTAGAATTTATGAATATTTTGAACTACCTATGATTTTTAAATTTTTACTTCAATCGCTTCAATTAATTATTTTATTTATTAAATTATTTCCATTATTAATGCTATTTATTTATTCATAGAAGTATAACAATATTTTGAATATTCTATTTATAATTGGTCAAATTTTAATTAGAAATTGAATTTATAATATTTGTTTATTAATATTTATGTTTCTCATATATTTTACCCTAAAATATATTCTCAAAATTTAATATTTTGTGTTAAATTTTAATATTTCGCTTGATTCGATTTTTATCGAATAAAATACAATTATGCAATTTGAAAAAAGGAAACCGTACAAAACATTTGCAAATTTTATTTATTGTAAATTCTTATCCTATGTTCCCAAATATAAAGGTCTCAAAATAAGTTCAATTAAGATTGATTTAGATTTGGATTAAGTGTCTAAATGGGGCCAAAATGTAAGGCCTTTCTTTTCTTTTGATTGATTTAAACATTTTTTAACGGAATTTAAATGCCTTTAATCATTAAATTAAGTATTAAATCACAGTTTTTCTAAGGAGATCAAATTGAGACAAAAAACGAATAAAAAAATGTTGCGAAGCAACGTTTTGATTCGTTTTGTGGCTCAATTTGATCTCCTTAGATATATTGCGAAGCAATATCTAATAATAAAAATAATAAATAAATAAATATAAATTATTAAATTATTGAAAATAATAAATAAATAAATAAAAATAATAATAAAAAAAATAATAAAATAAAATAATCTTTAAACATTATCCAAAAGTGTTGTGAAGGAACGTTTTAATTCCTATTTTGTCTCTATTATGGAACATTTGATACTAATTTTCATTTCTGAATTCAGTTCGAAGCTTGATAATATTCACTTAAATTTAAATATGAAAAGTCCGACTACTAACCTCGCGCTTGCGCGCAAGATAATAGATAGGGGACGTTAAGTACACTAACTGACTCTTTTTATCGACCTGATGCATTTTCAGAAGCGGATATTTCTCAAAAGAAACAAATCCCTCTAATTGTAAAGTGTTTCTCATTTCTATGAAATTTTTCAACTGGAAATAGATTATTTAATTATTAATGCTAAACCCGTGCAGCTTGAATTTGAATGAGTAGTTTGTTGCCTTCCCTTTTACCTTATTCTATCCCTTTTCTCGTGATTCGTTAGTCGAAATACTCTTTCTCTCTCTCTCTCTCTCTCTCGCTCTCAAACTTTCTCATCCATATAGAATATATATACAAGAGCAGCGGTTGCGGTAACACCAACACTGGCAACGTGTGTGAATTGAGTTGGGTCTATGGAATGGGAGTGAACGTCCCACAATGTCTAGAAGAAGGTATGAGAAAGGGAGTTTATGGGATGAGTTGAAAATGGAACATAGGATCCCTTCGAGAATGCTGGAGAGAGAAAGAGAGAGAGAGAGAGAGAGAGAGCATGACCTGCATGCGACATTACTACAACTGGCAACTCTTGGACTATATCGCAAGTTTGCTTCAACGAATCAGATGTTACCGGAACACGGTCACCGAATTGGTCTTACCAATTGATCCGGCACGATCAAGAGCGCGTGCTCGCGTTTGACGAAAAAGTCACGTTTACGCTTTTTCCACTTTGTGGTAAAGCCAGTCACTCATGTGATTCGATAACGACTTTTGCGGATAAACATTTTTCCAGGAAGAGAATATTGAATATTTTTTAAAAGAGGTTTTTAATATTTTATAGCTTTATGGCTGGAATGGCATAAACGGGAGAGAGAGAGAGAGAGAGAAAGAAGCGAATGACTCGCTCTTGATAGAGTGGAATTTAAACAAAAATTCACTTCATAAATATAAAATTCTTTTTTTTTCTTTTTTTTTTTTTGGGTGAATAATTCACTTGTCACTAAAATTTTAATTAAAGCAATAAAAACATGAAATTGTATATAATGGAAATTATTTTATAATTCTTTTTTACTATATTTGATTTGGTTTCAGTGCGAAATAAATTGACGTGTTTAACATACAATTTCGTAATTAAAAAACTTGTACGACTTTGTAATTAAACTTCTAGTTGACTGTCGCTCACTAACTTTTCTGTGAACTTTGTTCTTTTAAAGCAATTAAAGAGTTTGGGAATTTTCACTTTCATTGGTTTTTTCGCCATATAATGCAAAACTTTTCTATAAGTTTTCAAAAAAAAAAAAAAAAAGGAACAGTAATTTTTAATTTACGAGAGAAGTTTCGAGTTCATGTAACCGATCGTTTTCATGTTAAAAAAATATGTGAAAGATTCACTAAATTTGAAAATATTTCGACGTGGAAATAATTTTTTTTTCTTGTATAAAGAAATATGTGTAAGATTTAATTTTTCATTTAAATCGGTACTAATTCGCAAATAAATTCAATTACTGAAAAAAAAAATAAAATCCTTCGCAAAAATTCAATTAATATAATGAATAACAAAATTTTCACAGAAATTCAATTGTATGAAATATAATTTAAAAAAAAAAGTTTTGAAAGAAATCGATTATTTAAAATAATTACATAAAATACTGTGGAAGAAATTAATTATTTTCTAAAATTTTCACAACATTTGTTTATAAGCATTAAATTATTTTTATAAATAATTAAATTCATTGCAAGTATATTCAGTTATTTTTAATACAGTTTTAATTAAAATATTCAAATACTAATTATACTTTAAAAATTTTCATAAATTATCTGAATAAATTCAATTATGTAAAATAATATTAATAAAATTCTTCGAAAGAATGAAATTATTTTTACAAAAAAAAAAATATTTCACAGGAATTAAATTATTTTTAAAAATTTACTGAAATTTGTTGCAAGAATTCAATTATTTTCATAAATAAAGAAAAATTAGGACAGAAATACTATTATTTAAAAATTTTATTGAAAATTGTTGCAAGAATACAATTATTTTTATAAATAATAAAATTTTTCATAGAAATTCAATTATTCAAAAAAAAATTACTGAAATTCGTTGCAAGAATTCAGCAAGGTTGCAATACAGTCTGAAAATCCAGGAAAACCTGGAAAAAGTATAACATTTAGAAAAGAGTTTGAAACACTTAAAAATAGTATAGAATTTAATAATAATTATGGATATTAATCGGTATTGTTGTAGCTTAAATTCAGAACTAGTAAATAATTTTGTTAATAACTATTATTAAAAAATAAAAGATAAAGTTTGATAAAAAAAGTATTTTTTTATCTTCTGCTGATTAATTATCGGCTGAGGTTACTTTTTATTAATTGTGAATTAAATTAATTTTGATGACCCAGGTATTAATTAATATTGTTCTAGCCGTAGTTTAGGACCAGTAATCAATATTTTTAAAACCATTCTTTAAAAAATAAAAGATAAAGTTTTCTTAGCAAAATAATTTTTCATCTTCTGCTGATTATCGGCTGTGGTTACTTTTTATGAAATGTGAATTAAATTTACTTCGATGACCCAGATATTAATTGTTATTGTTCTAGCCTTAGTTTAGGACCAGTAAATAATTTTATTAAAATAATTTTTTCAAAAATAAAAGACAAAGTTTCCTTAAAAAAATAATTTTTCATCTTCTGCTGATTATCGGCTGTGGTTACTTTTTATTAATTGTAAAATAAATTAATTTTGATGACTCAGATATTAATTAGTATTGTTCTAGCCTTAGTTCAGGTTCAGTAAAAAATTTTTTTAAACCATTTTTTAAAAATAAAAGATAAAATTTCCTTAAAAAAATAATTTTTCATCTTCTGCTGATTATCGGCTGTGGTTACTTTTTATTAATTGTAAAATAAATTAATTTTGATGACTCAGATATTAATTAGTATTGTTCTAGCCTTAGTTTAGGACCAGTAAATATTTTTTTTAA
This sequence comes from Leptopilina heterotoma, assembly GCF_015476425.1. Classification (NCBI taxonomy): domain Eukaryota; kingdom Metazoa; phylum Arthropoda; class Insecta; order Hymenoptera; family Figitidae; genus Leptopilina; species Leptopilina heterotoma. The sequence continues at coordinate 792,512 of NW_025110971.1, read as the reverse complement.
AACCATTTAAAAAAAAAAGATAAAGTTTCCTTAAAAAAATAATTTTTCATCTTCTGCTGATTATCGGCTGTGGTTACTTTTTATTAATTGTAAAATAAATTAATTTTGATGACTCAGATATTAATTAGTATTGTTCTATCCTCAGTTAAGGACCAGTAAATATTTTTTTTAAAACCATTTAAAAAAAAAAAGATAAAGTTTCCTTAAAAAATTATAATTTTTCATTTTCTGCTGATTATCGGCTGTGGTTACTTTTTATTAATTGCGAATTAAATTAATTTTGATGACCCAGATATTAATTGGTATTGCTGTCGCCTTAGTTTAGGACCAGTAAATATTTTTTTAAAACCATTTTAAAAAAAAGATAAAGTTTCCTTAAAAAAATAATTTTTCATTTTCTGCTGATTATCGGCTGTGGTTACTTTTTATGAATTGTGAATTAAAATTATTTTTATGACCCAGATATTAATTGGAATTGTTCTAGTGATAAGTTAGAACCAGTAAAAAATTTTATGACTAAAAATTGTTAGTAAACAGAAGATAAAGTTCGATCAAAAATAATTTTTCATCTTCTGCTGATTATCGGCTGTGGTTACGTTTTATTAATTGTGAGTTAAATTAATTTTTACGACCTAGATATTTATTGGTATTGTTTTAGCCTTAATTTAGAACCAGTAAATAATTTTGTTAATAACAATTGTTAAAAAAAAGATAAAGTTTGCTAAAAAATAATTTTTCACCTTCTGCTGATTATCGGCTGTGGTTACTTTTTATTAATTGTGAATTAAATTAATTTTTACGACCTAGATATTTATTGGTATTATTCTAGCCATAGTTTAGGACAAGTAAATAATTTTTTTAATAGCAATTGCTAGAAATCAAAAGATAAAGAGATTATATTTAAAAACAAAAAAAATTATAAGTTACGACTTTGTATAGGCTCTTTTCATCAGGACGTATTTTTATTTAAAACCAGTGTCATATTTTGGATGAAGAGATCTCGATTTTTGTCCCGTTAGTGACAGAATATGTTGTATTTTGATTGAGAGTTTCCTGGGAGCAAATATTGAAAAATATAGTTGGCGAAATATGGTAGGAAGGAAATGTAAACTTTTTGAAGGCTGTCTATAGTTTCTTAAAATGTATTTCACATTTTCTTTGGAAGAAAGCTTTCGAGTGTTTCTTTCTTTATTTTTTTTTTCGTAAAAGAAGAAGAAGAAGAAGAAGTTATTACTTGGACAAATTTCCAGGGCATTCAAAGCGAAGCGAGCTTCGCCAGGCAAGGGTGGAAGATTGAGTGCGCCTATAAAGGGTTTGGGAAAGAGGCGGATGTACCCGAGGCGGAATGACCGGACGAAATGACTTCACACTGGAGAGAGGGATTGAAATTTCGTGTAGGCGCCAGGGGTTATCTCCCTTATCTTGAACGGGATCTCAAGCGTCTCGGTAAACCGACTCCATGAATTAATTAGTTGGCAAACGTGAAGCCACTCTTGCACCAGAGGCCATTCCTGGGCAGGAAAAGGCGACGGTAGTGCTCTAACTCTCTGGGTCCACATAGAATCTACTGAGAGAGAGCGAGAGAGAGGTGGATTCTCTCATACATAGTATGCACACGCACATCGAATCTCGTTTCCTCTACGACATATTGTGCACGTGCCTTCCTCTCTCTTTCTCTCTTTCTCTCTCTTTTTCTCACTCAGCCCACATTTGTACCTCTCTCGTAAATGCGGAACTTTCCTATTTGTTAGACTCGAGTTTTTGAGACGAGTAGTCGACTCGAAGTGAAACGAGATATAGAACAAGATTTTAGTCGCTGGGACTAGCAGTAGACTTTTCAGCCAAATCTGGATAACGTATGTCGCAAGCTCCAAAAGCGAATCAACAGAAGAAATCGTCTCAAACGCTCGAGATTGATTCACTCTAGCGTATGACGTTTGAAAGGATTTCATTCTCTTCGAAAAGAAATTTAAAAGTGTCTCTGTGCTAGGGACAGTCATTGCCAAAAATTTCTCAATACTTTCTTATTCCCTTTTTCGCTCCAAACTGAAATCAATTTTTTTTCGAGAAAAAAAAACCAAAATCCAATCGGCATTGGATTTTAACTCTTTTCCTTTTATATATTGCTAGGACAGTACATATTCTTCCAACTTTGTTTGGTATTAATAATTCTATAATAGTCGACAAATTCTTTCAATCATTCTTTTTGCCCAAATCTAAAGTTTGACTTTTCTGTAGATGCTTCTATTTTTTTTTTCCTTTAGAAAATATTGTTTGACAAATCGAAAATATGCAGGTATTTTTCATAATTTATAATAAAATATTATTTGAAATTGGAAAATAATAATAATAGAATTCCTTCAAAGAATTTTATTATTTAGGAAAATAACTGAATTCTCGCGAAGAATTTTATTAAAATTTTTAAAAATCCTAATTCAATTCTTTTAAAGAATTTCTTTGAATTTTTTTTTAAACTAATGGAGTTTCTTTAATAATAATTTTAATTAAAAATTTTGAAAGCAATTGAATTTTATGAAGAAGAATTTTATTAAAATTGTATTGAAAATAATTTAATTCTTGCGAAGAATTTTACTATTTATAAAAATAATTGAATTCTTATTTCTTTCGAAGAATTTATTAAAATTTTAGAAAATAAAAAATTTTATGTTAATATTTGAAAATTTACATTTTTTCGAGGAATTCCATAAAAATTGATTTGTAAAGATTGAATTTCTGCAAAGAATTTTACTATTTATAAAAATAATTGAAAAGTTTCGAAGAGTTTATTAAAATTTAAAAAAAATTAAATTGTTATAAAGAATTTTATAGAAATATTTGAAAATAATGAAATTTTTTCCAGAAATTCAATTAAAGTTGTTTCGAAAGTAATGGAATTTCTTTAAAGAATTTTATTAAAATTAAGTATGTATTTAAAATAATAATTGAATTCTTTCAATTTTTTTTCATAAATATATTTAAAAATTGTATTGAAAGTAATTTAATTTTTATATAGAACATTTTAAAAATATTTTAAGAATAATTTGAATTATTTTTAGAGAATTTTAAATTCTTGTTAAAATTGAATTTTATGTAAATTTTTGAAAATAATTAAATTCTTTCGTGTAATTTTATTTAAATTGGATTAAAAATAATTGAATTCCTGAAAAGAATTTTAGTATTTATAAAAATAGTTGAATTGTTTCGAAGAATTTTTAAAAATTTTAGGAAACAATTGAAATTTATAAAAATATTTTTAAATATTTGAAATCATCAGAGGAATTCAAATAAAATTACTTAAAAAATAATTAAATTCCTGGAAAGAATTTTTCTATTTATAAAATTATTTGAATTCTTGTAAAGAATTTTACTATTTTTAAAAATAATTGAATTTTTTCGAAGAATTTATTAAAATTTTAGAAAAAATTGAATTTTTTCGAAATGTGTTAAATTTTTTTTAAAAATTGAATTCTTTCGAGGAGAATTTAATTGAAAGTGTTTTAAAAATGATTGAATTTTTGTAAAGATTTTACAATTTAAAAAAATAATTGAATTGTTAAGAAAGATTTATTAAAAGTTTATTTTTCTTAAAAAATAATCGAAAACTGCCTATGAATTTCGAAACATTCTCATGAAATAGCGTAGAAAAAAATCCTAAAAGTTTGTAAGTAAGTAAGCAATTTATTTGAATGTTTTTTAAAATTTAATTCTTATAAAGAATTTTATCAACAAATTTTTAAATAATTAAATTTTTTTGACGAATTTTAATCTAATTTTTAAGAATAATTACATTTTTCTACACGGAAAAAAGTAACTTTTACTACTTTTATAGTAAAAAATTTCCGGTAGAGCATTTCTGGTAATTTTTACTACTTTTGGAGAACATTTTGGTATGTTCGAAGTACATATTTCTAAAAATTAGTAAAATTTACTTCGAACATAACAAAATTTACTTCAAAAGTAGTAAAAATTACCAAAAATGCTCTACCGGAAATTTTTTACAATAAAAGTAGTAAAAGTTACTTTATACTTTTCTCTGTGTAGGAATTTGATTAAAATTGTACTAAAAAAAATTAAAATTCTGCGATGAGCTTTATTATTTATGAAAATAATTGAATTCCTAAAACAAATTTATTGTATTTATAAAAATAATTAAACTCATAAAAAAATGTATTATTTATAAAATTAATTGAATTATTTAGAAAAAATTTATAAAAAATTTCTTAATAAGTAAATTCATGTGCAATTTTGATTATTTATGAAAATAATTTGTAAATGTTTGAGTACAATTTTATAAAAAATTGAATTCTTTTGGGAAATTTAATAAAATAGTAGATATTAAAAATCATTGAAATCAGAAATTTTTTTAAAAAATAATTGAATTTTGGAGAAAAATTGTGTTATTTTTAAAGATACTTGTGATTTTGACGAGAATTTTTTTTTTAATTTTGAACATAATTCATGTTTTTTATTTTTATGAAAAAAAATTTGAATTAAAAATTTGTAAATTCTATTTTGTTAAAATTGCTGATTTTATTTAAAAAAGTATATAAGAAATTAGCCTCACGCGAATTGTTGCTAGTAATAAATATTTTGTGTTGTGTACATGAAGTAATAAAAGTAGAATTTATAAAAACACTATTTTTTTGAAATCTGGGAAAGTTGAATTGGTCCTCAGGAAAATCATATGGATTTTTGATTAAAAATACTGTGGAAACAAAAAAATTGACTGATTGCTCCCGCGATCGTCAAAGTGTGAATTGCTTTCATTATTATTTTTTAAATTTATGAAGGATGCTCTTCCTGAATTTCGAATATGATCTTTAGTGCTTTAACAATTGAATGAAAATTCAATAACAAATGTGCGCTTCACCTTTTGTATTTAATTAGTATTTGCAAGTAATCTAAAAATTTATGAATAATACAAATCATAATCCATTGTTGCAAATCTCCCTTATGGTATTAAAATGAATTTAAACCGATTGTTTATATATAAGGGTAATTAAAAACGGTTCATCAAACAAATAGATGCGTTTGTTTCACAACGCATTTAAACTATGCAGGTTTAATGCACGGTTGTGCATATATTCACTAAAATCAATGCGAATTACATGCTCATAAACCGAACAACAAGGGAATAAGAATAATATACATTATATTGCATAGTTGGCAAATAAATTCGGGGCATATAAACTATTTTCAAACTATTTGAAAATTAGAAATATTTTATTAATGAAAAATTTAAAAAGTAGTGTAGAAATAAATATTTAAATAAAATTTAAATAAAACATTTAACACATGAACCAGAACAAAAAAAAAAACAATAAAGGAAGTTGAAGAAATTATTCACACAAAATGTTATATGTTTGGTATACTCGAACTGTCTTAACAAGAAGTTTTCAGAAGCCCAGGGGAACAACTCAAGTCTGTTACAAGCAGAAGTTTGCAGTTACAGGCGGAAGTAATGTCGACGACATCAACATTTTTTCCATGTGGTTAACCACCTTCTTTGAAAGTTGAAGTGGAGCTTACTAATCGAAATTCTCACCAAGAACAATCTTGGCTAGCAAAAGATTTTAGCCTTTTAAAAAGCCTTGCAATTGGTCTTTTTTTTTAAGAAAAAAAAAAAGCCAAGGCGCTTTTTGACCCTGTTAGCGCTTTTTATACTCGAGTGCACCTTTAATAGCAGAAACTTTCCTTTGAAAGCGCAACAAAAGCCTTTAAACTTATTTACTCAAACGATAAAGCAATGTTAAATTCGGCAAAATCGAAATCAAAGAAAAATTTCCTTTATGATTAAAGTAAATCAGTGGATTAAATTATTTTTTTTAAGTAATCTTCTAACTTGAGAGTAATCATAGTCATAGGATTTCAAATTAAATATATTTTAATTAATTTAATTCTTGAAAAACTATCGAAAAATTATTATTTAAAAATTATTTTGCGAATACATTTCTTTAAAAATTTCAAAAAATAATTAAATTTTATAAAAGTTGCTGCACTTTCAATTTTTGTAAATAAAATATAAATAAGTAGCAAATGGTACGCGGAAAACGTAGTATTTAATTTTTTATCATTATTAACCCTTAAACCGCACCCTGGGTGTGCGACACCCATATTCTAGCTTTTTACTCTAATATTTCGGTTAAATTCGTAAAAATTGAACATGTGTCGTTATTGGACGATACATTTTGTACTTAACTTTATCTTCCGTGAGGGACATTAGTCTCCCAAGTGTCTTTGTGTATTTGATAACTTTATGAAGTTGTCGGTGAAAAATTTCTGCTTGTTTGACACCCAGTTTTTGGTTTAAGGTAATTTCAGTAGTTTTAAAAAACTCTTTTTTAATTATTAAAATTAAATAAATCATTATGAAACCTATTTTCCTTCAAAATAGATGTACTGAGCTATATAAGATAATTTTTCCAAAAGATAATATCCTATTCCAGCTTGGAGAACACACTTAAAAGTCCCCGGGTGTCGCACACCCAGTGTGCGGTTTAAGGATGGATTCGGCAGTGTGCGGTTTAAGGGTTAAGTAAATTAAAAAATTTTCTATTTCCAAATATTAACTTCAATTTTTGAATAATTTCAGGTTCACAAAATTTAAAAAATTTAATTATTAACTAATTTACTAACTAACTATTATTGCTGAATGTTTTCAAAAAATTCTAATAAAATTCATCGCAGGAATTCAATTGTTTTCAATAGAAATTTTAATTTAAATTCTTGTAAATGTCTCAATTCTTTTTATAAATAGAAAAATTCTTCCCAAGAATTAAATTATTTTTATAAATAAAAAAATTCTTCTCAGGAATTCAATTTATTTTTAATAAAATTGTAATAGAATTTAAGATGAACGTAACATTAAATTTTTGGTAGTTTTTACGAAGCAGTAGTAAAAACTAGGTTAAGTCAGACATAGAAAAATGAAACGTATATAATTATTATTTTATATAGGGGAGACTGGGGCGAAAAGTTAAACTGCCAAAACCGTTAAAATTTAATATCTTTCGAACGAAAATAATTAGAGCATTGCAATTTTAATTATAGAAGGGTGTTATCACCCTAAATAAATGTCCGGAGTTGTGTGCAATTCTGTTTATTTTTGTAGTGTCGATATTGAAAGTTTTTTTTCAACCTACTTTTGAAAATTTTTTCGAAAAAGAAAATATCAACTTTTAAGTATATTTTTTGAATATATTCTCATCGTGATTTTTTTAGATCCTTATTTGGGTCCCCTGAAGAGATACCTAAAGGTATTTGCCAAATATCTTTAGTCAGATTTTTTATATTTATTGTTAAAGCCAAAAACGCTCCCTGGGGCGAAAAGTTAAATGTATTTTTACATGTTGTTAAAAATTTTTTTTTATTTTTCGTTTTTTTGGGTTTATTTGTTTAAAAATGATTTATTTGACATTGGGCAAGTACTCTGTCAAAAAATAAACCGGTTAACGTGAAATAAACCAAAAAAAAATTTTTTTTTTCTTTGAAATTTCAATTTTTTAACTTTACAACTATTCTAAAGCTTTTGTCAAATAAACAAAGATCTTTTATTTACTAAATTACTTGTTTACGTATACTTTAACTTATCTACTACTTATCACCTATCAGAAAATAGTTTTAGTAGGCTAAAAATAGAATTTAACTTTTCGCCCAAGCCATTTAACTTTTCGCCCCAGGGTGGGGCGAAAAGTTAAAAAAACAAAATTTTCAAAAAAGGACAAAACATGTATTTTTTGCGAAAATATCAGGAACTTTTTTATTGAAAGTTGTAGAGGACAAGTTGCCCTACAATATTGATATACAAATATTTGCATCTAAGCGACTTATATTGCCAAAAAAAAATCATTTATGCAAAATTTAACTTTTCGCCCCAGTCTCCCCTACAATTAGTTAAATCAAGTTTTAGACAGACATAACACTAAATTTTTCCTACTCTTCCGCAATCAGTAGTAAAAGATTTTTTAATTCAGACGTAACATACTTTTTTCGTACTTTTTTTAAAACAATAGTTAATGCAAGTATTAGTCAGAATTAACATCCAATTTTTTAAACTTCTTCTAAATCAGTCGTAAAAAGTAGGTTTAGTCATACATAATACTAATTTTATGGTAGACAGTAGTAAAAACTTGGTTTAGTCAGACATAATATTAAAGTTTTGATATTTTCTCTATTTAAGTAGTGAAAACAAGTGTTGGACAGACGTATACTTCAATTTTTAGTAATTTTTAGTTTTCCGCAAAGAATTCCGTACAGAATTTCTGCAAACATCTAACATTGTATTTTTTTGTAGAGTTTTTGATAACTTTTAAAAAAACTGTTACCAACTCCAATTGGATTTTGTAACAATTTAACAGTTTTTTTTAAAAGTTTTCGAAAACTCTACAAAAATATACCCTTAAATATACAAATTCAAAGTTTAAAGTAAAAAAAATAAAATAAAAGTTTGTTTTTTTAAAACAGATCAATATATTTATGTACTTCTCTTTCGTCAAGAGAGAATTACCATCCTCTAATTTTTCTTACATCGCAAAAACTATCCTTATGTAAAGTTTATAAAAAAAAATTTTTTTTTTAATTTTCTGTCTGATAAATCTGAATTTCACCACTTTAAGAACAGTTTTTTTAAATTTTAACAAAAAATAATGATGAGACGTTTTAATTCTAACGCTGATTTTGAGTTTTTAAATAAAAAATATAGAGACGTATGCTTTATTTAAAAAATTAATTTTTTTTCTCATTTTTCCCTGTTGAGGGTAGTTTTTTTAATTTTAACAAAAACAAGGAGATTTGAATTTTGACATTGTTTTTGAGTTGTCGAAAGAGAAATATATGAATTTATTGTTCTGTTTAAAAACCAATCTTTTATTTCATTTTTTTTTTAATTTAAAGTTTGGATTTGTACATTTAAGGGTGATTTTTTCCATTTAAAAAATAGAAAGTGTGATAGAGCAATTCTAACATTGTTTCTAAGTTGTTTGAAAAGAAGTACATAAGTTTATAATTCAGCTTTAAAAAACAATCTGTTATTTTATTTTTCTACTTTAAACTTTGAATTTGTATATTTAAGGGTAGTTTTTTCGATTTAAAAGAAACAGAGGGTGATGGAACAATTCTGACATTGTTTCTGAGTTATTGTAAGCTGAGTGCATACATTTATTGTTCTGTTTTCCAACACAATCTGTTATTTAATTTTTAAACTTTAAACTATATGAATTTGTACATTTAAGGGTAGTTTTTTCGATTTAAAAAAAAAGAGGGTGATGGAACGATTCTGACAAAAATATTATAAGACATGTAGTTGGTTCAATAAACAGACCAATTTTATTTTTTTCTGTGCCTCTGTATTAATTCTTTAGAATTAAACAATCTCGATAATAAGTGTTCGCATAATTTTTCTAAAGAATTCAAATTGAGACAAAAAATTATGTTGTGATACGCGTTTTGTCTCAATTTTGATATTTTTAGAAAAACAATGTCAAAAATTAAAGTATTACAAATATTCTTTTTTTGTATCTAATTATTTTTTAGAGTAAAGTAAAATATTCTTTAGCGAGAGGAAAAATATGAAAGTTCTATGTGCAAAATGGAGTAAAAGATAAAATAAAATTTTTCATCCGGCAACCCTGGTCCGTATAAACTGAATAATTCTTTTGAAGTGAGAATCTTTAGGAGATTATAAAATGCAATAAAAAAGTTTTAATTTCCAAAGAATTGGATTGTTCAGTCGAATAGTGAGGGCGTGTTACCAATGGAGAGGATTAAAATTCTAATTATGCTAGTCACATGGAACCTGATTGGGAATAAGCTACTCGAACGAGATGGAAAGCTACTCGATTATGCGAATTCGCTCTAACGAAGCAAACCTGAAAAGCAGAGCATGGAGAAGAAGACTCTGAAGGACTTTTGTGCAGTAGCACACCCCCTGCTTCAACCCTCTTTATCCCAAGTTGACTACACTCTCTGGAGGCGAAAACGGAAGCCGACTGGAACGCCAGAAGAGACTCACCTTACTCCCTTTTGCAAAAGCGTTCACAGAGTGAGTGAGAGAGAGAAAGAGAGAGAAGGACGAGCTCGATGAAACGGGTGGGCGGTCGCGTTTGTCGACTCTGAAAGCCAAAAGTTTGGGCGGCGAACGTTAAGCGGATGCCAAAGGGTGCCCTTTTGGCATCTATCCTCGCAAATTCACAAGAAGCGAAAGCGCAATGTGTTCCTCGTATTCGATTCTACAACTAGTCTGCAGGCTTTGCCGTCCACCCATCTCATGTACAGTGAGAGGGAAATGGACGCTGAGAGAGAGAGCATTATATTGTACACACTGGACCATTTTAAGAGGGTCACTGTCGCGGTATACCCAAAAGTGTAAGGAGATAGAGCAAATGGCTTCTCTTTCGTTATACTGTCGCCTATATACCAACAGCAGTGGCATTCCAAAAGGAAGTGCCCCTTTTTTATAAGGGGTACTTTTTTTTCCTTTTGAGTTGAATCCATTTCATCCATTTTATTCATTTCATTCATTTCTCTTATTCGTTCCCAGCATCCATCTTGGTCATGCGACATAAACCAAAATACTTAAGGATCTCGAGTAAAAAAAATAAACATTGCCAAGAGACTGCTCTCGCGCATATAAATCTTAACTCAGTTTCGGATAGTTGATTCCGTTAGAAAAAAATTAAAAAAAAAAAACAAGAACACGACACCGTTTTTGGCAAACACAAGACACACTCCAAAGAAACTTACCGAGTAAATTTTGTCACTTATTCTAAAATAAGTGGAAAAATTGTCTAGAAAACTGTATAAAGTATGAATACAGTTTCAAAACTTAAAGGTCCTGTAAGATTTCAAAAACAAGTCCGAGGCCTTGGGTGTGATTCTGTAACTTCACTGTCACTTCACTTTTATTCTAAATTTTTCCTACTTTTTCACAATCAGTAGGAAAAAGAATGTTTCAGTCAGACGTAATATAATTTTTCGTACTCTTTCCAAAACAGTAGTTAAAACAAGTATTAGTCAGACTTAACATCCAGTTTTTTAAACTTCTTCTAAATCAGTAGTAAAAACTATATTTAGTCAGACAATATTAATCAGTGGTAAAAGCAATTTTTGTCAGACGTACTTTAAATTTGAATTTTTTTTCTTATTCAGTAGTGAAAACTTGGTTTAGTCAGACATGATATTAAAGTTGTGGTACTTTTTCTGAATCAGTAGTTAAAAACAAGGTTTCGTCAGACATAATATTCGATTTATGGCAAATTTTCTAAACTAGTATTAAAAATATAATTTTATTTAGTCGTAGCATTCGATTTTTAAAACACTTTTTTCCAGACAAAATTTTGACATTTTCCCTGACCCTTAAAGAATATTCTGATTCACTCTAAAAATTATAAGATACTCAAAAAAACATTCTATTACATTTACTTTCGAATTTCTTTAATTGCAAAATTAAATATTCCCTCTAAAAAAAAGTATTTCACTTAAATGTTAAATATTTTTATTCATCGGTGATTAATTATGAAACAAAACAATTTTTTAAGATGCAAATGTCAAAAATATTGAATTCATTTGAAGTAAATAAACGAATTAATATATTGATTGATAAAAGTGTAAGATTTACTTATGTGTAAAATTTACAAAAAATTTCAAATTCAACAACTTATAAGAATATTCTTATAAAACATGAAAATATTGATCATTCCGAGTCGAAGACTCGGAGTGATTAATATCTTCATGTTTTATAAGAATTTTAAATTACATACAATTTTTCAAAAAAACATTAAAATTTTAATAAAATTCGTTGCGAAAATTCAATTATTTTTATAAATAATAAAATTCTTAGTAAGATTTCAAGCATTTTTAATACAATTTTAAATGAATTCCTCGAAAAATGTAATTAATTAAAAAACTTTTTGGCAAGAATTTAATTAAATTTTACGAATAACGAAATTCTTCTCTGAAATTCAATTATATTCAAAATCTACTATTTTAAAAGAAATATTCTCATAAGAATTGAATTATTTAAAAAAATATAATAAAATTCGTTGCAGGAATTCAATTATTTTCATAAATAGTAAAATTCTTTACAGAATTTCAATTGTTTGAAAAAAAATTTATTAAAATTCGTTGCAGGTATTCAATTATTTTCATAAATAATCAAATTCTTTACAGGATTTCAATTATTTGAGAAACAATTTAATAAAATTAGTTGCAAGAATTCAATTATTTTCATACATACATTGAACTACTGATTTGACATAAATACCATAAATGTAGTATTATTTCTGACTAAACCTATTTTTCGCCACTAATTTAGGAAAAATTACAAAACAAGAATATTATGTCTGACCTAAACTTGCTTTCACTACTATTTTGTCAATAAATACTATAAATTTAATATTATGTCTGACTAAACCTACTTTTCACTACTGATTTAGAATAAGTTTTAAAAAAATTGGGTGTTAAGTCTGACTAATACTTGCTTTAACTATTGTTTTAAAAAAAGTACGAAAAAAGTATGTTACGTCTGAATTAAAAAATCTTTTACTACTGATTGCGGAAGAGTAGGAAAAATTTAGTGTTATGTCTGATTAAAAATTAATTTAACTACTCGTATAAACAAGGATTATAGATTTAATTTTTCTATTTATGACTGCAGTTTTCTTTTAATAATTTTGATTGAAAATTTTGAAAATAATTGAATTTTACGAAGAATTTCTTTTTAAATTTTTTATAATAATCGTGACTGTTAATAATTGTAATTAAAAATTTGATCTTATTAAACAATTTATCAGAACTTTGGTAATATAGTAATTGAATTCTGGGAAAGCTTTGTTTTATGTATAAAAATTTTTTATGTTGGCGACGAATTATACAATTTATAAAAAGAATTGAATCGTTTCGATGAATTTGAATTGAAATTGTAATTAAAATAATTGAATTCCTGTGATGAATTTTATTATATTTATAAAAATACTTGAATTTTTCCGAAAAATTTTATTATTTATAAAACTAATTAAATTATTGCGAGGAAATTTATAAAAAAAATTTGTAAATAGTTCAATTCCGTAAAATTTTTATTATTTATGATAATAATTTAATTTTTGCTTAGAATTTTATCAACAGTTTTTTTTAAATAATTGAATTCTTTTGAAAAATTTTATTAAAATAGTTGATATTAAAAGTTATTGAATTCAGGAAAATTTTTGAAATTAATTTGGAATTTTGCTAAGAATTTTATTAAAATCTTTGAAAATAGTCTAATTTTGATGAAGAATTTTTAATTTTTTAAAAAAATACTTGAAAATTTGACGAGAAATTTTGTTAATTTTTTAACATAATTGAATTTCTGCGAAAATTTTTATTAATTTTTAAAAAAATTTAATTTCTGCAATCATGTCTGTAACTTCTTCAACATTCAATTTTTCCCAGTACTTGAATAAAAATCCTTGAATTTTTTCTGACTAATTTAACTTTCCCTGACTTTTTCCTGAATTTCCTGACTTTTTTCTGACTAATTTTACTTTCCCTGACTTTTTCCTGAATTTCCTGACTTTTTTCTGACTAATTTTACTTTCCCTGACTTTTTCCTGAATTTCCTGACTTTTTTCTGACTAATTTTACGTTCCCTGACTTTTTCCTGACTAATTTTACTTTTCCTGATTTTTTCCTGGCTAATTTTTCTTTCCCTGAATTCCCTGACTTTTTCCTGACTAATTTTACTTTCCCTGACTTTTTCCTGACCAGTGACAACCCTAAGTTAATTAAAAAAAAAACTGAGAGTAAATTATGAGTGAAGTGAAGTTACATAATCGCAGGAACTTGAATAGATTTATAATAAAAATAACTATAATCTAGAAAATTAAAACATAATTTTGAATTAAATTTTCAACTCTCATAGTAATTGGATTAATTAAAGACATATAACTTCTACGCTTGAAATATTTTATCTAGGCCTTTGGTAGTTATAGTGTTACTTCGTTAAGGTTCGAGCTGAGAAAGATTTCATTCTCGATTACTGAGAGAAATAAACTAGCCGGCTCGGTGTTCGGCTGTTGATGAAAGCGGATGGAGTGATGAAATTTTCACCGAGGCCTCGTCCTCCAATTTAGTGCAGGAAGCCTCCGACAAAGTGGATTACACGATATTGGAGGCGTCTCTAGTCATTAAGACACACCTTCCTTCCTCCTGGGGATCGAACTGAAAAAATTTCACGTTCCACGATTCCTAATTGCCTTTATTAGTCAACTATGGTTAGAGTGGAAAATTAATAGAGAATTCCCCTCATTTTAATCCATATTCTCCTTTTTTTTAATATTTAATTTAATCTGTAAATCGTTTAGTAAAATATTTATAATAAAAATATTCTAAATTCAAGTAGACTCTTTCTCCCTTCTCTTAATATTTCCTCTCAAAATAAGAATTTATTTTAAGAAATAAAATTTTTTCTCCTCTTAATATTTTCTTTCAAAATAAATTCTTTTTTTAAAAGGAAATATTAAGAAGAGAGAGAGAAATTTTCTTCTTCATCGAAAATGAATAAAGTCCAATAATTATTCAGTCTCATTTTTTTTTAATCGTTAATTCAACACGAAGCAAACTTCAACGAACGAGATTCTATAAAATTTACAAATCTAAATTAAAATATCAATATTGGAAATTTTAGTTTTATTTATTGAAATTGCAAAAGTAAAATTCAACTTTTATAAAAGTTAACTATTCATTTGAAATAACAGAAATAAATATTCTAAGAAAACATTCTCAGGACAATAAAATATTCTCTTTAATCCATTATGTAAAGAAACTCAATATTACTTTACTACCAAGTTGCGGAAAAGCTGGTTACCATGAAATAAAGTTTCCTTTTATGAACTTTTAGATCGTAATATACGTTTCCTCTTAAGATCTTAAATTAAGCTACTTTAATTTTCAAACTTGCAGCACAAGTTAGAAAAAGTAACAAAAGAATGGAAAAAAAGAGGGAAAAAAGAAATGAGAGAAGAAAAACGATTAATAAGTATAAATGAAAACAGGGTAGATTAAAAGTTTCTTTAAAAAAAAATTGGTCATAATTCGAAAATTGAAAAAAACTAAAAAACTGTACCTAAAGTTGACATAAAAACGTGTATGATTATTATAACTATATAGATAATTAACAAGAATGACTATTAACAATTCTTAATTTCTTGTAAAATAAAACAAATGTTGATGTAAATATTATTATTAAACTATGTCAATAATAATAATAATAATAATAATAATAATAATAATAATAATAATAATAATAATAATAATAATAATAATCTTGGATTCTACAGTGGCAAAATTCATCCTGCATGTAAAATTAAAACAAAATTCAATTTCCTTTAAATTATTATTTCCTTAACAGAAATAAAACAAGATTAATCGATGTTTATACTTTATAACATGAACATTTTGCTTCCTCTTTACAATCTGCAAAAAAGTTTGCAAAAAAAAAATTTTCAAATCTTGATTAAAAAATTGAAATTATGCAAATTTTGTTGACTTATGAAAAAAAACTTGAGATTTCGTTGAAAAATTGCAATGAATAGAAGTTATGTAAATTTTCTAAATAATTTCGTTAAAAATCGTAATTAACAAATAGAAATTATGGAAATGCTCTTCCATTTTTTTTTAAAGAAATTTTAAATGTTTAAACGGTTTTAATTTGTAATTTTATAAAATTTCATTCTTAAATGAATTTAATTAGAAATTTTAATGAACTTACATTATTGCAAAATTTTAATAATTCAAAATCTTCTAAAATTTGTTAAATTTGTCAATGTATATTTAATTATAATTATTAAAAATAATGCATTTATAGAAGAATTTTAGTTAAAAACACTTAAAAAAATTGAATTTTGAAGAAGTTACAAATGATTGCAGAAATTCAATTATTTTCAAAGAATAAAATTCTGCATAAGCATTTAATTATTTTAGTAAATAATAAAAACTTGTTACAGAATTTCAATTATTTTCGTAAATAATAAAAATTTCACAAAAAAATTTTTTATAAATTTGTTCGCAATAATTCAATTATTTTCATAAATAATAAAAATTTCACAAAAATTTTTTTTATAAATTTGTTCGCAATAATTCAATTATTTTCATAAATAATAAAACTTATTACAGAATTTCAATTATTTTCGTAAATAATAAAAATTTCACAGAAATTCAATTATTTACAAATTTTTCAAAATTTTTTCGCAATAATTCAATTATTTTCATAAATAATAAACTTATTACAGAATTTCAATTATTTTTGTAAATAATAAAAATCTCGCAGAAATTCAATTATTTTAAAATTTTTTATAAGTTTCTTCTTAATAATTCAATTATTTTCATAAATAATAAAACTCATCGCAGAATTTAAATTATTTTTAATACAATTTTAATCAAATTTCTTGAAAAATGTAACTATTCTAAAAAATTTTATTAAAATTCGTCAAAAGAATTCAATTATTTTAAAATTTGTTAATAAAATTCTTTATAAGAATTAATTTTTAAGAAACATTAAATTATTCAATAAATTATTTATTTTTGTATTTAAATAATTGGATTCTCGTTGAATTTTCTAATAAAAATTGATTTAAAAATGAATTTCAATTAAAATTTTAGATAATAATTGAATATTAAAATAATTTTTAAGAAGTTGTAACAATATTCTTATAATATAAAATAATGATTTTATCACTCGTTCATCTTTAATTATTATAAAACATGAAGACATCGATTGCTCTAAATCTTCGACGCGGAGCAATCGATATCTTCATGTTTTATAACAATATTTTTAAAGTTATTTAATTTCAAATAGGTTTGAATTTTAAATTTTTTTAATAATTTTTTTTTTTGAATAATTTTGCAAATAAAGAAATTCTTAAATAAATGTAACAAAACATTTTTTTGAGTAAAATTTTTTTATTTATTTTCTAAAAATTCTAAAATTTTCATTTTTAAATTAAAATTTGTAATTGAAAAATTGAATTTAAAAATCATTTTTTTTTCTTTGTTTTTAAAAAACTTTGAATTTTATTTAACAATTGTAATTAAAAAATAGAAATTATGTAAATTAATTCCTTATGAAAATTGAGATAATTTTCTACAAAATTATTAATAAACGGAAATATGTAATGTTTTTTTTCACAAAATAAAAGAATGAGTTTGTGAACAATATTATTATTGAGAAATAGAAATTATGCATTAAATTGGTAATTGGTAATTGGTAATTGGTAATTTTAAAATTGGTAATTATTTCTTAATTATAATTTTTAAATCATTAAATCATGACCAACTTTAGATGTGGACAGACTTGACAGAATGAAAGAATGAATACTACGATTATTATAGTTAATAATAAAAATTAATAATTAATAATAAAATTTTTTTTTTCTTTTTTTTTGCCTCCAGAAGTATAAATTTATCTGTGAAAGTAAGATGAAAATGGACAGCGAGAAATAAAACATTAGTTTTCCGGCTTGCTGTTCTTTCAATTTGTACCTATATCGTGGCTTGCTAATTAGTCTCGGAAGTTTCTCGTTAAAAAAATATTCAAGCCCCGCGGTGAATGAAAAGGAAAATAGAAATGAGCTCGCATACAGACACTACTCTATATACTATACATATTGTGAAATGAGTTCTGCGCAACGAAAACGTTTGGAATTGCTAGAAGCGCAATTGTTGTAAGAGATAAATCCTCGTGTCCACCTTTGGATGGGTTCAGTACATGTGCTTGTATTAACATTACATAGTCATATATATATAGGTCTGGGGAATTCGATGTCCTCGCGTGTATACAATCTGTTCTAACGCATTCATGAACGTAGTCCGGTTCGCGAACATTGGCGTGCCTGTCACATATATACTACTGTACATGCATGTTGGTATGTGAATTTAGACTATAAGCAAGACCGTATCAAGGGATTATGACCGACATATAGTACCTCCGAATATCCTTAAAGCACTCACGTTTTGCAAACATACGATCTGACAAAGATGTGCAAGTCATATTTACTTATGAGGTGGATTTCAGTTATTTTTGACTTAGAAAAACATTCAGTTATTCTGAGGATATAGAAAAATAATAAAATTTAATACAGTATCTCATGGATTTGTTTTTCTGGTCTTAATTCGTAAACCAATAATGCAATTACTTGAAAATTTTATTAACTCTTTTTTTAAAATAATAATTCTCTCTTTTTTATGTCAATCAAGTTGAATTAAAGAATCTACTAAGAATTAAATATTTATACAAGGCCTTAGAAATGGAATGTAAATTAAAATCAGAATTTATTTAACAATATGTCTCCACCGTTTAACTTTCTGTCCTCATCTGTTTAATATTCAATCATTATTTTAAATTTTAACTGAAATTCATTTTTAAATAAATTTTTATTAGAAAATTCTACGACAATTCATTTATTTAAATACAAAAATTATTTATTATTATTATTTACAAAAATAATTGAAATTTTTTGAAGAATCTTTGAAAATTTTTTAACATTCTTGAATTTCAGCAATAATTGCAGAATTTAATTAAAATGTTTGATTAATAATGATTATAACGAATGATTTCTAAAATTCATATATGTTTAGAAATATTTTGTCTATAACTAAAACTGATGTTTATTACTGTTTTTAAAATAACGTATGTTTAGAAATATTTTGACTCATTGAAACTTATTTTAACTATTAATTTATAAATTTTCAAATGTTTAAAAATATATTGTATGATAAAAAATTAATTTAACTACTGATTTTAGAATTAAATATGTTTACAACTGTTCTTCAATGTAAAATAAAAGTGTCTGACTAAAAATGACAGTAACTACTGATTTCTAAAATTCATGTTTAAAAATATTATTTTTAACTAAAAGTAATTTTAACTACTATAATAATTAATAACGAACAGGTGTTTGTAAATATTTTGTCTGACTAAATATGACTTTAAATACTAATTTCTAAAATTAACATTTTTTTATACATGTTATGTCTGACTGAAACTGACTTTCACTACTAATTTCTAAAATTCATATGTTTTGAAATCTTTTGACTAATTGAAACTTATTTTAACTATTAATTTACAATTTACAAATGCTTAAAAATATATTGTTTGATAAAAAATAAATTTAACTACTGATTTTAAAATTAAATATGTTTACAACTCTTCTTCAGAGTAAAATAAAATTGTCTGACTAAAAATGACTTTAACTACTGATTTCTAAAATGCATATGTTTAAAAATATTTTGCCTGATTGAAATTGGTTTTAAATGCTAAATTATAAATTTACAATTGTTTGGAAATATTTCATCCGACTAAAACTGGTTTTAACTACTAATTTATAAATTTACAAATGTTTAGAAATATTGTGACTAATCAAAAATCACTTTAACTACAGATTTCAAAATTAAATTTGTTTAGTACTGTTCGACACAGTAAAAAAAAATTCGTCTGACTAAAAATGACTTTAACTACTGACTTCAAAAATTCATGTTTAGAAATATTATTTTTAACGAAAACTAATTTTAAATACTATAATAATTGTTAACGAACAGGTGTTTGTAAATATTTTATCTGACTAAATATGACTTTAACTACTAATTTATAAATTTACAAATCTATAGAAATATTTTTTCTGACTGTAACTGATTTTAACTACTAATTTCTAAAATTAACATTTTATACCTACTTTGTCTGACTAAAATTGACTACTATTTTGACTGATTAAAACTTTTTTTAAGTATTAATTTACAAATTTACAAATTTTTGGAAATATATTGTAAGATAAAAAATTAATTTAACTACTGATTTTAAAATTAAATATGTTTGCAACTGTTCTTTAGAGTAAAATAAAATTGTCTGACTGAAAATGACTTTACCTACTGATTTCTAAAATTTAAAATTAAGTTAAAAAAAATTATTAAATAATAATAAAAAAAAATTTAATTATTCTTAAATAGAGCTATTTAAAATTAAGTTTGTTTAGAACTGTTCGACACAGTATAAAAAAATTCGTCTGACTAAAAATGACTTTAACTACTGATTTATACAATTCATATGTTTAGAAATATTTTGTCTGACTAAATATGACTCTAACTACTAATTTATAAATTTACAAATCTATGGAAATATTTTTTCTGACTGTAACTGATTTTAACTACTAATTTCTAAAATTAACATTTTATACCTACTTTGTCTGACTAAAACTGACTTTCACTACTAATTTCTAAAATTCATGTGTTTGGCAATATTTTGTCTGACAAAAACTGATTTTAACTATTATAATTAATAATTTACAGGTATTTGGAAACATTTTGTCTGACTAAATATGACTTTAACTACTAATTTATAAATTTACAAATCTATGGAAATATTTTTTCTGACTGTAACTGATTTTAACTACTAATTTCTAAAATTAACATTTTATACATATTTTGTCTGACTAAAACTGACTTTCACTACTTATTTCTAAAATTCATATGTGTGGCTGATTAAAACTGGTTTTAACTACTAATTTATAAATTTACAAATGTTTAGAAATATTGTGACTAATTAAAATTAAAAATCACTTTAACTATATATTTCAAAATTAAGTTTGTTTAGAACTGTTCGACAGAGTAAAAAAAATTTCGTCCGACTAAAAATGACTTCAACTACTTATTTCTAAAATTTATATTTTTAGAAAT
Source organism: Leptopilina heterotoma (assembly GCF_015476425.1). Lineage (NCBI taxonomy): Eukaryota > Metazoa > Arthropoda > Insecta > Hymenoptera > Figitidae > Leptopilina > Leptopilina heterotoma. Next base: position 771,815 of record NW_025110971.1, on the reverse strand, counting down.
ATTTTGTCCAACTAAAACTAGTCGATGAATTTTTATCGAATTCTTCGAAAAATGTAATAATTATTCTTCAAAATTGTAATAAAACTCTACGCAAACTTTCAATTATTTTCGTAAATAATAAAAATTTCACGGGTAATTCAATTATTTAAAAAAAGAATTTACATTCCTTTTTTTAAAAAACAATTAATTGTTTGAAAATTATTGAAAAAATTTTTCGAAATAATTCAATTATTTTCAGGAATATTAACATTTTTTACAGGGATTCAATTATTTTTATGAATGATAAAATTCTTTTTAGGAATTCAATTATTTTCATAAATTATAAATCTCATGAACAACTTTCATTTATTTTTAGTACAATTTTAATCGAATTCTTCGAAAAATGTAATTATTTTTAAAATTTTTATTAAAAATCGCCAAAAGAATTAAATTATTAAAAAATTTGTTTATAAAATGCTTTATGAGAATTCATGTTTAAGAAACTTTCAATTAACAAGGTGTTTAGAAATATTTTGTCTGATTAAAAATGACTTCAACTACTAATTTATAATTAATAATTGGATAGAATTATAAATTAATTCTACAGACTTGTTAGTTATGAAAAATTCAAATTTTTGAAGATTTTAATTTAAAACCTTTTCAATATTTCTTCTTCAAGAATTAAGTTATTGAAAAGGAAATAATTGTCAGAAATAGAAAAAATTGATGGTTTTGTATTAAAATTCGTGGTAATTTCATAATTTGTGAAGCACACAAAAAAGATACAAAAATTCAGTATTGTCTTATGAATTGTAGAAAACATTTTCCTGCAAGGAAAAATATATTATTTAATTGATGAAGAAGATGGTCTTATAAATTTAAATTAAGGTTAATTTTAAGAAATTTACCATCTTGAAAGTTTAATTATATTAATTAATTAATTAATTTACGATATTGTTTTATTAAAAGAGCACATGACTTTATTTTAATTAGATTTTGTTTCAGTACTGTAAAACAATAAATTTCTAAATATAGTAGTTTTAATTCGTTCATGCATTTTATTGCTAGAATAATTTTATCAAGTTCTGAATGATCTCAATTAAAAGTAATATGACTTTACAATTGGGCCAAAAATAGGTGGATAATAACAGTTAAGAGTTGAATAGTATAACTACTGTAAATTTGGTCGATAATCGACAGTCGATCAGAAATGGAACAAGTAACCTATTTCTCCAACACGAAAACGTAATTTTACATTAAACTGTTTGAAATAGCTGCAATTTGTTTTAATTATTTGCGAGATGTTTTTATTCGAAAAGGAATAATTTACACAGGTTTCTAACTATACAAAATTCATAGCGGGTTTTTAAAAATACACAAAGTAATTAATATAATATTAAATATTTTATTAAATATGTAAGAGAAGTTTGGAAGAGATGGCCAATTTAGATATTTTACAAAATTTGTAAAAACATTTCTTAGTCCCCAATATGCTTTAAAGAACAAATTTTTAACTAATAATTTTTTATAGAAACATCTTTAAATTAAGTGTTTTAGACCAATTTTAAATAAAAATGTTTTCAAATAATTTAATTTTTCAATGAAAGTACATGTCAAGTTATTCTCCTTAAAGTTAATATGCGTCTGGCTTGAAATGTCAGGAATTTCATGACGGTCTCATAGTGCAACTTCAAAACAACATAAACCCTTGTCAATTAAACGTACACACATTATTCTATTTAATGAGAAAAGTTTTCGGATTCAGCGGCAATTCGCTTAAACTTTCTTTTACATTTTTTTATATCAATTCATTTACTTTTACTAAATAAATTCTGTAATTAATTTTGAACAAAACGAAACTAATTTGTTTCGTTAAATAAAAATTTTAAGAACAACTGATAACAGAAATTCAATTTTTTTTCAAATGTGATAAACTTCTTTGCATAAATTCAATAATGTTCTAAAATTCAAAAAAAAAAAAAAATTTCGTCAAAATTTCAATTATCTTTTGAAATAATAAAATTCTTCTCCAAAATTCAATTATTTTCAAAAAATTTAATAAAATTCTTGTGAAAATACAATTATTTTCAAAAATTTTCCTCATTTGAATTATTTTTAATATCTACTAGTTTAATAAAATTTTCCAAAGAATTCAATTATTTAAACAAAATTGTAATAAAAATTTCTCAGGAATTCAATTATTTACCAATTTTTTAAATAAATTTCTTAGCACTAATTCAATTATTTTTAATTTTTAAATGAATTTTCTCGAAAGAATTTAAATATATTCAAAGAATTGAAAATAATAGTTCTGAGAAATTCAATTATTTCGAAAAATTTGAATAAAATTTTTTTAAAAATTCTATTATTTAAAAAAATATTGAAAAAATTCTTCACAAGATTTAATAATTAAAATTTTATTTTTAATCAAATTTTCCTATACTATTCAATTATTTTCAATACAATACTTTTTAAGAATTCAATTATTTTTACAAATAATACATTTTTTCATTGGAATTCAGTTATTTAAAAAAATTTGAATAAAATTCTTCGCAAGAAATCAATTATTTTCATAAATTATAAAATTTCTTTTAAGAATTCTATTATTTTAGAAAAATTTGATAAAATGCTTTGTAAATTTAAAAAATTATAATAAAATTGATCATAGAATACAATTGTTTTCGTAGAGTATAATATTCTTCCTAGGAATACAATTATTGTCAAAAATGTTTGTAATAATCTTTGAAACAATTCAATTATTTTCGTAAAAAATAAAATTCTTCGAAACAATTCAATTATTTAAGAAATTTTAATAAAATTCTTTTCAAGAATTCAGTTCTTTTAAAAAATAAATTTTTTTACATGAATTCAATTATTTATAAGTAAATTTAATAAAATTCTTCGTCAGATTTCAATTATTTTCAATTTTTTAATGAAATTTCTCTATAGAATTCAATTATTTTCAAAAAGTTTTTAAAAATTATGAAAAAAACAATTATTTAAAAATATTTGAATAAAATTCTTCACAAGAAATTAATTATTTGCATAAATTATAATATTTTTCTCCGCAATTCAATTATTTTACAAATAAAATTCTTCACAGGGATTCAATTCTTTAAAAAAATTTTTAAAAAAATTTTTAAAAAAATTCGTTGCAACAATTCATTTACTTTCATAAATAATAATATTTTTTTCCGGAATTCAATTATTTTCATAGATATAATAACAAAACTTATCGCAGAATTTAAATTAATTTTTATAGACTTTTCAATGAACTGATAGAAAATTGCATTTATTTTTAAAATTATTTTTTAAATTCGCCGAGAAAATTCAATTTTAAGAAATATTCAATTATTTGATAAATTATTTATTTATTGTATTTAAATAATCGAATTCTCGAAAAAAATTTTAAATAAAAATTGTTTCAAAAATGAATTTCACTTAAAATTTTAAATTATAATTGAATATTAAAAGCATATATTATACTGTGAGTTTTTAAAAATAATTGAATTTTGAAAAGGTTTTAAATTAAAATCTTTGAAATTTGAATTTATTAATTAATTCCTATATAAAAATAGTAATGATTAAGTATTTATTCAAAAAAGAAGTTGAATTGATGGTTTTAAAGAATTTAACAATTAAGGAAATTTGTAAATAAATGTAATAATAGAACCTTTAAGAATCTAATATTTTTGGAGTGAATCAAAATATTCTTCAGGGTAAGGGAAAAAGTGAAAATTTTTTCTGGAAATCAGGAAAAAGTCGGAAAAACAAAATTAAATTTTTATGGCAACGCAACTTTGTTGTAATTTATTAGTAAACTTTATATTTACTAATTTGAAAATAAAAAATCAGCTAATAATTCCGATTAGTAAATATTTTTACTATTTCAAATTTAGAGTGGATCAAAATTTGATACCGAAGTACAATTAATCTTTGACGATTTTGACGAAGAGATTATATAAGGTTCTGTCTCAGTCGAAGTAATAATATTGTATGAAACTGTATAATTAGAGAAATTGTCCGCTCCCCTAAGTTTTCCGCAGCACTGAAACAACGATTTCTAAATCCAGCGCTAAAGCAGAAAAGTTGTTTACCAAGGGTAATACTGTTTACCAAGCTTGACGGGAGTTTTTTTTTTTTTTTTTTGCCCTCCCTCAACGTGAAGGCGCACATGAAAGAAATAAACGGAGATTAAGGCGGCAGGTCACAGATAGGAAGTCCCTGCTTAATTTAATTTAATTTTGCAATCGGCTTGGGAGAGGACGAGTACTCCCGGACTCGGAGAGTAGAGAGTCGACCTCGTTTCACTTCCGGGACAGTACACAGGACTCTCCTCTCTCTCTCTCTCTCGACCCATGAGTGGCCACATAGATAGTGGCTGCGTACATCCCAGTGAGAAGAGGGTTTGGTGAAGGCAGGACGAAGAGGGAAGTGAAGGGAGAAGGCTTATCGCAGGTTCCCAGCACGGTCGGCTTATCGACTTCGCGGCTTGAACCGTCGGATGCTGGCGTAGACTTCCCTTGAGGGCAAAGAGAGGACCTAGAGCCGATCCCACCACCATCCCCCCCCCCCTCACTCTCTTCTATTGGCTTTCGTCTTCTCTATCATATCGGTTATGGGAACCTGTCGTCGACTAGTATTTCATCGACAGGTTTCCATGTCATAAGTCCTAAAGGGTTTTGACCAACTTAGACTTGGGTTAAACACAGAGCGCCTTTAGATATCAACTATATATCCTGTTACATAATAGATGTTGACTGTCTTCCCTTAAAGTTTTCGAATTATGTTTAGGAAAGTTTGAATCATTAGAAATGTAGGTTAATCTCTAATATGTGGGTACATATATACGAAAAGTATACCCCTAGTTATTGTACTTATTATAAGAAAGTTTGTATAATACCTCAATCGTTTAATTTCAAAACTATGAGTCTATAAATCTTAAACTACTTATGTAACTTGAAACGTAAATTTAAAAAAAATTAACTATAATCTGACAATTCTGTCTTTCATTCATTCTATCCTGTTCTGTATCCGCAGTTTGAAGTTAATTTTTGTGAAAGCTTTTGTTTGTTTTCTTTAAAAAATATTGTTTGATAAATCGAAAATATGCAGGTATTTTTTCACGATTAAAATAATATTAGAAATTAGAAAATATAAAAAAAAATTATTAAAAAATTATAGAAAAAAAAATTATTACAAATAAAAAAATACCCGTTTTGTTTATTATTTATTTTATTTTTAATTTCAAGTATCAACGGGCTTACAAAATAAAAAACGCCCTTTCGTACAAAGTACTAATATATAAGAAAAGGAAAAAAAGAGAAAAAAATTACAATGAATAGTTAATTAATTATTTGATTACTATATATTGATAGATTTGATTATTATGTACTTTTTTCTATAACAAATTCTTTTCATTTGGGAAAAAAAAATTACCTACATATTCCCGTTTCTTAATATTTTTGTAGAAAATTCTCAATTTTTGTAAGGAAATAATTTGCAACAAATTCTATTTCTTAATTTCAATTGCTTTAATAAAACTTAAACTCTTTTAATAACAAAGAAAAAAAATGTTTATAAATTCCAATTGTCAATTGCAAATTATAATTGAAAATATGAAATTGAAAATCTTTTAATTTTTAGAAAATGAAGGAAAAAATTTTACTAAAAAAATGTTCTGTTACATTTATTTACGAATTTCTTTAATTGTAAAATTATTCGAAAACATCAATTACTTCTTTTTTTAAATAAATATTTGAATATTAAATATTTAATTTATTTTTAAATAAATATTTTTGTTTTTCCACAAGAATTAAGATTTTCAAAAACTTAATTTGAAACCATTTTTGAAATTACATAAACAACTTATAAAAGTATTATCATTATTTTATATTAACAATATTGTTACTGTAACTTCATAAAAATTATTTTTATCATTTTAATTCAATTATTATTTTCTTAAATTTTTAACTAAAATTCTTCTTTAAATCAACTATTTTTAATAATTTTTGAAAAAGTTCTTTGAGAATTTTCAAATACATTTATTTAAAATTCCCTTTTACAAAAATTCGATTATTCCGATATCCTTTAACTAAATATATATTAGAAAATAAAAATTATAAATTATTTTTAAAAAAAATTAAATTTAACTTTTTCAAAGAATTAATTCTTCAGAATTGCCAGTTAAAAGTATAGAACATTCAAATTTTCAAATATTTTAATTTAAAACCTTTTCGAAATTATTCAATTGTTCAAATACAAAAGTAAATAATTTATTGAATAATAGATGTCTTAAATCAAATTTTGAAAAATAATTAATTACATTTTTTGAGAAATTCGATTAAAATTCTACTAAAAATAAATAAATAATTAGAACTCTGCGATGAGCTTTACTACTTATAAAAATAATTGTATTCCTAAAACAAATTTATTATATACAAAAATAATTGAATTCGTAAAAAAATTTATTATTTACTAAAATAATTAAACGTTTGCGTACAATTTTATTACAATTTTTCTTAAATAATTGAATTCTTTTAGGTTATTTTCAAATAGTAGATACTGAAAATCATTGAAATGAGGAAAATTTTTGAAAATAATTTAATTTCGGAGAATAATTTTGTTATTTTAGAAAATAGAGGAAAAAAATTTTATTGAAAAAAAAGTTCTGTTAAATTCATTTACGAATATCTTTAATTGTAAAATTATTCGAAAATAATAATTTCTTTTTTAAATATTTTAAATATTTAATTATTATTATTTTTCCATAGGAATTAAAATTATTATTATTTTATATTATACACGGAGAGAAATTTATAGTAGTGGGTAACATAATTGTGGTTAGGGTGACCATCTTTAATGCTACAAATACGGACAGCTATCTAGATAGTCACCGTTACCATCAATATCATCAGGAGTAACATCTTGGTAGTACGGGGTAGCATAACTTTATTTTTTTTAGCATCTGTGATGGTTGGCAGTAGCATAATGATAGTATCGTGTAACATCATCTTTTTAACATCAAAATCTGACTATCCATTTCTCTCAGTGTAAGAATATTGTTACTATAACTACTTAAAAATTATTTTAAAATTCTATTATTATATAAAATTTAAACTAAAATTTATTTTCAAATTAATATTTTGATTTGATAATTCCTACGAGTATTCAATTATTTAAATAAAAGAGTAAATTATTTATTGAATATAATTGAATGTTTCTTAAAATTTAATTCTTATAAAGAATTTTATTAACAAATTTTTTAATAAACAGACAATATATTTCTAAACATACGTAATTTTAAAAACAGTAGTTAAAGTCAGTTTGAGTCAGACAAAATATTTCTATATGCATGTAATTTATGAATTAGTATATAGTTAAAATCAGTTTTAAGTTTTATTCGTCAGTGGCTGTTTTTTCTATTTATTTTCAATTCAAAAAACCTATTTTTCATTCATTAAAAAAAAAAAATTCGTAACAAGAATATAAAAGTACATTCTTTTAAAAAAAAAACTTAAAAATTATGGCGTACTGCTAAAGTGGCTTGAAAACCTTTTTCGTAATTAAGGTAATTATAGCACTTGTCCGCTTGAGAACAGAAGCTAATTAAAATAAACATAAAGATAGCATGAGCGTAATAATTAAATAATACAATTTAAAAGTAAATATTCTTAACACCATTAGTCTATATTATTTGCTGAGGGGTGAAAATATGTTCTCAACTTTTGGCTTATAAGTCAATTTCATACTTTTTAAAAAGTTGTATGTACAAATGGTGGCACGCGATAGACTCATTTTCAAAAGCTCTATATATGTGTGTCTGTTAGTATCAGTATAACAAAGCGTGAGAACAATTCTCGTTTCTATGCTATTGCATCTCACGTTTACACAAGTAACATTCCAACTAGGGAGAGAAAAAAAAAGCTTTATAACTTCCTCATTTCTTTCTGCAGACGCTTTCGTATTACTCACAATTACTTCTTTTCTATTCTTAAACTTTTTATCTCTCAAAAATTTATTCCCCAGTGGAAATTATTTATTTTGGAAATTTATATTTAGACGCTTTTTAGAAATTAAAATTGTTTTTTTTTAGAATGAAGAAGAAAATTACGAAGCACATTGATTTTAGTGGTTAATTTTTAATTTAAAAAAACTGATTGGAATTTAAAAATATATGAATTTTAAAGCTTTTTTTTATTCGAGATAGTTTAGAGAAATTTCGCCACGCAAATATTGATATACAGTTCAGACAGGTGATACTTTCAACTTTCATCGACTCATAAAATTCACAATTACACAGTAAACATTCATTTTATGTTCTTCTGCAGTTCAGTATTCTATCAATATTTAATCCATCGACATTTTTTTCTTCCTTATAGCGAAACATTTTATGTTTGAATTTAAAAAAAAAATATAATATCTTTCTATATGGAAGAGACGAGAATAAAAAAAAAGTGTCGTTAATAATTATTAACTGTACTTTTTTTTAAACTTTGAACTTAAATTTTCCTTTACACTTAATAAGATTAAAATTTGATTAAGTAAAGAAAAAGTTTATAGAAGTTTACTATATTTTGTTTACTAAAGTACATTAATAATTAATTAAGTTATTTTGTAGTTTAAGTCTTGTCCTTGTTAAGTTGACAAGAGATAGTGTAGTAAACAACCTAGGACTATTCTAAGCTTGTTAGACGCCTAACTAGATAAACGATCCCTGACGCATTCCTCTAAAACTCAGCGAGCAACTGAAAGTTATGGAGTGAAGGTAACTTCCTTGAATTATGTAGTTACAGTATTGAACTTAATTGATTAGAAACGTTTAAACTGCGTATATCCATTAAAAAGTTGAGAAAAATTAGAACATCAGTGGATAAACTAAGTTTGAGGTACTGCAAAATTTTTCTAAATTCTTAGAGTGTGGAAGTTAGTAGTCAAAGACCGTTTTAATCATGCTAAACGCTCTTTTAGTAATGATAATCATAATTTTTTTTAAATCAGTAGTTATGGTCGATTTTAGTCAGACATAATTTTTCTAAACACTTGTAATTTGAAAATTAGTAGTTAATGTCAGTTTTAGTCTGACCAAAAATTATGAACAAAAGTAATTTTAAAAACAGTAGTTAAAATCAGTTTTAGTCAGACAAAATATTTCTAAAAAGTATTAAATTTATGAATTAGTAGTTAAAACCAGTTTTAGTCAGACGAAATATTTCTAAACAATTGTAATTTTATAAATTAGTTGTTAAAACCAGTTTCAATTCGGGAAAATATTTCTAAACATATGAATTGTAGAAATTAGTAGTTAAATTCATTTTTAGTCAGCCAAAATATGTTTAAACATAAATTTTAGAAATTAGTAGTTAATGGCATTTGTAATCAGACAAAGAAATTTTTAACACTTATTGTAAATTTAAAAATTAGTAGTTAAATTCAGTTTTAGATAAAAATAATGTTACTAAACATATGAATTTTAGAAATCAGTAGTTAAAGTCATTTTTAGTCAGACACATTTTTTTTACTCTTACGATTGATTCTAAATATATGTAATTAACAAATAAGTAGTTAAAATCAGTCATAGTCAGCCGTAATATTTCTAAAATATAAATTTTAGAAACCAGTAGTTAAAGTCATTTTCAGTCAGACAGAAAATTTCTTAGCACTTGTAAAATTATAAATTAGTAGTTAAAATCAGTTTTAATCAGGTAATAATATTTCTAATCATATGAATTTTAGCAATCAGTAGTTAAAGTAATTTTTAGTCAGCCATTTTTTTTACAATTTTAAATATTTCTCAACACTAATAAATTCATAAATAAGTAATTAAAATCAGATTTATTCAGAGTACACATATTTTTAAACACTCATAAATTTATAAATCAGTAGATAAAATCAGTTTTAGTTAGACAATTTTTTTACTCTGACGAATAATTCTAAATATATGTGAATTTATAAATTAGTAGTTAAAATAGATTTTTGTCAGACAAAACATTTCTAAACATATTAATTGTAGAAATCAGTAGTTAAAATCATTTTTAGTCAGACACAATTTTTTTTCTTTGTCGAAAAGTTTTAATCCAATTTAATTGTGAAATCTGTAGATAACGTTATTTTTACTTAGACACAATATTTCTAAACATTTGTAAATTTATAAATTAGTAATTAAAGTCATATTTAGTCAGACAAAGTATTTTCAAACATATGAATTTTAGAAATCAGTAGTTAAAGTCATTTCTAGTCAGACAAAAATTTTTTCTCTGTCGAACAATTATAATCCAATTTAATTGTAAAATCTGTAGTTAAAGTGATTTTTACTTAGACACAATATTTCTAAACATTTGTAAATTTATAAATTAGTAGTTAAAGTCATATTTAGTCAGACACAATTTTTTTTCTCTGTCGAAAAGTTCTAATCCAATTTAATTGTGAAATCTGTAGATAACGTTATTTTTACTTAGACACAATATTTCTAAACATTTGTGAATATATAAATTAGTAGTAAAAGTCATCTTTAGTCAGACAAAATATTTCCAAACACCTGTAAATTGTTAATTATAGTAGTTAAAATCAATTTTAGTCAGACAAAATATTTCTAAACATATGAATTTTAGAAATCAGTAGTCAAAGTCATTTCTAGTCAGACAAAATTTTTTTCTCTGTCAAACAATTATAATCCAATTTAATTGTAAAATCTGTAGTTAAAGTGATTTTTACTTAGACACAATATTTCTAAACATTTGTAAATTTATAAATTAGTAGTTAAAGTCATATTTAGTCAGACAAAATATTTTCAAACACCTGCAAGTAATCAATTATAGTAGTTAGCATCAGTTTTAGTTAAAAATAATATTATAATATTATTATTGTTATTAAACAATTGTAAATTTATAAATTAGTAGTTAAAACTGGCTTTAAATTATCAACTTCCATTTTCAATTTTACATACATATTTAGTATTGTTGGTGAGGCTTAAAAAAAATCCCCAGAAAAAATTGTTTTCAACAAATTTAAATTTCATTCACTATTTACATAGTAAATATAAGTGAAGTTTACAGTAAACATAAAATTTTTCTTCATGTAAAAATATTTTTGTTTTTACAGCATTGGTAAAGAAATTACTAAACATAAAAGTGAGGATTTTTTGAGAAAAATATTTTAAAGCTCCTAACTTATAATATTAACTTAAAATTTATTCAAATAGTTTCGAAATAACGATATGTGCGTTAATAATATTGTAAATTTTGAGATTAATATCCCCCTCTTGTTTTCTTATATTTATATTTTACTTTGTTTTAAATGTCACGTGAAACTTTATTAAAATATGCGTCATTTTACAAGCGTGATTTATGTGAATTTTATTAAATGCCAAGAAGCAAATCCTATAAAGAGATGCTTCAATAGCGAGAAAATCCATAAATCAATTGAAAGAAACAGTTTATCTCATATTCTCTCTTTAGATAGGAGAGCACAATAAATTTTTCCCTTCAGACAATAAATCTGTAAATATATATTATTTTTTGTGACTCAAGTGTGTCGAAATCTATCATTTATAAAATTATGTTATTACATTTTTTGATATATATTTTTTTAAAGAAGAGTGAATAAATCATTTTTCTTATACAATAAACGTGTAAATTTGAGAAAGTCATGGAGAAAAATAAAAAATTTACATGTTTTTTTTTCAATGAAACAGGTTCCACTAAATTGCACTTTTGAAAAAGATCCCTTTTATGCGGAAAAAGTAAAAAAAAATAAAAAGAAAAAAAGAAGTTTAAAAAATCGAAATCCCATCTACTATTCTTCCTATCTTCATCTCCATCCACTTTTTTTCTACCTCCAACCTACTCGACCTGGAAGTTAATACCACCGTCAGATAAAAAAGTCCACTCACTAACAAAAACCGCGACCGCAGTTATCTCTAAACGGATTGTCACGTCGGGAAGTTTATTGGAATTTATGAGGGGAATTTTTGTGCCTTGCATGCGATACAGCAATGAATCAACCTAATCCTTGCCCTGGATGCAGAGAAGGGAATTTTGTCATGCCTGCCTCTCCCCTATACTCGAAATGACGGGGGCGCTCTCAAACCTCTTTGTAAAAATGAAAAATTCGTGTCTCAATTTCAAAAAATTGAATATACGGTTGACATCTCTTTAATCCACAAACTAGCAACAATGCGCTCGCGACTAGCTTCTTATACTTACTTTTTTCAATAAAATTAGAAATTTTAAAAATAATGGAATTTAAACATTTTTAAGTTAAATTTTTTTTTCCTAATAAAATTTGTAATTTTACAAAAAATATTATAGTTATAATAATAACTATAATAATCATATATTCTGAGAATATATTCTCAGACAAGGAGTTCAGGAAAAAGTCAGCGATTCTTATTAAAAGTACTGGAAAAATTAAATTTTTAGAATTCATAAGAAAATTCTGAATTTTGTTTGTCTTCTGTTTGCTTCATAAACTACGAAATTACTAAAAAAAAAAAATTGAATATTGGAGATGTTAGAAAATAATTGCAGAAATTCAATTGTTTTCAAAAGTAACGACATTTTTCGCAGGAATTCAATTATTTTTCTAAATTTAAAAAAATTCTTGTCAAAATTTAAATTATCTTTATGAATAATAAAATTCTTCTCTGAAATTAAATTATCTTCATAATTATTTTCAAAAATTTTCCAAAAGAATTGAATTGTTAAAAAAAAAATTTTAATAAAATTCTACGCAAATTTTTAATTTCAATTTTTCTAAATAATAAACTTAGTAATTCAATTATTCTCAAATTTTTTATACATTTCTTCGCAATAATTCAATTATTTTAGTAATTAAAAAAAATTTTTACAGGGATACAATTATTTTCATAAATAATAAAACTCATCGCAGAATTTATTTTTAATTTATAAGTTTACATGTGTTTAGAGTCGTTCGTCAGAGTAAAACAAATTTTGTCTGATTAAAATAACTTTAACCTACCGATTTCTAAAATTAATATGTTTATAAATGATTCGATGACTAAAACTGTTTGTAACTACTACTTTATAAATTATTTAGTTTTGTATTTAAAATTAAATAATTGAATTCCCGTAGAATTTTCGAATAAAAATTGTTTTAAAATGAATTTAATTACTAGAAAATATAAAGATATCGATCATTTCGAGTCAAAGTAATCGATTTCCTAATGTTTTATATTAATATTTTTTATAATTTGTTGTACTAAAAAAAATTAAGTTTATAGAATTCATAAGAAAATTTTGAATTTTTGTGTGTTTTTTTTACTCATAAACTGTAAAATTACCACGTATTCTAAAACAAAACATTCAACTTTTTCAATTTCTGACAAAAACTTTTTTTATATAATTTAAATCTTGAACAACTATCATAAAATAAATAAATTATTTAATGAATAATTTCACTCAAGTATTTGAAAATTAATTTAATTTTAATAGAGTTGCGATTACAATATAACTAATAAATACAATTATTCATTAAGATTAGTTTCACTGGGAAATAAATAATAGAATTAGAAATTTGTTAAATTTGTCAAGGTATTTAATTAATTTTATTAAAAATTTAAAAATAATGGATTTATAGAAGAATTTTAGTTAAAAACACTAAAAATTGAATTTTGAAGAAACCTACAAATGATTGCAGAAATTCAATTATTTTCAAAAGTAATAAAATTCTTATCACAAAATTAAATTATGTTCAAAATTAACAAAAAAATCTCTACAAAAACCCAATTATTATCTTTGTAAATAAAAAAATCCTTCCTCAAATTTCAATTATTTTAAAAAATGGTAATTTTATAACAATTTTATTTATTTTTTTTTAAATAATTGAATTTCTGCAATTATTTTCAATTTCGACAAAATTGAATTTTTTTTTAGTGTTTTCAACAAAAATTTAAATTAGAAAATTTTTACAAGTGCTTAGAAATATTTTGTCTGACTAAAACTTATTTTAACTACTAATTTACAAATTTATAAATGTTTAAAAATATATGTAGTCTGATTAAATCTGATTTTAACTACTTATTTATGAATTTATTTGTGTTTAGAAATATTTTGTCAAACAAAAACTGTTTTTAATTACTGACTAGAGTAAAAGAATAAAAAAAAATTGTCTGACTAAAAATGACTTTAACTACTGATTTTTAAAATTCATATGTTTAGAAATGTTTTTTCTGAGAAAAATTGATTTTAACTTCTAATTTCTAAAGTTAAATTTATTTAGAATCGTTCGTCAGAGTAAAAAAAAATTGTCTGACTAAAAAATGACTATCTACTGAGTTATAATATTCATATTATGTTTATAAATATTTTCTCTCACTAAAACTGATTTTAATTACTTATTTATGAATTCGTAAAAGTGCTAAAAAAATTTTGTCTGATTTAATTTGTCTTCATCTATTAAATTAGAAATTTACAAATGTTTAAAAATATTTCGTCTGACTAAAAATGACTTTAACTACTAATTTCTAAGTTAAATATATTTAAAAACGTTCTTCAGGCTAAAACCGAATTATTCTTCTTACGTATTTTTTTTAAATGACTGAAAAATAAGATAATGACTAAAAATAATATTTCTTCTTTGAATTTACAAATAGAAGAAACAGCCATTGCTGACTTTAGAAAAAAAATACAATTGGCTTTGCGAAATAAATGATGATAAATTTCACGGAAAATTACAATAATTCCGCGAAAGGTGGAAGTAAGAAATTTGTAAGAATTATTTCATAGTAAATTACTCTTGGTTTTTTTGCAAATATTGTTTCAAAGAAAAATGCTAGCTATTTAGTAGAAATTATTTATTTTTTCCCCATTTTACAACGTTTATAAATGCATGCGCAGTGTTTATACAGTGGGAGAATACTTTCAGACGCATTAGAATATGACTGAAAGTAAAGCGTTACCATATCACTTTCAATCATTTTTTTCTGACCATTATTTTGCTCGCCTCTTGTTTATATTTCTCTTTCTCGTTTCTCTCTCTCTTTTTTTTTATTCTATTTGTTTTAGTATTTTACACCCTTCTTGTGTCCAGCTATCGTGGTGGAAACTAATTTTCACACAGCTGTCACTTTGTGAAATGCGCTTTATAGCCAGCTTGGCCGCAAGCTCGTTTATGACCAACCAAAAGATACGTCATGGGTTTGAGGATTCTTGTGTCCACTACAGGGGACGTAAATTGCTGTCGGCGATTTGCCTCAAATTTAACATGAATCGTCTGGTTTTGATGGGAAATTTATGCAAGCAGTCAGCAAATATGACCCAATTTATTATACACTGTTATTTTCTTTTTTTTTTTTTTTTTAATGACACAATACTTCAAGATTTAAGTCAACTTTGTCAAAATCTAATTTTTTAGTTTCTTTATTTAAAATTTTTTTTATTTAAATATTTTACGAAAGGAAAAAAGTATTTATTAGTGTTTGTGTGGTTTTTTTTAAGGTGTTTATTAAGAAAATTATTCAGAAAGGAAATATTATTTTCATGATTCTGTGAATGGTGGGAAAAGTGATGGGAATGTGTGATTTGTTTCTTTTCTCAACTCCTGACAATGGAAGAGTTAATAGTGACTTTGTTCTCAACTAAGACAATGTTTTGGTTTTATTGTATCCCAGCTGAAGCTCAAAGGGACTGGATTACGTTTAAGCTTCTTCAAAAGGAAGCCTAGATACGGTTTATAGGCTTCATCAAGAGACACGCAAGTCGTAAATGTCACGAGTCTCATAAGCCATAAGTATCATACTTCACAGAACCCATGTGCACTATAGAAGCTTAAACACACTACCTTACATGCTGTAATTTTACTCAATATTTCATCTAAACGATAAAATTCTAGGTGCGCTTTCATGTATTTACATCTTATAAATATAAATTTTCCTGTTTAGTTACATTATTAATCTTCAAATAAAATTATATTGAAAACTAAATAACAAGAAAATTGTTTGATAAAACTATTTCACGTTTTCTGAATTCAAATTGGCGCTAAGAATTATATTAGTAATCAGCAAACCCGAAAATCACAATTTCTTATCCGCCATATTGGATCCGCCATTTTGAATTTTGCAATTATGAATGTAAATTGGTAATCGGACCCTAACCCCAAATAATAGGAGTAAACGTACAATTTTAATTTTTTACCGTCAATTACGGCGGATAAAATCATTAGGTATTCTGATAATAAAATTATCTGATATTTTCTGATGATTAAAAAAATTGTAATTTATCCCTATTTTGGTATTAATTGACAATTTAAATTTTTTTAAAACAATTTTTAAATATGCAAGATTGCAAGGTAAATATTACAAATATAACGAGAGGGAAAAAGAAATAAAGGAATAAGAAAGAACTACTTACAGATTATAGTGCACGTCAGCCATATTTGGTCGATGTCGAAGAGCTTGCACAAAAGCTTCTTCTGCTTCTGCAACTCGTCCTTGTGCACTGAGAACACTTCCCAAGTTTCCATAAGCTGGAAAAAAAGAAATAACTTTTCATTTTCCACAACAATGACTAATTAAAATTAATTATTACAATTTATGAGACATGAGGTTCGCCGAAATATAAAGAGGTGAAAAATTAGTCATTAATCTCACTTTACACGCTATTTTCTTCACTTTTAACAGTCTCTCTCTTTCTCTCTCTCTCTCTCCTTTTTCTTAACCTTTTTTTGTTTTTTTATTTTACATACAATAGAAAAATAATATATTTTTTCTTAAATACGAAGGTAGTTAAATTAATATCGATAAGAAGACACTATTCCTAGAAAAAAGGATAGAGATGCAAAGGAAGCACTTCTAGTACTTCTAAATTTATAATTATAAATAAGTAGTTAAAATCAGTTTTAGTGAGAAAAAATATTTATAAATAAATATGAATATTAGAAATCGGTAGATAGTAATTTTTAAGTGAGATAATTTTTTTTTAACTCTGACAAACGATTCTAAACATATGTAACTTTAGAAATTAATAGTTAAAAATAAAATCAATTTTTCTCAGACAAAACATTTCTAATCATATTAATATTAGAAATCAGTAGTTAAAGTCATTTATAGTCAGACATTGTTTTGACTCTGAAGACCAATTCTAAATGTATGTAATTTGTAAGTGAGTAACCAAAATTAGTTTTTGATAGACATAAAATTTCTGAACACTTATAAATTCATAAATTAGTCGTTAATATCAGTTTTAGTCAGACAAAATATTTCTAAGCACTTGTAAATTTAAAAAGTAGTTGTTAAACTCAGTTTTAGTCAGACAAAATATTTCTATATATATGAATTGTAGAAATCAGTAGATAAAGTCATTTTTAGTCAGACGATTTTATTTTACTCTGGAGAACAGTTCTAAACATATTTAATTTTAAAATCAGTAGTAAAAGTCATTTTTTATCAGACAATATATTTCTAAACATACGTAATTTTAAAAACAGTAGTGAAAGTCAGTTTTAGTCAGGAAAAATATTTCTAAACAGTATTAAATTTATGAATTAGTAGTTAAAACCAGTTTTAGTAAGACGAAACATTTCTAAACAATTGTAAATAAATAAATTAGTAGTTGAACCCAGTTTCAATTGTAAAAATCAGTAGTTAAAGTCATTTTTTTAGTCAGACAAGTTTATTTTTCGCTGAAGATCAGTTCTAAACATATTTAATTTTAAAATCAGTATTTAAAGTCATTTTTTATCAGACAATATGTTTCTAAACATACGTAATTTTAAAAAAATTAGTTAAACTCATCTTAAGTCAGACAAAATGTTTCAAAACACCTGTAAATTATTAATTATAGAATTTAAAAAGTTAAAATCAGTCTTAGTACTCTTAATGAGACAAAATATTTCTAAAATAAGAATTTTAGAAATTAGTATAGTGATAGACAGTTTTAGTTAGTCAAAATATGTATGAAATTTGGATTTTAGAAATTAGTAGTTAAAGTTATTTCTAAATAAGACAAAAAATTTCTAAACACCTGTAAATTTATAAATTACTAGGTATTTAAAATCAGTTTCTATCAAGTAACAATATTTCTAATCATATGAATTTTAGAAATCAGTAGTTGCAGTCATTTTTAGTCAGACCATTTTATTTTACTCTGAAGAACAGTTCTAAATATATTTAATTTTAAAATTAGTGGTTAAAGTCATTTTTCGTCAGACAATAAATTTCTAAACATACGTAATTTTAAAATCAGTAGTTAAAGTCAGTTTTAACAAGACAAAATATTTCTAAACAGTAATAAATTTATGAATTAGTAGTTAAAACCAGTTTTAGTCAGACAAAACATTTCTAAACAATTGTAAATATATAAATTAGTAGTTAAACCCAGTTTCAATCAGGCAAAATTTTTCTAAACATATGAATTGTAAAAATCAGTAGTTAAAGTCATTTTTAGTCAGACAATTTTATTTTTCGCTGAAGATCAGTTCTAAACATATTTAATTTTAAAATCAATATTTAAAGTCATTTTTTAATCAGACAATATGTTTCTAAACATACGTAATTTTAAAAACAGTAGTTAAAATCAGTTTTAGTCAGACAAAATATTTCTAATCTTATGAGTTTTTGAAATTAGTAGTTAAAGTCATCTTTAGTCAGACAAAGTATTTCCAAACACCTGTAAATTATTAATTATAGTAGTTAAAAAGTTAAAATCAGTCTAAGTACTTTTATAGTCAGACAAAATATTTCCAAAATATGAATTTTAGAAATAAGTAGTGAATGTCAGTTTTAGTCAGACAAAATATTTATAAAATGTCGATTTTATAAATTAGTAGTTAAAGTCAGTTTTAAATAACACAATTTTTTTTGCTCTAAAGAACGATTCTAAATGTATGTAATTTAGAAGTGAGTAATTAAAATCAGTTATTGATATACAAAATATTTCTAAACACTTATAAATTCATAAATTAGTGGTTAAATTCATTTTTATCTAGACTACATATATTTTTAAACACTGGTAAATTTCTGAATTAGTAGTTAAAATCAGTTTTAGTCAGACGCTATATTTCTATATTCGATCGATGATCTAAAGTTATTTTCTGCTTAGTGTGAATTTTGCGAGAATTGCCTATTGAGTGATAATAATAAGTTACTAAAGGAATCAGTGCGTGGACTAATTGGAATATGGAATATCAACAAGTGTTTGTCTGATGAAATTTGTCCAACCCTGAAAATCAAGGGGTGTCTACTGGTTCGTCGTATGGTGAATACATTTAAAATTTTATCTATCTTTATCTCGCCTTTGTCTCGGTCAATCTGTTCTGGCTGGAATTCCCCCTTTTAGATCCTCTGTACAATTTATTTCGTGTCATGCAGTAATTGATTTGATTTATTCTAAATTCAATTATTTACATGATTTCTTTATTCAAAATTCAATTATTTATTGATTTCTTTAGTCAAAATACAATTACTTATGCATTTCTTTATTCAAAATTAAATTATTTATTGATTTCTTCATTCAAAATTAAATTATTTATTGATATTTTTTTTATTTAAAATTCGATTATTAATTGATATTTCTTTATTCAAAATTCAATTATTTATTGATTTCTTTATTCAAAATACAATTACTTATGGATTTCTTTATTTAAAATTCAATTATTAAGATCTATTGCCACGTGATAATATAACTAACAAATTTTTTTTTTTAAACAGTCTTTTTACAAACTTTTTATATTTCAAAAACGCTTTGACCTCGAATCGAAATTTTTTTGTCCTATAAAAAAATTGTCACATTCAACGACACCAATTATGTGAAAAAAAATTGGTAAAGACTCAACTATATTCTGAAAATGAAAGCTGCGTGGTTTGAGTACAAATTTCTGAACTGTCAGAGGGCGTAGTTTTTTAAAATAACAAATTTACCAACAATTCACTTACAATTTGTTAAATAAACGACAGGTATATTTTAAAATATCAACGAATTTCGATTAATTCACAATCAGTTTATTTAAAATCAAAAACAGTTACAAACGAAAATATTTTTTCACTCATAGAAAAATTATTCTTTTATTTATACAATCAGTGACTATTGATTAATTTTTTATACTGCTATTAAGAAATCGGGTGATAAAATCATTTTTTATATTCTTTTATTTATATTTTATAGTTAAAAGCAATAGCTAGAAACAAAATACTTTTTTTTAAATAAACACTGAAAACTAAACTTATCGATTGTTATTGTAATCAAATACTTGGTGCTATAAATTTTAAATAGAAACTCTTTTATTGAAATAATATACGAGATAAAAATAACCTTTTTTAAAAAATTGATATCACAACTACTTTTTTATTATTCTTTTTTTTCCTCTAAAATTCGAATTTTTATCAAGTTTTATTGACGCAATATGGAACTAAAAACTAATGTGAAAACTAACCATAAAGGAAGAAAATTGGCCTATTTTTTAAATCGGTTATTTAAAAATTGTTCAGAAATATAAAAGAATTTAGTTGATGCAAAAGAGGATGTATTATGCAACTAAAAGCCCGCTAGTCGAAAGGACAATAAAATGCTATTATATAGAAAAAAGTTGCAACAGAATAATAAATATGGGTAATTTATTCTGAAAAAATAATGATATCAATTATGTCGCTCTAAATTCACATCTAAAAATAGTCCTCCTTTCATTTTAAAGTTGTATATTTACCAGGAATTTTTTTTTTTATTAAAAAAATGGAAAAATAGTATAATTACGATTATTTCCTTTTACACCTAAAAATATGCAATTCATGGGTCCACCTAATTAAGATCATTCGACTAATTAAAAGCTCATTTATCGCTTCAATAATTATGAATAGTTTTGAATAATTAAAAATATTGTACATAAAGGACTCTTCCTTTGACGGTTAATTATTCGTAAATTAAAAAACAAAAATTTCTCTTTAAAATGGAATTTACTTTATTCAAAGTAAGAGCTCAGGATAGCATTCCAATTAAGTATAACAGAACCTCGTGACAAGAAGCTTGGCAAATAATATTGGAAAATGCAAATTAAATAGTAGCCTAGACGAATTTTTTTTTTGTTTCTTTAATAAAGAGAGACGAACTGCTTTTCTCATTTTAATTAATAAATTTTTCAGATTTATTTTCAATTCCCTCTGTGATTGTTTTTCGCTTTTTGACAACAGCGAAGTCTGCAAAGTTATGACAGCCATCAGAAATTCTCTATAAATGACAAATATTCATCGATGCAAATACGACATATCGTACAATTGGTATATATCGGAATTTTCTAAGCATGATTTAATTTTATTATTACATCCGCTCTTGCAATACTTTTATAAATTTTTATTATCATTTTCATAATTTTTCAAAATAATTTTCAATAATTTTCCAATAATTATCGACTTATTCTTTAGTTAATGTAATTAATGCTAGTTTCATAAATAATACAATTTTCACAGAAATTCGATTATTTAAAATAAAATTTTTATAAAATTCATTCTTTTATTCTATCCACACTTGAATTTAGTTTTTGTGTATTCTTTTGTTTTGTTTTTTAAAAAAAAATTTGTTTTGACAAATCGAAAATATGTAGGTATTTTTTCATAATTCATAATAAAATAATATTAGAAATTAGAAAATTTTTAAAAAATGGTGATTAATAAATGAAAAATTTACCCATTTTGTTTATTTTATGCTTTTTTATAACAAATTTCGTTTGACTGATCCAAATTATGCAAATTTTTCTCTTGTTTATTTATAAAAAATAGAAAATTTGTATATAAATAGAAAATAAAGGAAAAAATTTTACTCAAAAAAAATGTTTCGTTAGATTTTTACGAATTTCTTTAAATGTAAAATTATTCAAAAACATCAATGATTTCTTTTTTGAATAAATATAAATAATAAATAATATTAATATTAATAATATTAATATTATTTATTATTATTATTTTTCCACAGGAATTAAGACATTCCAAAATTCCAATTTCCAAATTCGAACCTTTTTGAAATTAATTTTGGGAAATTTCAATTATTTCTCAACTATTAAATTAAAATTCTTCAAAAAATCGATTTTTTAAGAAAATTATTTATTAAATTCAATTATTTTTCAATTGCGAAATTAAAATTCTTTGAAAACTCAATGTTTTGAAAAATTATTTTAAAAAATCAATTTCTTTTCAATTTATTAAATTAAAATTCTTTAATAAATCGATTTCATGTAAAATTGTTTGTAAAATTCAATTGCTTTCAATTATTAAATTAAAATTCTTTCAAATGTCGATTTCATTAAAAATTTTGTTCTAAAATTCTATTATTTTTCAATCATTATATTAAAATGTTTACAAAAATCGACTTTTTGGGAATTTTTTTAAAATTAAATTATTTTTCAATTATTAAATTAAAATTCTTTAAAAAATAAATTTTTCAGGAAATTTTTTTCGAATATTTCAATTATTTCTCAACTATTAAATTAAAATTCTTCAAAAAATCGATTTTTTAAGAAAATTATTCGTTAAATTCAATTATTTTTCAATTATGAAATTAAAATTCTTTCAAAACTCAATTTTTTGGGAAATCTTTAAAAAAATTCAATTATTTTTCAATTTATTAAATTAAAATTCTTTCAAAAATCGATTTTATGTAAAGTTTTTTGTAAAATTCAATTTTTTTTCAATTATTAAATTAAAATTCATTGAAAAATCAATTTTTCTGAAAAAATTTTTGTTAAATATTAATTTTTGCTTAACTATTCAATTAAAATACTTTGGAAATTCAATTTTTTGTTAAATTGTATGTAAAATTCAATTATTTTGCAATTATGAAATTAAAATTCCTGAAAAACTCAATTTTTTGGAATATTCTTTAAAAAATTCAATTTCTTTTCAATTTATAAAATTAAAATTCTATAAAAAATCGATTTCATGTAAAATTTTTTGTAAAATTCAATTTTTTTTTTAATTATTAAATTAAAATTCTTTCAAATGTCGATTTTATTGAAAATTAAAATATTTTGAATTTTTAGAAAATAAAGGAAGAAATTTCACTCAAAAAAATGTTCCGTTACATTTTTACGAATTTCTTTAATTGTAAAATTATTCAAAAACATTAATAATTTCTTTTTTAAATAAATATTTAATTATTATTATTTTTCCACAGGAATTAAAACATTCAAAAATTCCAAATTTAAACCTTTTTGAAATTAAACAACTTATGAAAGTATTTTGCTATAAAACATGAAGATATTGATTGCTCCGAGTCGAAGACTCGGAGTGATCGATTTCTTTATGTTTTATAATAATTTATAATAATTAAAAATTTATGAAAATAATTGAATTATTGAGAAGAAATTTATAAAAAATTGTAAATAATTGAATTCCTGTGGATTTTTAAAAATTTTTGAAAATAATTAAATGCTTGTGTACGATTTTATTAAATTTCTTTTTAAATAATTGAATTTTTCTCGGAAAATTTTATTAAAATAGTAGATATTGAAAATAATTGAAATTAGGACAAGAATTTTATTGCTATTTTTGAAAATAATTGAACTTTGGGAAGAAATTTTGTTATTTACAAAGATAATTGGAATTTTAACGAGAATTTTTTTTTTTAATTTTAAACATAATTGAATTTTATGAGAAGAATTTTATTAATTTTGAAAATAATTGGGTTTCTGCAATAAATTATTTGCAATTTCTCTAAAATTGAATTATTTTAATGTTTTCAACAAAAATTTGAATTTAAAATTTTTAAATTCTATTATTTTTAAAATTGATATGTTTATTTAAAAAATGAAAGAGAATTGTTGCTATTTCAAATAAAATTTTTATAAAATTTCAGAAAAAAAATATTAAAAAAGATTTGGTTTGTAAAAAAAAGAGTTACGGCAGTCAAAAGTTAACACTTCGTGGAGAATCTTTCAATTATTTTCCTAATTAATTATGTACAATTGTCATAAATGATTACGTCATATATGACAATTTAAATAAGATTTTAACTCATCTTCCTCTAATTAGTTTCCTCTCCTGTAAGTTGGAAAAGCATTTCAACTTTTCAAGTTGTAATTTGTCGAAAATAGATGCAAAGTTGATACAAAAAGTTTTAATTGTCTTCAACGAGGAAAAGCACATTATAATGTTATAATTAAATTGAATATAAACTTTGTTAATTCTTGGTTTGTTTGTCAATAATTAGTAATAATTTAGCAAAACTAGGAAGCACCGGTAAATATCTAAAAATAAATTACACTATCTAAAATTAATTAAATATCAGATTATAAAAATAATATTAGAAAAAATATTAAATTAGAAAAAAAAAATACAAAATTAAAGTAATTTTTCTTTAAATTTCATTCTAATAAGCGTAATAGTGTCTAATTGAGGGAAAATTCGAACTAAAAGGTAAAAGTAAGAGGAGAATGAAATTGCTGTAATCGAAATTAAAGAAGTTAATCGAATAAAAATGTGTAATAGAGAAGCAAAAGGAGAAATTGTACAGTTTAATGAGGTTCCAGTGGAAGAAAAAACATTTTTCTTCTATATTTGAACAAAGAAAAACATTTTCTCAAACCTAATATTTCCCTGCTCAGATGTTGCTCGTTCGAGAGTGAAATTATCAAATAAATTGCAAGGGGTGGTTACAACCTTTCAATCCGCTTTCCAGTCGATATAAAGTAATACAAGTCCGCCGTGTCGTACAAAACCGGCTTTTCTATCGTATCTCAAAAATACATACGGCCATTTTATCGACAGTTTTTTGTAAATCGAATTTTTTAATAATAAAAGTTAAATGCGCTATATCTTTTCAATGAATTTTTTATCTTGTAATTTAACAATCTTTGGAAATTTTCAAATTTATGTGTCAATATACACTTTTTTTTACTTTCGAATTTTATTATTATTTATTTACACTCTAAAGTTGTCTTTTGTGTGTACTTTTGTTTTTTATTAACTTTAGATAAATAGGATATTATATTATTATGTTATAATTATTTTTATTTTCTAATTAATTTCCAATTGTAATGATAAATAGAAATCATCAGAATTTTTTTCACTTATTTTCATTAAAAGACTTTAATTTTGTTAAAATATTATGTTTTGTCAAATTGAAATTACGCAGATTTTTGTTTTCTACTTCTAAGCAAAATTAGAAAATTGTTAAACAATTGTGATTAAGAAATAGAAAATTTATTTATTTCCCGTTATTTTTGTTTATGAATCACAATTTTTTGAACAAAATTAAATTATTTTGTTTTAGAAAAAGAAGAAAAATATTTGCTCAATTTTTATTTTTAATCTTATTTTTGGAACAAGATTTTCCACAGGAATTAATATATTCAAAAATTTCAAATTCAAACCATTTTTAAATTATCAAAATTATTAATTAAACTTCATCAAAATTATTTTTATCATTTTAATTCAATTATTATTTTCTAGAATATTAAATTATTTTTTATGAAAATAATAATTGAATTCTTTAAAAAAAATTATTATTTATGAAAATAATTAAATTTTTACATACAATTTTATTAAAATTTTTTTTTAAATACTTGAATTCTTTTTGGGAAATTTTATATTAAAATAGTAGATATTGAAAATAATTGAATTTAGAAAATGTTTTGAAAATAATTTAAATTAGGACAAGAATTTTTTTGACACTTATGAAAATAATTGAACTTTGGAGAAGAATTTTGTTATTTATAAATATAATTAGGATTCTTACGAGAATTTTTTTTCAAATTTTGAACATAGTTAAATTTTATAAGAAGAATTTTATTTAATTGAATAAAATATGGAAAATATTTTTTATGCCCTAATCTTAATTTTTTAACAATTTTATGATTTTTTTAAAGATAAGAAAAGAGAGCTGCTCGATTTTGATTTGCAAAACAAATAAGTTTTTTTATATTAAAAAATGTTATAAGCATTTTTAAAGCATTTAATAATTCTTTTAAAATAATAAAGATTTTTTTGAATTAATTAAAAAATTAAAATAATATAAATAAATTTAAAAAATGAAAGTAGTATTATTTTCTATCAAAACGTATCAAAAAAAACAAAAGCATAATTATGACTAACTTCAGGTCTGAACAGACTGAAAGAATCCATACGACGATTATTATAGTAAATTTATATATTTTTGTTTCTAAAAGATATAAAATTTCCAATGTCTTTTCTCGAATATGTTTCATGGAGTTTATTAAATTTTACATAAAAGACAAAAAAAAAACTTCTTTTCATTAGAGAGAAATTTATAGGATTTGGAATTCAAGATTGTACATTTCTGCAAAATGAAGTTTTCAAAGTATTAGAAAGATCCAAGTTTGAAAGCTTTTATTCCAAAGCACCCAAGTTTTGAAGAGGAAACTTTAAATGATTTTTGAGTTAAAGGAATTGCAGCTTGAAAGCTTTCTTGTCCTCAAGACGCTGACATTTTTATAGACACTAAGATTTTATTTTCAAACTGCTCGAATTTGAAAATCTTCCCGAAACCGGCCACTCACATAAATCATTTTTTACGATTTCTCCATTTACCACCACCAAAAAAAAAAGAAAGAGCTGTTAACTTTGAAATAAAAATTTTTCTCGAAAAATTTTATCAGTTAAGAAAATTTTAATAATATAAAATTATTTTAATTCTCCCTTGTTTTGGAATTTCAATTTATATTCGAGAATAGTTTGAAATTTTTGAATTTCTGTGATAAAAAAAAATATGTTTAAATTATTCGAGAGAATTTTTTTTTTGAAATCGTGGACTTGAAGCAAGCAGACGATCTGTCTGCGATTTAAAATTCTCTGTTTGTGTGGTTGTAGCCAAAGCATTTAGGTCACATAGTTCTCCTTTTGACTGAACAAGACATAAAGCTGACTTTTATGTGTCCCAGTTCGTCCAGTCTGTCAGCTTCCTCTAGGATGGTGATTACAAACAGTGAGCTTCATCTCTCACTTGCTGAGTTCCAGGAATATCACCTTCGTGTGCTTCCTTCTCAGCGTCTTTAGGATTCCTGACAGCGATTCGTGCTAAGGGAAACCCAGATTGCTGATCTGTAGAGCAATATAAGTCTCCCTCTAACAAACTTACTTTTCTAATGAAAATAGTTTTCCATAAACAGGGTTGCGACAAAAATTTATTTTTTTTCCCTGATTTCCAGACAAAATTTTGACTTCTTTCGTGACCATAAAATAAAATTTTTATTCACTCTAAAAATGATTAGATACTCAAAAAAAAATGTTCTATTAAATTTGTTTATGAATTTCTTCAATTGTAAAATTATTCAGAAAAACACCAATAACTTCATTCTTAAATAAATATTTAATCATTATTATTTTTTCGTAGGAATTAAAATTCTTCAAAACATTCAAAAATGAAACCTCTTTGAAATTCAACAAATTATAAGAATATTAATCGAAAACATTAAGAAATCGACCATTTCGAGTCTTCGACTCAAAATGATCGATATCATCATGTTTTCTAATAATTAAATTTATTTTAAATCAATTTTTATTTGAAAATTCTACAGGAATTCAATTATTTAAATTTTAAATGCGACTCTAAATAATTTATTGAATAATTTATAAACTATTAGTTACAATTAGTTTTAGTCATCGAAACATTTATAAACATATTAATTTTAAAGTCAGTAGTTAAAGTGTTTTTTATCAGACAATATATTTCTAAACGTACGTAATTTTAAAAACAGCAGTTAAAATCTGTTTTAGTTAGAAAAAATATTTCTAAACAGTATCAAATTTATGAATTAGTAATTAAAACCAGTTTTCGTCAGACGAAATATTTCTAAACAATTGTAATTTTAGAAATCAGTAATTAATATTAAAGTCAATTTGTTCATACTATTTTTTAAAATTAGATAAATGATTCTAAATATGTATTTTAGAAGTATGTAGTTAAGGACAATTTTAGTCAACAAAGACTCTTTAAAGCAAAGAATTTTAAACGTACGTAATTTCAAACACAGTAGTTAAAGTCATGTTTAGTCAGACTGTAACTTCTTCAAAATTATTTTCATCATTTCAAATCAATTATTATTTTCTACAATTTTTAAATAAAATTCTTCTTTAAATCCATTATTTTTAATAATTTTTGATAAAGTTACTTATGCAATTTTCAACTCCATTTGTTTACAATATTCAATTTCACGAAATTTTAATTATTCGTAAATTCTTCAAATTAAATATACATTAGAAACTAAAAACTTGAAATAATTTTAAAAATTTTCGATTGAGCGGTTTGAAAAACATTAATTCCTTAGAATTTTTAATAAAAAGTATGAAAAATTCAAATTTTTTAAAGATTTTAATTTGAAATGTTTACAAAATTCAATTATATCTAAAAAAAAATTGCAATTATTAGTAACTTCTCAAAAATTCAATTATTATCTGAAACTTTAACTCAAATTAATTTTTAAATAAATTTTTATTAGAAAATTTTACAAACATAAATGATTTATTTAATAATTGAATGTTTCTTAAAATTTTACATAATTTTATCAACGAATTTTTAAATAATGGAATTTTTTCAGAAAATTTTATTAAAATAATTGAAATTTTGCAATGAATTTCATTAAAAATTTTGAAAATATTTTAATTTTATTACTTTTAAAGATAATTTAATTTTTGTGGTGAATATTGTTATTTATAAAAATAATTAAATTCTTGAAAGGAATTTTAAGATTTAGGAAAATAATTAAATTCCTGAAAGGAATTTTAAAATTTATGAAAATAATTGAATTGCTGTGATGAATTCAATGAGAAATTTTAAAATATTTGATTTTTTCGAAAAAATGTTTGCAAATTCTATTTTAAATAATAGAATTCCTGTGAAATTTAAATTTTTTTGGAAAATAATTGAATGTTTGTATAGAATGTTATCAAAATTTTTGTTTAATAATTGAATTCTTATGGGAAATTTTATTAAAATAGTAGAATACTATTATACAAATCATTGGATTGAGAAAATTTTTTGAAAATAATTGAATTTTACAAGTGACTTTTATTAAAATTCCTGAAAATAATTGAATTTTGTCGAATAATTTTGCTATTCATTAATAAAGATAATTGAAATGTTGACGACAATTTTTTTTTAGATTTTTTGAAAATAATTGAATTTCACAATGAATTTTATAATAATTTCTGAAAATAATTGTATTTCAGGGATGAATTTTTCTATTTATAAAAATAATTAAAATCATAAGTTGAATTTATTTTTTTAATTTTTCAAAATAATTGAATTTCTTCGAAGAATTTTATTACTTTAAAAAATAATTAAATCATTGTTATTTAAGAAAATAATTGAATTTTGCAATGACTTTTATTAAAATTCCTGAAAATTATTGAATTTTGTTGAAGAATTTTGCTATTTATTTATAAAGATAATTGAAATGTTAACAACAATTTTTTTTAGATTTTTTGAAAATAATTGAAATTCTGTGAAGAATTTTATTAATTTAGAAAATAATTCAATTCTTGTTATGAATATTGTTATTTATGAAAATAATTTAATTTTACAATGAATTTTATAAAAATTTCTGAAAATAATTGAATTTTTGGGATGAATTTTTCTATTATTTATAAGAATACTTCAAATCATGCTTAGAATTTTTTTTTAATTTTTAAAAATAATTGAATTTCTGCTAAGAATTTTATTACCTTTGAAAATATTTGAATTTATGCTAAGATTTTTAGTACTTTTGAAAATAATTGAATCCTTGTTATGAATATAGTTATTTATGAAAATAATTGAATTTTGCAATGACTTTTTATTAAAATGTCTAAAAATAATTGAATTTCTAGGATAAATTTTTCAATTATTTATAAAAATAATTAAAATTATGCCTAGAATTTCTTTTTTTAATTTTTGAAAATAATTGAATTTCTGTAAAGAATTTGATTAATTTACAAAATAATTCAATTTCTTTTTATGAATATTGTTATTTATGAAAATAATTGAATATTTGGGATGCATTTTTCTATTATTTATAAAAATAATTTAAATCATGCCTAGAATTTTTTTTTTTAATTTTTGATAATAATTGAATTTTGCGAAGAATTTCATTACTTTTCAAAATAATTGAATTTCCGGAAAGAATTATTATATTTATTAAAATAATTGAAATAATGCCTAGAACTTAATTAACATTTTTAAAAATAATTGAATTTGGACGAAAAATTTTATTAATTTTGAAAATAATTGAATATTTGTAATGAATATTGTTATTAATTTATGAAAATAATTAAATTTTCCCCAGAATTTTATTAAAATTCATGAATAAATTATTGTCAGAAATAAAAAAAAATTTAAAGTTTTTTTTTGAATTCGTGATAATTTCATAGTTTATAAGGCAAACAAGAAAAGTACAAAAAATTAGGATTCTCTTATAAATTCTAAACATTTATTTTTTTCCGTAATTTCTCTGACCAATTCTACTTTCCCTGAATTTTCCCTGAATTTTTCCCCAACCTGTGGCAATCCTGATAAAATATTCTAGTTACTTTATTCCTCGACTCACTGCTTAAGTCCTCCTCCCTTTTTCTCCAACTCCAATAATTCTTTTAGGCATTTCAAAAAATTTGTCGCTATGCTAATACTTTCATATAATCTTAAAATCTCCCCATCAGTAAAATATTCACATTTGAGAATTGAGTTCCCCCTCTCCCCCCACTCATATATTTCCCAGTAGACTCTAGTTTCCTTTGTATTTCCGTTCGGAAATAAAACGTACTACTCCAATTTTAATTAATAATGGATCTTTTGGCAAAGTAAAATGCTACGTAACTTATATTGGAAAAAAAAGGATAAATTGAATAGGAAATGTAATAACGTGTGATTGATCGTTTATAATCAAACTTGGCAGTTAGTCAGGGAATAGGGGTATGAATCCTCGCAGGATCCTCCGGGCACTGAGTTCCGTTTCCGTTATGGCGGCCGAACCAATCCAATCGTATCAGAATGGATCTACCGCGAACGCGAAGCAGGAAAGCGTTTATCGCTCGTAAATACGACAAAACCCCCTTCTCTTTGGGGGGGGGACTGACCATACCAACCAACTATCATATGGTATGAGCCATACACTCAATGGGAAATCTCCCATTGGCA
This sequence comes from Leptopilina heterotoma, assembly GCF_015476425.1. Taxonomy (NCBI): domain Eukaryota; kingdom Metazoa; phylum Arthropoda; class Insecta; order Hymenoptera; family Figitidae; genus Leptopilina; species Leptopilina heterotoma. The sequence continues at coordinate 740,772 of NW_025110971.1, read as the reverse complement.
CAGCTTGAGAGATTTTCACACGAAACTCTATCGAACAAATCCCTACTACGTTCTCTATAATCCCATCTAGTGTGCGATTTGCAAACCGTTTAAAACCGATTCTAACTGAGAACATTACTTGTCATTGAGAATGATATGTAGATATTGAAATTTCTCTCCTACTCTAAAAGTAATAAGTATTTCTGTTAATTAAAATTTTTCCCTTTTTTTATCCTAAATTCAATTCATCCTTTTTAAATACCTTAAATGTGAAAATTATTATTTATTTTAAAGTTACTAAAGTTGAATGTATGGCAAATGGTAAACACAGGGTTGTCACAGGTCAGGAAACTTAGAGAATTCAGAAAAGAATCAGGGATAGTAGAAATGGTCAGGGAAATCAGGAAAAAGTCAGGGATTTTTATTAAAAATACTGAAAAAAATTAAATTTTTAGAATTCATAAAAAAAAATTTTAAGTTTGGTGTCTTTTTGTTTTTGACTTATAAACTATGAAATTGGCAAGAATTCTAATACAAAACATTCAATTTTTTATATTTCTCACAATTATTTCTTTCTAAATAACTTAATTTTTGAACAACTATCATAAAATTATTGCCCAGAAATTATTTAATGAATAATTTATTAATTTTACATCAATATTTCAAATTTAATTGAATTCTAAAAGAGTTTCCATTACAATTTTCATAAATAGATGAACTTCAAAAGGTTTCAATTTAAAATTTTATAAAATTTCAATTTTGAAGGAATTTAATTAGAAATTTTGAAGAACTTAGATTTTAAAAAAATTTTAGTAGTTCAAATTCTTCTGAAATTAGTTAAATTTTTTAATACACATTTAATTAATTATTAAGAATAATAGATTTACAGAAGAATTTTAGTTAAAAACAATCAAAAAATAATTGAATCTTGGAGAAGTCACAAATGATTGAAAAAAATAGATTATTTTTTAAAGAAATAAAATTTTTGGCCAAAATTCAATTATGTTGAAAATTTTTTTAAAAATTCTCGTCCAAAATTCAATTATCTTTATAAATAATAAGATTCTCTCAAATTCAATTATTGTCAAACATTTTAATAAAATTCTTGGTAAAATTTGAATTATTATCAAAAATTTTACTTAATTCAATGATTTTTAATATTTGCTATTTTAATGAAATTTTCCAAAAGAATTTAATTTTGTAAACAAAATTTTAAGAAAATTCTATAGGCAAACATTTAATTATTTTCGTAAATAATAAAAATCCCAAAGAACTTTAATTATTTATCAATTTTTTTTATAAATTTCTTTGGAATAATTCAATTATTGTCATAAATAATAAAATTCATTGTAAATTTCAATTCTTTTCATAATTAGCAATATTCATCTAAAAAATTCAATTATTTTCAAAAATTTTTTTTTAATTTTGTTCAAAATTTTAATTTAATTTATAAATTGCAAAATTTTCATTAAAATTCCGTTATTTTCAAAAATTTTAATAAAATTCTTGGCAAAATTTCGTACATTTATTTATTATTTTCGTAAATAATAAAAATCACAAAGGGCTTTAAATATTTACAGACTTTTTATAAATTTCTTTGCAATAATTCAATTATTTTCATAAATAATAAAATTGTTTTTTAGATAGTCAATTGTTTTCAAAATTAGCAATTTTCATCACAAAAATTCAATTATTCTCAAAAATAATAAAATACTTTGCAAAAATTCAATTATTTTCAAATTTTTTAAAAAATTTTGTTCAAAATTTTAATTAAATTTATGAATAGCAAAATTCTTTACCAAAATTACGTTATTTTCAAAAATTTTAATAAAATTCTTGACAAAATTACAATTGTTTTCAAAAAATGTTCTCAATTCAATGATATTCAATCTCTACTATTTCAAAAAAATTCCCCCAAAAGAATTCAATTATTTAAAAAAGAATTGTAATACAATTGTACTCAAACTTTCAATTACTTTAGTAAGTAATACAAATTCCATAGGAATTTCAAATATTTAAAAAAATATGTCAGACATTTTTTTCAAAGAAAATCCATTATTTAGAAAATTTTTATGAAATATTTCGTAATAAATCAATTATTTTTATAAATAACAAAATTTTTTACTGGGATTCAATTATTTCCATAAATAATAAAATTCTTTTTCATGAATTCAATTATTTTGATAATTAAAAATATTCGTTACAAGAATTCCATTATTTTCAAAAATATTAAAATTCTTCGCAGAAATTCAATTATTTTCAAAAATTTTAACGAAAATCTCGTAAAAATTCAATTATTTTCATAAATAATAAAACTTATCGTAGGATTTCAATTATTTTTAATACAATTTTAAACACATTTCTCAAAAAATGCAATTATTCTTAGAAATTTTATTAAAATTCTTCGAAACAATTGAATTATTTTTAAAAAATTTGGATATAATTTGTATATTAAAATTTAATAATTATTTTTAATGCATTTTTAATTAAATTTTTTGAAAGAATTTAATTATTTTCAAAATTTTAATGGAATTCTTCGTAACAATTCAATTATTTATTAAAAAAAATTGTAATAAAATTCTATATAAAGTTTCAATTATTTTTAGAAATAATAAATTTCTGTTTGGGAATTCAATTATTTTCATAAATTATAAATCTCATGACCGAATTTTAATTTTTTTAAATAGAATTTTAATTGAATTCCTCGAAAAATGCAATTATTCTTAAACATTTTATTAAAATTCTTCGAAAGAATTTAATTATTTAAAAATTTGTTTATAAAAATTCTTTATAAGAATTCAATTTTAAGAAACATTCAATTATTCAGTAAATTATTTATTTTTGTATTTAAATAATTGAATTATCGTAGAATTTTCTAATAAATTTTCTAAAAATCTAATAAAATTCTATAGAATTAATTTTTTTGAAGAAGTAATTGAATTTTTTTTTGCAATTATTTGAAGTTTTTATTTTCAAATATATATTTAATTGAAGAATTTTTGAATAATAGATAAAATTTCGTAAAATTTAATTGTAAATAAACGGTTTTTGAAAAATTACAAAAAACTTTTTCAATAAATTATTAAAAATATTTGATTTAAAGAAGAATTTTAGTTAAAAATTCTAGAAAATAATAATTGCAATTTAAAATGACATTTTTGGATTCAGTGATGAGGGAATTTTTAAAAAAATTTTATTACTTCTTTCCAACGTGTATAAATATGAAACTCATTTGAAAGTCACTAAAGATGAATGTGTCACAAAATGGTAAACAAGACAAAAAAGCCAAACAAATTACCAACCATTAAAAATGAGTACAATAATTTTCTTTAATTCTAGAAATGAAAATAACGATTTCATTAATCTCAAACGTGACCGAGGGAACAAAACACACGAAATTGGTGTTTAAAAATAATTTATTACAACCGAGCTATTGCACATTACTTTTTTTAATTCCACTTAAAGGTCTTTTCTAGGAAACGTGCTTCGCGTTTTTTAGTGTCATTTCTACTTTTATGACAAATCCAGTTCAATTAATCGGAACAAGAAGTAGTAGTAGAAGAAGAAGAAGAAGAAGATGGAGAAAAAGATGAAGAAGATCTTTTCAATTGAAACGAGAGGAAAATTATTAATTTTTGAATTAAAGTTTCGAAAAAACGTTTTTCTTTGCACTCTGTCTATTGTAAATGTTTAATGAAACTTGTTCGAAGAATATTATACTTCTTTTTCGCAAAAAAAAAAAAAAACCCTATGTAATAAAAGTCTCTGGAGTGACTTTTCGCTTCTTTGATGAACAGTGCCAACAATGGAATATGTGATCACGATTCTTTAATAATCGGATAGCGTAGCAGACCGCGAAGCCCGATGGGAAAAACGTATTGCTTATGTACATATAACTGTACTTTTCAGGTCGCCTTTGGACTACCGAATAATCTCGAGAAATATCCAACGAATGAAAAAGTACAACGTGCTCCCTGGAGCGATTGAAACGGCGAGCCGCCAGCACTGCTGGGGGTCGATTTCACTCGGTTTTTAATCTTCTTCTCGCGATATGCGAGTGAAAGGGTGGAGGGGGGGGGGGGGTGGAAACGATGGGCGGTCACGCGATAGAGGCAAAGGCAAACCGCAGTCTATATGTCGCGTTGTCGTCGTGTTATTTTAAACGTGCCAACTGAAATCGCGTGTGTCATTTCATTACAACCAGCTCCTTCGTCATTCGGGAAATGAATTCACGTTTCACGTCATTTCTTACACATGGAAGCACACCTTTAGGAAAAAAATTGCGTTTTCTTTTTTTCTTTCTTTCTCTTTCTCTTTTTTTTTTTTTTTTGACTTTTGTGCTAGTTCACTTGTCAGAAGAAAAAGCGTTATTGGACATTTTACTAGAGGCGATTGCATGTGCCTGATTGAAAGTCTGCACGTACACTCCTATATAAAAACTCAGGAACAAAATCACTTAAGACCTCCTTATGTGGAATTTCTTAATTAAGTACCTACTTTCTTTTTTGAGTACAAACTTTTAGGGAATGTCAATTAAAAATAATAATCTAAGCATAGCTCATCGAAATATTAAAACTCTCGCGACACTTCTTTTTTTACTTCTTTCAAATTATTTGGGTACTATTTTCAAACACTAGATACTATTTTTAAAAACAAAGTTACTATTTATGGACTTATTTACATAAAAAAGCTAATTTTAACTGAGATTACTCATAAAATTACGAATAAATTGATATTCAATATGGAGATGCAAGTCTCCACCTGTGAACGCCAAGGTCGCCGCTAGATGGCAGTTCAGATTACAAAACCAGACTCCACGCCATCTAGCGATGATATTGACGTTCTCAAGTGGAGAAATTAAATAATATTTAATAATATTAATAATATAATAGTTAATAATAATTTAACAATATTATAAATACTAATATAATCCTTCAAAACTACATGAGTTTTGTGAAAATATCAAAGAGAGTTTTTATTAAAAAATATACTTTAAAGTTTGTAAGTTGAAATTATTCAAATATTACCATTTAAAAATTAAAAGTTTAGGACAAACGTAGTGTCCCGTCTTTCTCATTTCTCTAAATTAAGTAGTAACAACAAATTTAAGTCAGACGAAATAACACATTTTTTGTATTTTTCTACATTAAGTAGTGAAAATAAATTTCAGTCAGACATAATTTTCTATCTATCGAATTCTTCTAAATTTCATGCTTTTCCAAAACAAGTAGTAAAAATAAATTTCCGTCAGGGGTTATATAATATTTTTCGTATTATTAGTAAAACAAGTTTTAGTCAGTCATAATTTCTTCTCTTTCGTTTTTTTTCAAATTAAGTAGTAAAAGCAAGTTTTAGTAAGACGTCATATCTTATTTTTCATATTTTTCCAAAATAAGTGGTAAAAACACGTTTTAGTCAGACATAATTTAATATCTTTCGTATTCTTCTAAATTTCCCACTTTCTTCCAAATAAGTAGTAAAAACAAATTTTAGTCAGACGTCATATCTTATTTTTCGAATTTTTTCCAAAATAAGTAGTAAAAACAAGTTTTAGTCAGACGTCATAAACTATTTTTCATATTTTTCCAAAATAAGTAGTAAAAACAATTTTTAGTCAGACATAATTTCCTATTTTTCTAAATTAAGTAGTAAAACAAAGGTTTAAGTCAGACGTGATATGATTGTTTTATTTTTCTATATTGAGTAGTAAAAACAAGTTTTAGTCAGACGTTATATACTATTTTTCATATTTTTCCAAAATAAGTAGTAAAAACAAGCTTTAGTCAGACTTAATTTCCTATTTTTTGTATTTTTTTCAAAATAAGTAGTAAAAACAAATTTTAATCAGATATAAATTCCTAATTTTCGTATTTTTTCAAATTAAGTAGTAAAAAAATTTTTAGTCAAACGTAATTTTGTATCTTTAGTATTTTTATCAAATAAGTAGTAAAAACAATTTTTGGTCAGACATATTTTCATATCTTTCGCAATCTTCTAAATTTCGTACTTTTTCAAAATAAGTAGTAAAAACAAGTTCCATTTAAACGTACTATACTATTTTTTTGAAATTTTTCAGATTAAGTAGTAAAAACAATTTTTAGTCAGACGTTCTATACTATTTTTCCAAAATAAGTAGTACACAGTAAAAAGAAAGTCTTATTTTAAGGTAGGAAAGCAGCCTTAAATTAAGATGCAACATTTTTAAGGCAGTCAATGCTGAATTTACGCACGTATTTTGTATCCTTTAACATTATAGCAGGCAGTGCTGAATTTAAGACCGATCTCAAATTAAGATTTATTTTTTACTGTGTAAAAACAAGTTTTTGTTAGAAATAATTTAATATCTTTCGTATTCTTCCACATTTCCTACTTTTTTCCAAAATAAGTATTATAAACAAATTTTAGTCAGATATATATTTCTATTTCTCGTATTTTTCCAAACTAAGAAGTAAAAAAATTGTCAATCAGACGTAATTTCATATCTTTAGTATTTTTCTAAATTAAGTAGTAAAAAAAAGTTTTAGTCAGACATAATGTCCTATCTTTCGTATTTTTCTAAATTAAATAATAGAAATAAGGTTTTAGCCAGTTATAAAATTGATCTAATATTTATTTTAATTGATTGAATTTTTAAAGACTTATTTAGCGAATAATTTTACTGAAAATAACAAAATTTATTATTTTCAAACATCAACTTCAATTTTTTTAAGAATAATTTTAGATTCAAAATATAAAAAAATTCATGTACTTACTAATTAATTAATTATACAGAAATTTAATTAATTCAAATACAATTTTAAAAAACATTCTCGAAAGAATTCATAATTATTGTTAATAAATTTTAATCAAATTCTATATATAATAATTGGATTATACTAAATTTTTTTTACAATATTCTTTATATGAATTCAATTATTATCAATACAATTATAACTACATTTCTAGAAAAAATTGAATTATTTTCAAACAGTTCCATAAAATTCTTGAAAACAATTTAATTTTTTTCGAAAGTTGCAATAAAATTGTATTCAAGAATTAAATTAGTTGAATTTTCAAATACATCTTTAATTGAAAAATTTTCAAACTGTTGAAATTTCATGAAATTGAATTGCAAGTAACTCGATTTCAGAAATAATTTAGGTGAATTTTTATTTTCACTGAATAAATAATTTAATTGTCATAGAATTTAGAGAAAAATTTTAGTTAAAAATTCATGAATAGAATTTAATTTAAATTTCGAAAGTAATTTTAAAAAAGTTAGAGTAAAAAACAATTAATGCTTTGAATAATTTTACAATTAAAAATATTCGAAAATACTTGTATTTGCATATATTTTTTTGCTATTATTATTTTTTTTTAGTTTGTATTTTTTTGAGTGAAATAAAATTTATTTTGGGTCAGAGGGAAATAATAATTTTGTCTGAAAATCTAAATTGTCAAAAATGCAAGAATTTGCTTTTCTTTACTTTTGAATAATTTAAATATTTTGTAATAGAATTTGGACGCCTTTGATTATTAGATTAAATATTAAAGCCACAATTTTTCTGATGATATCAAAGTGAGATAAAAAGCGTATCAAAAATATTGCGAAGCAATGTTTTTGATTCGTTTTTTGTCTCAATTTGATATCCTTAGAAAAACTGAGAACACTTTATCGATCTCGTTTAATTCTTAAGAATTAATATTTAAACGGAATTTGAGACACAATTTCTCCTACATAATTAAAAATTCCTATAAATTCTATAATTGTAATTTAAAATCGTTAATTAAATGATTTTTCCATTGAAAACAACCTAAATGTTCAACGAACAGAATGAGAATAAGATTACGCTAAAATAAATATCAGTCTGCTAACATAGTGACTATATATTGACTTTGAGATGGAAGAAAGCCATTCGCTTCGGTCAATCTTTGCATAAAAGTTAGAAGAAACAAAAAACTTTGTTTCATCCTCTCAATCAAGTGAAACAAAATAATAAGCTTACAAGGTGAGAAAATTTTCTTTTTATCGGAAACATTCAAAATTTTTTCTATTCAGTATCTAAATAAAGTGTACTTATAATAAAAAATACATTTATTCATCGAACAATTCATGTGAATACAAATTATACGGTGACAGAGGCAATATATTTTCCACTATTCACGGAAATTTCTTCTAGCACGTCTAACTAACTCTTTTTATGAGAGAGAACCTTTTTATGGTTGTCCTTCAATAATAGGGCATCAATTTTAATACTTTTTCTTTATTTAGAAAATTGTGCGGTCATAAAAAAACACAGACCTATTGAGTCGTAAAATAAAAATTTACACGGCATGGATCGTAAAATATGGCATAATCGGAATCTTCTACATAAAGACTGTAGGTGAAGGTATTTATTTACTTTTTTAAAAAAAATCACAAAGAAGCAAGTTTTCACATTAATGAAAAAAAAATAAATTATTAAAAGAAAACTAAGGGGAGATTAATATAAAAATTGAATATCAATAAGTTTTCGAAATTTAATTAACTGGAGAATTTATAAATTTCTAAGAAAAAAAAACTTGTGTTCTACTTGAAGCACAAGAGCAATGTCAAACTAAATATATTCGTTATTCGAGCAATTTAGCTAACACTCTGGTGACCGAGTGTTGTTTTCAATACTATGCAAATCATCTTAGGGTCGAATCATACATAATTCATTTCCTCGTAATTAAACAAGATTTCTTGTACAGAAGTAAACAAGAAGGGTTACACTTCGAGAAAATGCAGAACCATTCTCGACAGAAATTTCTTGTATACAAAATTAAAATAACTCGAATTTTTAACACTCCATTTAATAAATTTAATAACCATCGCTAAAAACTTATTTTTAAAAATAAATTCTTAAAAGAAATTAATATTAAAAAATCCACTTTCTCATTTTTGATGTGAATGTAAAAAGAAAAAAAAATGTAATCACATTAATCGAAAGAAAAATAAAGTCAAAAAACATTCTTAGAGATAAAGAATTGAGACAAGAAAAACTTTCAAATGATAAGATGGAATAAAATCAAAAATGAAAAAAAAAGAATAATAAGGAAGAAGGCAAGTATGTTTAGGAAATCCTAATAAAACCAGAAGAAAGAATGCGATGAGGGTAAAATAAAAAGGAAAACAAGAGACGATGATGGTGAAATAAGATAAGGGTCAAGTTGTTTGTGGACAACCGGAAGCAAAAGTAAAACGACATAAAAGCGCAATTGAAGAAGAACAATAAATAGGATTAAAAGTCGAGAAAGAAATGCTATTAAATAAATAGTATCGTCATCAACATTAAACTGAAAATGTAGAAACTAAACTTGCACTTAAGATACTTAATGTATTTTAATACATTAAGTCCTTTAAAGTTTTATACCCATAGTGCTACGTCAAACAATAATCATTAATTTACTTTTATTTAGTTTCAAAAATTTATTTATTTTTGAATTTTCGAAAAACGAAGTCTGTTTTCTGATCGGTATAAAATTCAAAACTTCGGTGGTAACAATCGAGAAACTTTAATACATTCTCTCCCTTCATTTTATTTTACCTTCTTTTTTATTCATGAAGTTTTTTGGCTTTGAATTTTGTCATAACTCAAAAATAACCTTTTTTATAGTTTTTGTCCTTTTTTTGTAAAAAGATGAAATGAACGTTTAAATTTTTAAAATAATAAAAAAATTGTTCTTCAAAATTTTTATAAAATTTTTAAAAACAATTTAACAAATTTAAATAAAAATCTTTCAAACGATTCAATTATTTTCGAAAAACATTTTTGAAATTCCATTATTTTCAATATCTACCATTTTAATAAAAAAAATTTCCCAAAGAATTTCAATTTAGAAAAAAAATTATTTTTAAATTTTTTGCAAACATTCAATTATTTTCATAAATAATAAGATTTTTACAGGAATTCAATTATTTAAAAGACGAATTTAAATTAATAATTAATTAATTAATTAATTAATTAATTTTTAAATTCTTTTTCGAAGAAATTAATTATTTAAGAAGATTAAGAATTATTCTTAAAAATAATAAAATTCTTCTCAAGAATTCCATTATTTTTAGAAATTTTTATTTAAATTCTTTAAAATAATTTTAATAACTTTAAAAAAATATTAAATAAGCTTAAAAATTTTATTAAAATTCTTCAAAAAAATTAAATTATTAAAAAAAAATTTCATATAATTTGTATATTAGAATTTAACAGATATTTTTCAACGCATTTTTAATTAAATTTCTTGAAACAATTCAATTATTTCCATAAATAATTACACTTTCTCAACAATTCAATTATTTAAAATAAAAATTTTATAATTAGAATTAAATAAATATTTTTAATACATTTTTAATTAATTTCTTGAAAAAATTGAATTATTTTCAAAACTTGCAATATAATTTGCAATATAATTCTTTGCAACAATTTAATTAGTTTCATAAATAATAAAATTGTTAATTATTGAATTATTAATTATTCTCAAAAAATTTTCAAAATTCAATTATTTTCAATAATTACTATTTTAATAAAAAATTTCTCAAAAAATTCAATTACTAAAAATTTATTTTTATAAAATTCTTTCTAAACATTCAATTATTTTCATAAATAATAAAATTTTCAAAGAAATTCCACTATTTAAAATATAAATTTCATCGTATTTTTCGAAAAGAATCAATTATTTAAAAATATTTTTATCAAATTCTTCGCAAGAATTCAATTATTTTTAGAAATAATAAAATTCTTCCTAGAAATTCAATTTTTTAAAAAAATTTTATTAAAATTCCTTGTAAGAATTCAATTATTTTCATAAATAATAAAATTTATCGCAAAAATTCAATTATTTTCAAAAATTTTAACGAAAATCTCGTCAAGAATATTCAATTATTTTCATAAATAATAAAACTCATCGCAGAATTTCAATTATTTTTAATACAATTTTAAATACATTTCTCGAAAAATGCAATTATTCTTAAAAATTTTATTAAAATTCTTTGAAAGAATTGAATTATTTAAAAAAAATTTTGATTATAATTTATTTTATTAGAATTTAATAATTATGTTTAATTCCTTTTTAATTAAGTTTTATGAATAAATTTAATTATTTTGAAAATTTTTATGATATTCTTCGTAACAATTCAATTATTTTAAAAAATGTTGATAAAGCTCTTTATAAGAATTCAGTTTTAAGAAACATTCAATTATTCAATAATTTATTTATTTTTACATTTAAATAATTGAATTCTTGTAAAATTTTCTAATAAAAATTGATTTAAAAATGAATCTTAGTTAAAATTTTAGATAATAATTTAATATTAGAAGTTTTCTAGTGTAAATTTTTAGGAATATTTAAATTTCAAGAGATTTTTTTAATTGAAATTTTTGAAATTTTTAAGCATTGTAAAACTGTACCTAATAATATTTAAATTTTTATTTTTAAATAAAATTATGTAAGTTTTGAATAATTTTATTAAAATATTTTAACAAAAAAATTGTTTGAATTTGGGAAGAATTACAGTTGTAATTTTTAGAAATGGTAACATTTTGAAAATCTTTTTACATTCAAAATATTTCATTTACATTTAAAATATTTCAATTACTGTAGAAAAATAAATAATGTATTTGAATATTTATTTTAAAAAAATTATTCTATTTTTGAATATAATTTAAAAATTTGGAAAAAATTGAGTCGTGAAATTTAACTCTTCGATAGCTACTTTTTTTACGTCTTAAAGCAACTTTTTTAAAATTAATTATTGATTACAAAAGACTGAAGTTAGCGTGGTTTTTATTAAGTTTTTTTTTTTTTGCTTTAACTTTGGCAAAAGTAGCAAATTTTTAAATGCCTTGTGAAGACTATTAAGGGGTTTAAATTGAGAGACAAAGAAGGAAAATAGATCCCTTATAGATGGCTTATTGCAGTTTAGCCGATCGCAATAAATATTCATTTCGGCGGAGTCCGGTCGCAACTAGCGTTTATCATTAGCTTAAGCTTTTCAAGCTCGCAATTGTGATAATGTACTGCTGCAGAATATTTACCTCTTACTTGCGGTAATAAAAATGTATAATTTTCGATGTCGACTTGAACGTTAATTTTATGCAAACTACAAAATATCGTATTTTTTTACTCAACAAAATGAATATAATTATTTTTTAAAAAAAAAGTTCTTTTCAAAATTCTTATTTTAATTTTTGTCTTGTCTTTTTGTTTCCTAATCTGTTTCCTAATTTGTTTCCTCTACTGCATGTGATTATTATGTTCTCAATGGTAATTTTTTCGAACACTTTTTTCTTTAAATATTTATAGTAAATTGAGCTGAAATTTTGTACAAAAGTCTTAAATACAATAAAGAAGGGCAGTGATATGTGCAAAAGTTTTAATATTTTTTAAATTAATTATTACAAATTACTTCAAAATTATCAGTATTATCATGGTCAGTTTTAATTAATTTCTCTTCTTTACCGATTTCAAAGTGTTTTATTATAATTTATTTTTGAATTAGGAATTAAAATTTTTGCAACAACCTTCTTTATTGTATTTTAGACTTTTGTAGAAAATTTCAACTCAATTTATTAAATATTTAAAGATTTTGGTCGAAAAAATTAGCATTTAATTTCTAACAGTCATGCTGTTAAGAGTTGAATAAAAGGAAAGAAAGAGAATTAAAATTAAGAGTTAAAATTTTCTTACCTTTCGGCGGATTGACACGCAACGCAGATCTGTAGAGACTCTCCTCATCGTACCAATCAGCATTTCGAAGAACAGTCCTCGCTGACATTAGGCCTAAAATTATCATTGTCAACACTAAAATTCCTTTGGCCACCTTTTTACATCCAGCTTTTTTCGCCATTTCATAAGTCACAGAAATTGCCGCCCCAACAGTCAAACAGGCCCCGATACTCGGAAGATAGAGAATTCTCTCGGCTATAACGAATCCCACGTAAAAGAAGAGATTACTAGCCGGGAGGAAGGGAAGCACTAGAAAACCGAGAATAACAAGTAGAGCCGAAGTTGAGGAATATGTACAACCGATCGATGATTTTTTCTTCGGACAATGGCAATCGTTAACTGGACCATTGTTATTGTTGGCCGCGCGACAACCATCGGTGTGACAGGCACCAGTTCTTCTGCCGGCGCAAACGGGACATTTCGGTGTTGTGGGCCATGAGGAGGAGGAGGTGGAGGAGGTAGACATTGAATAGGAAGACAGTTCGAAGGTTGTTCGTGACCTTGACCTGGCCCTTCCTCGGGAAAGGCGAACTCGACGAACAGCCCAGAGTGTTGCAGTGCCGAGGGCAGCATAAAGGCAAACAGACTCGAGGTTTCGTGAATCTTTGAAGCTGGTTATTCTTGGCACAGCGTCCATGGACCAATCGAAACTCAGCGTACTGGGACAAAGCAGCATTCTGACACTTGCTGCTGGTAGGTAGAGAAATGTGAGACCTCGAGTTAGTCTCGAGGGATGTCGAGCTACTGGATTGTCAGCACTTGCGAATTCAGGAACTCTACCGCCGCCGATCCTCAATCTGCCAAGGGTCAGCATTGCCAAACTTCCTGCGAGGATTGTCGAACTTCTCCATTTCCCATAGCCATTTGCTGTGATCTGAAAAAATTTAAAAAAGTCACTCGTGATGAAAAAGGAATTTTTAATCAATTATTATTGTTACCTTAATTACAATTATTGTTACTTTTTCATCATGAAATCTACCATAGGCAATTATTTTTTAAAATAGTGAACTTCTAAATTTGGTAAATGGATCTGATAAAAAGTAAAAAGTGTTAGGATTATATAATCCGATTTTTAGTATACTGTTTTCGAAAATAAGTAGTAAAAACAAGTTTTAGTCAAACTTAATATCTCACTTTTGGCAATTTTCTAAACTAAGTAGTAAAAACAAGTTTAAGTAAAATATAATATCTTGTTTTTTTTGTACATTTCTACATTAAATAGTAAAAACAACTTTTAATCAGAAGTCATATCCTATTTTTCGTATTTTTCTAAAATAAGTAGTAAAACATGTTTTAGTCAGACTTCATTTCTTATTTTTCCAAAACAAGTAGTAAAAACAAGTATTAGTCAGACTTCATTTCGTACTTTTTTCTAAATTAAGTAGTAAAAACAAGTTTTAATCAGACATGGTTTCATATCTTTCAAATTTTTCTAAATTCAGTAGTGAAAATAAATTTTAGTCACACTTCATATCCTATTTGTCTTGTTTTTTCCAAAATAAGTAGTAAAAACGCGTGTTAGTCAGACATAATTTCCTATTTTTTGCATTTTTCCAAAATAAGTAGTAAAATCATGTTTTAGTCAGACATTATTTTCTTACTTTTCATATTTTTTTAAATCAAGTAGTAAAAAATATTTTAGTCAGACTTAATATTCTACATTAAGTAGTAAAAACGCGTTTTAGTCAGACATGATTTCCTATTTTTCGCATTTTTCCAAAATAAGTAGTAAAAACAAGTTTTAGTCAGACATAATTTTCTGTTTTTTTAAGTTAAGTAGTAAAGACAAGTATTTGTCAGTCTCAGGAAATATCGAGAATTAATATTAATATCCTATTTTTCGTATTTTTCCAAAACAAGTTTTAGTCATACATAATTTCCTATCTTTTATATTTTTCTGAATTAATAACGTTTATACAGGGATTCAATTATTATTCTATAAATAATAAAATTCTTTTTAGGAATTTAATTATTTTCATAAATAGTAAAACTCATCGCAGAATTTTCAATTATTTTTAATCAAATTTTTATCAAATTCCTCGATAAATCTAATTATTATTAAAAATTTTATTAAAATTCGTCAAACAATATCAATTATTTAAAAATTTGTTGATAAAATTATTTATGAGAATACAATTTTAAGAAACATTCAAACATACAATAAACTAATTTTTGTATTTACATAATTGAATTCTAGTAAAATTTTCTAATAAAAATTGATTTAAAAATAAATTTCAGTTATAAAGAAATGAATTTGAAAATTAAAAAAAAACTATTTCAAAAATGATTAAAAATAATGGATTTATAAAAAAATTTCAGTTAACACTAATAGTACTAAAAAAAATTTAATTTTGGAGAAGTTAAAAATTCTTGCAGAAATTCAATTGTTTTCAAGAGTAATAAAATCCTTCGCAGAAATTTAATTATGTTCAAAAATAATAAAATTCTTCTTAGGAATTCAATTATTTTCAGAAATAATAAAACAATGCAGAATTTCAATTATTTTTAATTCAATTTTAATCGAAATTTTCGGAAAATATAATTATTCTTATAAATTTTATTAAAAATCGTCGAAAGAATTTAATTATTTAAAAATATGATGATAACATTCCTTATGAGAATTGAATTTTAAGAAACATTTAATTGTTCAATAAATTATTTATTTCTGTATTTAAATAATCCAATTTTAGTAGAATTTTTTAATAAAAATTGTTTTAAAAATGATTTTTAGTTAAAACTTTAAAAAATAATTGAATTCAATGATATTCAATTTCTACTATTTTAATTAAATTTTTCAAAACAATTCAACTATTTAAAAAAAACAATTTGATAATATTCTATGCAAACATTTAATTACATATTTTCATAAATAATAAAAATTTCATTGGAATTCAATTATATACAAAATTTTTATAAATTTCTTCGCAATAATTCAATTACTTTCATAAATAATTAAATTTTTTACAGGGCATTCAATTGTTTTCATAAATAATTATTTTTAAATATCTTATTAAAATTCGTCAAAAGAATTCAATTATCTTGATAAATATTAAAATTCCTCCCAGAAATTAAATTATTTTCAGGAATTTCAATTAAATCCTTTGCAATTTCAATTATTTTCTAAACTAACATATATATTCATCAAATGAATTCAATTATTTCCAATAATAATACAATTTTTCTCAATAATATTCAATTATTTACATAAATAATAAAAATTTCATAGAAAATTCAATTATTTAAAAAAGAATTGAAATAAATTTTTTCGAAAAATCAATTATTTCAAAATTTGATAATACAATTCTTTATAAGAATGAAATTTTAAGAAACATTCAATTATTCAATAAAGTATTTACTTCTGTATTTAAACAATTGAATTCTTGTTGAATTTTCTAAGGAAAATTGAAATAAATTTTAGTTCAAATTTTAGATAAAAATTGAATCTTAAAAGCATTATAACATGAATTATGAGAAATAATTGATCTTTGAAAAGGTTTTTAATTTAAAATCTTTGAAAAATTAAATTTTTCATACTTTCAACTAACAATTCTGTAGAATTAATTTTTTTGAAAAAGTTTAACAGCATGTGACAGTTAAAAATAACAATATATATTAAAAATCCGGATTTTACGGACCAAAATTTACAATAATTCTATTTTACAAACTTCAATTATTTGTAAATTCTTCAATTAAATATATATTAGAAAATAAGAACTTTAAATAATTTCAAAAAAATTTAAACAACATGTGATTGTTACAGAATTCAATGTTAATTTTTTCGACCACTTTTTTCTTTTTAAAAAAAATTAATTCTACAGAATTGTTAGTTGAAAGTATGAAAAATTTAATTTTTCAAAGATTTTAAATTGGAAACCTTTTCAAAGATCAATTATTTCTCATAATTCATGTTATAATGCTTTTAAGATTCAATTTTTATCTAAAATTTAAACTAAAATTTATTTAAATTTTCATTAGAAAATTCAACAAGAATTCAATTGTTTAAATACAGAAGTAAATACTTTATTTATCTACAGAACTTTTTCAGCTGGGTTGGGTAATTTGTTTCCAGATAGTGTGAAAAAAATACACTATCGGAAAAAATATAACCCAACACCTTTTTCCAGTTTGTCAAGTAATTTCATTAAACTCCCAAGAATTAGCGGGGCAAACTATAAACGTCGAATGATAGTGTAACGTTCCAAGGAAGTCAGCTCATCAAAATGAAGTTTGAAGTAGGTTGTAAACTGAGTTTTCAGTTAACCAGTGATTTTGAGAAGCTACCTTCCTGAATGTTCTCCGGATACGATAAGAGTAACAGAGGAAAATCTAATCCAGCTTAGGATGTTTTGAGAAAATTCACTTTAAACTTTATAGTATTATGTAACGTTCAGTTCACTGCATATAACTGCTTTGTCAAGTAAACTTACATGGATCCACGAATTTACATAGTCATGCACGTGTCTAAACAATAGATTCCTATCTCAATAGGTTTATTTTACAGGTGTGCTTTCATTGTAAAACGCAGAATTCAACGACTATGAGCGTGTGAATTAAATAAGCTTTCAGTGAATAAACAATATATTCAAGCAAACAATTCAGAAGCACTGTATTTTGGATAACATAATATTTTTTTTTTCACATTCGTTACAGATCACTCCGAGTCTGGTGGAGAAGAAAATACAGATGACAAATTGTTACATTTTCTTCTCTACCTGACTGGAAGTGATCTGTTTTTCTTTTGGAATTGACATTGAGAAAAAAAATGCTATTGAATCAATGATATATTTGTTTATTGCAATATCTATTGATATTAAATATGTCAACTAATATTATTTTACTGAAAGTCTATCAACCATACCTCTCAACAATTTTAAATATTTCACTAGAAAACATTAGGCATCTAGTTGTAATTTGTAAATGATGAATTATTATATTTTAATATGTACTCACTTAATTCAATACAGAAAATATTACTTTCTCTCTTTAATAATAATTGTATTTTTCGAGAAATGTATTTAAAATTGTATTAAAACAAAAATAAAATGAATAGAATGTATTGAAAATAATTGAATTCTTGAAAAGGAATTTTATTACAATTCTTAAAAAGTAAAAACAATTGAATTTCTGAAAAGAATTTTATTATTTCTAAAAATAATTGAAAGTTTGACGAGGATTTTTAAAAATTTAATAATAAGAATTCTATTACTTTTAAAAATAATTGAATTTTTTCGAAAAATGTTATTAGAATTTTTTTTAAATTGAATTCTTTTACGTTATTTTATTAAAAATTGTATTAAAGATAATTGAATTTTTGTAAAGAATTTTACTATTTATAAAAATCGTTTTAGGGAAATTCTATAGCATATTCACTAGAATTCATATGGAATGATTCTAGTGAAATTCTATAAAACTTTTTCAGCTTGGCCAACATCTTTTTTAGAATTTAATCCAAAAACATGTTAACATTTCATTTATTTTCGTTAGATATACTCATATAGAAAAGTCTATAAAAGTATCTTGCTTTTGAAAAACGAATTCAAGTTCCATAAAACTTGTGGATATATAATTTAGGAGTTTTGCAAACAATAATTAGTTGTTTAGAGCAATTAAGTGCTTAGCTTTTGGACTTGAATAGTTTGCTAAATGACTTTAGTTCTTTGGCCTTTGCCATAGCTTTGAGTCGAGTGAAAAATCAATACATTCTCCATCTCTCTCTCTCTCGTCGTCTATTTATACATTTTATGTTTAAAATGTCCAAAAGTTCTCTATCAAATAGTGTTTATTTCGAAAAATCCAGTAGCATTTTATACTTTACATTCTTCTCTTCTCGTTAAAAGTTTACAAATTTAAATTCTCTCCACAAAATCTTCACTTGGAACTTATTCAATTTTAATCCTGTAAATTTTGTCAAATTTTAAAATTCAAAAGCTGTAAAACTTTTCTACTTTCAAGTTTTCAATTTTACAGTCAAAGAAATTTCATGGACTACACTTGAGTGTATCTAAAATTTGTACTAATTTGAGTATTTCGAAAAAATATACATAAAAGAACAAGCAACAAAAGAAATCAAAAGTTTTTTGACAAATAGCAGAATTTAGAGTTAAAATGGGGGGTGGGTTAGACATCGATATTAAAATGGGGTCAATTTGGTTAAAGTAGATTAAATATGGATTTATGCGGGTTAAATATGTGTTAAATTAAATTTAATTAAATTGTTTAAATTAAATTAAATTTAGGTTAAATGTGAGTTAAATTTGGGTTAATATTGATTAAATATGGGTTAATATGGATTAGATGGGGTTAAAATATGAGTGAAATAATTTATATATTTGAATAATAAATATAGATGTTTGATGATGTTACTTTTTTTTCGAAATTTTTAATTAAATAAAAACAGCTTTGCACAAAAATATTTAAATTTAATTAGATTTACTTTTATTCAACTTTCTTATAAATTCCATTCTCCGATTTTCGCTTACAACAAAGGGTCATCTATCATCCTTCTATCATCTATCACATGCACACAAACCACAGTGAGGACAATGGCTCTCAATGTGACCCAAGCATAATATAAACACTCCTCTCTAAACGATTCTAAAAATTTAATTAATTGAATTAACAAACATTTTAAAGTAATTAATTAACAATAACAGAGAAAATATAACTTTTAAATTCTGATTGTAATTATTATTGTAATTATTATTAACATCATTATTATTATTATTATTCTAATCAATTAACAGAAGTTATTATTAATTATTTAGTTATTATTTATTATTATTTTTATTATTATTATTATTATTATTATTATTATTATTATTATTATTATTATTATTGTTATTATTATTATTATTGTTGTTGTTGTTGTTGTTGTTGTTGTTATTGTTATTGTTGTTGTTGTTGTTGTTGTTGTTGTTGTTGTTGTTGTTGTTGTTGTTGTTGTTGTTGTTGTTGTTGTTGTTGTTGTTGTTGTTGTTGTTGTTGTTGTTGTTGTTGTTGTTGTTGTTGTTGTTGTTGTTGTTGTTGTTGTTGTTGTTGTTGTTGTTGTTGTAAGGATAAATATTATTTAATTAGTTAAATATTCCCTACCACTGGATTTTAATTCTACTCTTGATATTTTTTTCTCCTTGCAGCATAACAATTTGTCTTTTATATTCTCTTTTTTCTTTCTTTCTTATGCTTTTGTTTAAAATTCGTGTAAAATGCAGCGCTCCATACATAAGTTTTTAGCAGATTCTTTTTTTCCATTTGGAGATTTATGTTTAAAGTTAATTTCTATCTATTCGAAACAAAAGACTTTTGTTGCCTGCACTTTCTTCAAATGTCTACTTTTAAAACCGTCATCTTTTGTTATTTTAATATGAAGACAATAAACATTAACTTTTATCTTTTCCGTTACTTATCTTTAATACATAAGCGCCTCTTTTCTCCCCCTCCTTCTCTTCCTCCTTCTCTTCTTCTTCTTCTTGCACGCCATAACTTTAACTTTATCTTTATTCATTTTTATATGATGTTCGCTTTTACTTTATTACCTTTAAACTTTGCATAATTCCTTCTTTTCATTGTAGAATCATTCATTGTGGGATATAAACAAACAAAAAATAAAGATTTTAACCAATCGCGTCTAATTATTATTATTTGTGTTATAATGTTTCAAGGTTTTATAATTTTTCAATATCAGTAGTAAAACCAAGTTATAGTCAGACGTAACATCTAATTTTTGTACTTTTTCTAAATCAGTAGTAAAATCAAGTTATAGTCAGACGTAACATTTAATTTTTTGTACTTTTTCTAAATCAGTAGTAAAATCAAGTTATAGTCAGACGTAATATTTAGTTTTTTGTACTTTTTCGAAAACAGTAGTAAAATCAAGTTGTAGTCAGAAGTAACATCTAATTTTTTGTACTTTTTCTAAATCAGTAGTAAAAATTTATGTTTATTATAGTCAGACATAATATTAAATTTATGGTATTTATTCCAAACCAATATTAGAGGAAAAAAATTTAAGTTTCGGTTAAACTTATTGCATTTATAATCTGATCAAATACATAAATTTACCAAGAATTGGATTTTGGATTGCTATCTTCTTTTTTTTTATTTTCGTCTGATATTTAAGTCGGTTGCAATTGTCTTATATTCTTTTATAGATCTTTCAATGTCCTATCAAATTCTAACCTCAAAATTGAATTCCCTTTTCTCATTTCGTCTTCTATTAGATTTGCTCCCTCGACTTCTTCCTATAAATGTTTTAGATGCTTTCTTTATATCTCTTACTTTATCTTTACGATGATTTTTTCATTTCATCAATGCTTTCTCGTTCAAGTTTCAATAAATTTACTATTGATTACATTTCAGTATGCTCACTGCTATATGCCGGCCTTTTTTTTATTCAATTGACCAATGAATTTTTAATATGACAGAAGAAGAAGAAGTTAGTTATATATAATCGCAGCTGAAAAAGTTCTATAGAATTTCAATAGAATTATTCTATATAAATTCTAGTGAATATTCTACAGAATTTCACTAGAATGATTCTATAGAGAATTTCTACATGAATTCTACTAAATTTTAGTGATTTTTAATTAGAAAGAATTTAAATTCGTGAAATATTTCACTAAAATATTTCTTTAAATTAATTAATTTAAAAAAAAAATCATTCGACAATTTTCAAAATCCATTTATTTACAACATTTAATTTTACAAATTTTTATTATTCGTAAATTCTTTAATTAAATATATATTAGAAAATAAAAACTTTAAATAATATACAAATAATTCAATTACACTTTTTAAAAAAAATTATCAATAAATTTTTAAATATAACTATTCTTTTAATGATTTTTAATAAAATTTTTAATGAAATTAATTGAATTATTGCGAAGAAATTTATAAAATATTTGAAAATAGATGAATTCTTTTAGTAAATTTTATTAAAATAATAGACATTAAAAATAATTGTATTTGATGCAAAGAATTTCATTATAATTTTTGAAAACGAAATTCATTTAAGAAATTCAATTAAAAATGTATTAAAAATAATTATTAAATTCGAATAAACTAATTATATCAAAAATTTTTTAAATCATTAAATTTTTTTAAAGAATTTTAATAAAATATTTAAAAATTATAGCATTTTTTTTCGATGAATTCGATTAAAATTGTATTAAAAATAATTTAAATTCAGCATTGAGTTTTATTATTTATGAAAATAATTGAATTTCTTAGAAGAATTTTACTATTTTTGAATATAATTAGATTTCTGCGAAGGATTTTATTACTCTTGAAAAGAATTGAATTTCTGCAATAATTTGTAACTTCTCCAAAATTAAATTTTTTTAGTGTTAATTAAAATTTTTCTATAAATCCATTATTTTTATAATAACTTTTATAATAGATTTTTTAAAATTTTCAAATTCATTTGATTTCAACTGAAAGTCTGAAATTCATTTTTAAATTAGTTTCTTATTAAAAAATTCTATTTAAATTCAATTATTTAAATACAAAAAAATAATTTATTGAATATTTGAATGGTATTTAAAATTTAATTCTCATAAATGTATGATAAATAAATAAATAAAGAATTTTGTCAACTAATTTTTAAATAATTGAATTCGTTTGACGAATTTTAATGAAATTTTTAATAATATATACATTTATCGAGGAATAAAATTAAACTTTTATTAAAAATAATTAAAATTCTGCATTGAGTTTTATTATTTCTGAAAATAATTGAATTTCTAAAAAGAATTTTATTAATAAAAAAAATAATTGAATTCCTGTAAAAATTTTATTATTTATAAAAATAATTGAATCCCTTTAAAAATTTTATTATTTATAAAAATAATTGAATTATATTGCAAAAAAATTTATAAAAAATTTGTAAATAATTGAATTTTTGTGAAATTTTTATTGTTATGAAAATAATTAAATGTTGGGGTAGAAATTTATTAAAATTTTTTTAAATAATTGAATTTCTTGGAAAGTTTTATTAAAAATTTGATAATAATTGAAATTTTGCCTAAAATTTTATTAAAATTTTTGAAAATAATTGAATTTGTAGAAGAATTTTATTATTTATAAAGATCCCTATAGTAACCATACAATAATATAATGTTAAAAAAATTATTTCACAAAATATATTTTTTTTCATATTAAAAATCACTAAAATTTAGTAGAATTCATGTAGAAATTCTATAGAATCGTTCTAGTGAAATTCTATAGAATATTCACTAGAATTCTTATAGAATAATTCTATAGAATAATTCTAGTGAAATTCTATAGAATATTCACTAGAATTCTTAAAAAATGATTCTAGAGAATGACTCTAGTGAAATTCTATAGAATTTTTTCATCTGTATGTTGAATTTGGATGTTTAACTTTTCCTAAAAGTTTAGTTCCTTGAATCCTTCTTCACTTCTTTTATTTTCCCCTTTATTTGTAATATATAAGAGGAGATCCTTATTGAAATTAATTTCCAAGGATGCTTCTTCGCTCGGGAAAGTTTTAAGACTGAAATGGAGAATATCCTCTAGACACAATAAGGCACTATTCAGAGAGGCAAAATCGTAAAGAATTTTTCCCCGGAACAGAAAGGGAGATAAATCTTAAAGAGTGGAGGCATGAGAGAAGGAGGCCTCTCTTTTGGGTTTGCTGATAAGAGGACGCCGTTCCTGCGCCACGTGCAGCCTGAGTAACATGCTGGTAGAGACAGGGAGCTGATACACTGCTGGATTCCCCTAACTCCTTAACCCCATACCTAGTTCTCACACAGACACACATACATCGTGTGCTGCTTGCATCCGGATGCGCTGGTTGCAGCAGACGCTTCGCGTGATGCATGTCGCCTCCTTGCCGTGGGTTGGAGGGATGCCAAGGGTCGTTCGCATTTCCCAACACCTCCAGAAAGATCCCAACCGTGCGCAGTCGTGAGTTAGTTGCCTCAGACTTACTCAAACTTCTCTTCTTCTTCTTCTCCTTCTTCTTCTTCTTCTGTTTCTTTTGCCGTTGCCACGTAGCTCTCCCTACGTCACCATCAGCACACTTCCGAACAGAGAATCATACATTTGGCTTGAGAGAAATTCTCGAATCTCAGACCGTCGAATTTATAACTCGCGTGTCTATCTAATAAGGCGGAACAAATCGCTGGAGTAGAGAAGCGAGAAAGATAATGGCAATGAGCAGCCAACCGTGAGCCACTTTTATTTTATTACCAGAAATGCAGCGAAAAAAAACATGCAAGTCAAAAACTAAAATGAATCTTCAATTATCGTGAAGAAAAATTTTTTTGTTTCTAACTTGAATTTTCATTTTTCTTTTCACCTTTGAATTATAATCTGATTAGAGTGACACTCCTATGTGTGGATTGTCAGAGTTTAATGCACTGATAATAGTAGAATGTGGTTTTAATTTTTGTGCTGATATTATGATTATTATGCACAGAACCCTAGTATTTTCTCAATTGTATATTGCAAGTCAGTTATAAAATTCTGGTTTAATCGGTCGTATTATCTAATTTTTAGAATTTTTTCTAAATCAGTAGTAAAAACTTGGTTTCGTCAGACATAGTACTACATTTAGATTTATCCTACCTTTCCTAAACAAGTAGTAAAAACTAGATTTAGTCAGACATAATACTAAATTTATACTACTTTTCCTAATCAAGTAGTAAAAACTAGATTTAGTCAGACATATTACTAAATTTATACCTCTATTCCTAAACAAGTAGTACACTCAAGTATATGTCAGACATAATACTAAATTTATGCTACAACTTCTGAACAAGTAGGAAAAACGAGGTTTAGTCAGACGTAATACTAAATTTATGATACTACTTCTAAACAAGTAGTAAAAACTAGGTTTAGTTAGACTTAGAGCCAGTTTCACCAACTTCCGATTAAAAGTTAATCAATGATTAAAGACAGTTTAAAGGCTTCTGATTGGTTAATTGAGGATTTAATCAATGATTAACTTTTAATCGGTGTTGGTGAAATCAACCCTTAATACAAAATGTATACCACTTTTCCTAAACAAGTAGTAAAAACTAGGTTTAGTTAGACTGTCAGACATGATACTAAATTTCTACTACTTTTTCTATACAAGCAGTAAAAAATAGGTTTAGTCATAGATAGTACTAAATTTATACTACTTTTCCTAAACGAGCAGTAGAAACTAGGTTTAGTCAGACATATAGCTAAATTTATGCTACTTTTCCTAAACAAGTAGTAAAAACTAGGTTTAGACAGATATGATACTAAATTTATTATGTTACTTCTAAACAAGTAGTGCAAGCAAGTTTGGGTCAGACATAACATTCTTCTTTGTGTACTTTTTCTAAATCAGTAGTAAAAACAAGGTTTAGTCAGACATAATACTATATTTATGCTTCTACTTTTAAACAAGTAGTAAAAACTAGGTTTAGTCAGACACAATACTAAATTTATACTACTTTTCCTAAACAAGTAGTAAAATCTAGGTTTAGTCAGCCATAATTCTAAATTTATGCTACTACCTCTAAACAAGTAGTTCATGCAAATTGGGTCAGACTGTAAAAATAAGTAGTAAAAGTTAAGTTTCTTCAGGCATATTTCTTAATGTTCGAATTTATTGTATTTCGTCTAAACTAGTAGTAAAATCAAATTATAGTCAGACGTAATATCTAATTTTTTGTACTTTTTATAAATCAGTAGTAAAAACTAGGTTTCGTCAGACATAATACCTTTTTTATTCAACTTTTTAAAAACCAGCAGTAACAGCAAGTTTAGGTCAGACGTAACATGCACTATTTTGTACTATATTTCAATATTAGTAGTAATAATTCTTTTCAGTCAGACATAATACTAAATTTATAGAATTTTTTCAAACAAGTATTAAAAGAAAGTTTCAGTCAGACGTAAAATAGAATTTTATGTACTTTTTAAAAATTAGTAGTAAAAACTAGTTTTCGTCTGACGTAGGATCAAATGCTTCATAATCTTTCAATATCAGTTAGTTAAAACTACGTTCAGTCAGACATAACATCTCATTTATTCAACTTTTTAAAAATCAGTAGTAATAGCATTTTTTTGTCAGACGTAACATTTACTATTTTGTACTATTTTAATATTAGTAGTAATAATTCTTTTCAGTCAGTCATAATACTAAATTTATGGTAATTTTTATACAAACCAGAAAGTAGGTTTAGTCAGACTTAATACTAAAATTTTACTAATTTTCCTGAACAAGTAGTAGAATCTAAGTTTAGTCAGACATAGCATTCAATATTTAATAATCTTTCAATATCAGTAGTTAAAACTACGATTAGTCAGACGATTAGTAAGTAGTGAAAGAAAGTTTTAGTCTTACCTCTGACATCTTATTTAAAGTATTTACTAAAAATTAATAGTGATAACTTAGTTTCGTCAGACATAACATATAATGTTCGATAATTTGTATAATTCAGTAGTAAATACTGAATTCAGTCAGGCATAAATGTAAATTTATAATATTTTCCTTAAACCAGTAGAAAAAGCAAGTTTAGGCCAGATATAAAATTCATTTTTTCGTCCTTTTTCAAAATCAGTAGTTGAAATTAAGTTTTGTCAGACATAACATCTAATTTTGGAAACTTTTTCTAAATCAGTAGTGAAAACAACATTAAGTCAGACGTAATATTCTATTTTTCGTATTGTTTCTAAATCAGTTGTAAAAGCAAGTTTAGATCACACGTTAAATACAATTTTTTCTACTTTTTCTAAATTAGTAGTGATAAGTAGGTTTCGTCAAACATAGAAACCAATGACTGAAACTTTTTCTAAACTAAAATCTACTTCTTCGTGCTTTCTTTAAATAAGTAGTTAAAACTAGATTTAGACAGACATAAAAGTAATGTTATTGCATTTTTTCCTAATCCAGCAGTGAAATCAAGTTCATGTAAATCATAACAACAAATTGTTGATATTTTTCTAAATCAGTAGTGAAAATTTATTTAGTCAGACATAATACTAAATGTATGTTATTGTTTTTAAACGAAAGTTTTTAACCAACAAAGATTAAATAATTAATAATTAAATCTAAAAGAGAAGTGTAAAAATTACTTAATTGTTAAAAACGGTTTTAATTAAGTCGTAATTCGTCAAAGGAATCTTCAGTAACAAAGAATTAATCTCCACGTTATCTGGTTTCAAAATTGAAATATATATATATATATCAAATTCGTTGAATCAATAATATTTAACTAATTGCCAATGACTGTTACTATTGAGTAATTTTACTAGGAATAATTAATTACATAATCATTTGCATATATAACCTTAATACGATAATACTATTAAACCTTCCTTTGACGCACTTCCAAAAGGATGTCATGCTTCATGAATTGTGAATTTCAATGGATCTCAAATCTGTCAAAGCAATCTGAGACCCTTTACAGACAAACTTTGTTCACATTTGTCATTATATGGTCTTTGTGCAAATAATACTTCAATTAGCTTAAATAATTTTTTTAAAATAAATAATAATCAGGTAATATTCAACTAAATATATAATAGTTAATTTTACAAAAAGGGTACAATTTTATAATTCGTTTTAATTTTATATAATTGTATATAGTTATTTTAACTGGAGTGTGTTAATTTTTGTTATAAATGTATATGCAAAATTTTCACTATAACACGTAGATATAACACGAGTGAGTAATATATAATCGTGTAAAATGCTGACAACGCCACTTTCTCACTATTCATCCAGTTATACACACTTTTTAAAACTGGAAAGCCTACATATAATGCTTGTGTCTACCACTTTACCACTTGTAACGACCCATCGACCCTAAATCGACTTTCGTTTATTTCAACGAGTCGGGGTGGTAATTTTATTTTCTCTAAAATTTTTTTACAATCTATATTTGACGAAAGGCTACTATTGACTTTTTCTTGTATTTTATTTTTAATTTTCTGAGAATTTTAATTTAGAATATAATAAAATACAGTGTGAGAGAGCACTTTGTAATTCTGTTGTCACTTTTAAGTTTAATTAATGCAATTTATTATTGTAGATTTAGTAGCTGTTTGGAAACGGTAGTTTAGATGGAATATAGAGATCACTTTAGGAACTATTGTCCTTGTTGTGGTCTCTATGTGGATGATATATTATAGGGAGATGATAGATGACCCTTTGTAGTGGGTAAAGAACAGTGAATAGAATTGACAAACTATACAATATTTAGAGGTTTAATTTTGATAGAATTTTGAAATTCATTAAACTAATGGCAGAAAATTTTAGCAACTGTAAAATAATTTTATCTGGCAATACAAATTATAAAATTTAATTTTTATTTTATAAAATTGTGTCCTCTCATTGAGAAAGAATTTTATCATATAAATTTTCAAATAATAACTCAGATTTTTGAAAAACTTTCAGAATTCTAATTCTTCTGGAATTAGTTAAATTTTGTAGTATAAATTTAATTAATTATTAAAAATACTGGATTTATAGAAGAATTTTAGTTAATAACTCTCAAAAAATAATTTAATTTTGGAAACGTTACAATGAATAATATCAACTTTTGGACATAATGAACTTTTAAGAAGGTATCAAATTCTTCAAATCTCTGAAAAATCTGTATTTTTTATACTTTTTATTAATAAGTCTGTAGAACTAATTTTTTTGATAAATTTTAATTTAAATTCTGTTGAAATTAGTTGAATTTTTTAATATCCTATGTTTAACTAATTCAAAGGTTTTAACTCAATTCTTCAAAGGAATTCAATTATCTTGATAAATATCAAAATTCTTTGTAGAAAATTAATTATTTTTTGGAATGTTAATAAATTTTTTTGCAAAATTTCACTATATTTATATAAATAACAATATTTGTCTCAATTACTTTCAAAAGTAATAAAAATTCTTTGCAGAAATTCAATTATTTTTAATTATTTCAATTATTTTAATAATTTCAATTATTTTATCCATATAAAAAATTTTTTACCTACTATTCCAATTATTTTCAAAAAATTTTTAAAAACCATAGTCAAGATTTCAATTATCTTCATAAATAGCAAAATTCTTTGCAAAATTCAATTATTTTCATAAAAAACAATATTCACTTCAAAAATTCAATAATTCGCAGAAAAATTTAGAAAATTCTCGTCAAGATTTCAATTATCTTTATAAATAGCAAAATTCTTCTCCAAACTTAAATTAATTAATAATTAATAATTATTATCAAAAATTTTAGTAAAATTCTTAGCAGAATTTAAATTATTTTCAGGAATTTCAATAAAATTCTTTGCAAAATTCAATTATTTTCATAAGTTACAATATTTATCTCAAAGATTAAATTATTTACAAAACATTTTTTAAATTCTCTTCAAGATTACATTTATTTTTAAGAATAGAAAAATTCTTCGTCAAAATTAAATTATTTTCAAAAATTTTAATACAATTCTTGGCAACATTTCAATTGTTTTCAAAAATTTTCCTCAATTTAATGATTTTTAATACCTACTTTTATAGTTGAAAAAAATTTAATAAAAATCTACGCAAAAATTTAATTATTTTCTTAAATAATAAAAATTCCATAGGAATTCAATTATTTGCAAATTTTTTATAAATTTCTTCTCAATAATTCCCTTACTTTCATAAATAATAAAATTTTATTTAAATATTCTTTCAAAGAATTCAATTAGTTAAAAATTTGTTTATAAAATTTGTTATGAGAATTCAATTTTAAGCAAAATTCAATAATTCAAAAAAATATTTATTTTCATATTCAAATAATTAAATTCTAGAAGAGTTTTCTAATAAAAATTAATTTAAAAATGAATTTCACTTAAAATTTTAAATGAAAATTGAATATTAAGAGCATTATATTATAGCTTGAATTCTTAGAAATAATTAAATCTTGAAAAAGTTTCAAATTAAAATCTTTGAAAATTTGAATTTTTAATATTTTTAACTAATAATTCTGTAGAATCAATTTTTTTTTAAAAGTTTAATTGAATTTATTTTCAAATTATTTGAAATTTTTATTTTCTAACATACATATAATTGAAGAAGTTTTGAATAATTGAAATTTCGTAAAACTGAATTGTAAACAAATTAATTTGATAATTTTCAAAGAAATTTTTCAAAAATTATTAAAAATAATAGATTTAAAGAAGAATTTTAATTAACAATTCTAGAAAATAATAATTGAAAATTGAAATGATGAAAATAATTTTAAAGTAGTTACAGTAACAATATTCTTATAATTCTTATAATATGAAATAGTTATTTTATTAGTCGGTAATTTTTAAGTATTGTAAAACATAAAGATATAAATCTGAAATGTATGAATATGAAAGTTTTAAAAATCTTAATTTTAATTTTTAATGTAGCGTTATTATTTTAGTTATATGTACAGAAAGTGTCGTAACAAATAAAAAAAGACAAATCAGTAAAACTGAAAAGTAATAAATATTAATACTGTTGAATGTTTCTATAAAACGAATACAAAAACAAAATTGTATTTCGATGGAAACATAAATTTTGTATTTTTAATTAATCAGGAGACTTTTCTCAAAATACGATAAAGATAATCAGAAAATTATACATGTTTGGTTAATTAGTTATGATTTTTAACGTATAAGATATTCAACTTCTGTGTTCACATTGAAGTTGAGTAATTATTTAGCTTTGACTAATAAATTATTTTCTCAATTATAATGAACACGGTTCTCTAATGAGGAAAGCTTTTGAGGAATTAAGCATCGACGACTCTGGCGTGTCTCCCATTTAATTATGCATTTGCTTACTTAGGGAAACTGTTTAGTATCATAGACAGGGCTACCGCATTTGAACCTTACCTTGCGAATATTTGACTCGCTGTAACAGAATTCCCACAAGAGACAGAGAGCCAATGATGATATTCCCGTTTCCTTGGCCAACGTTGCTAAGACCGCTGAGATCAAGGTAAGCAACAGTGGCAAAAGCGATCGTGTTTGATCGCAATGCACTGTGTATGCGAGAAATGCAGTCTGAGTAAAGAGACAAGCCAAAAGATCCGCTCGACCAACAATACCGGCTACGGCTTCAGTATGTATTGGATGCACGGCAAAAAGAAGACCCGCAATTGTCTGAGCCAATGTGTGTCCTGGAAGTACCTGCAAGAATTTTTAAGTTGTTAGAATTTCGGAAATGTCACTTCGCTATTGATAATAATCAAGAGGAACTCGTTTTGGTAGACATTACAATTATCAATTTTTTTGTACTTTTACTAAATCAGTAGTAAAAACTAGATTTAGTCAGACATAAACCTAAAATTATTGTACTTTTTCTAAATCAGTAGTATAAACTAGGTTTCGTCAGACACTGTTTTATATTTTTTTATATCAGTAGTAAAACTAGATTTAGTCAGACGTACCATTTTATGTTTTATAATTTTTTAATATCAGTAGTTAAAATTAGGTTTAGTCAGACCTAATATAAAATTTATACTATTTTTCCTAAACAAGTAGTTAAAACTTGGTTTAGTTATACATAGTACTAAATTTATAGTACTTTTCATAAACAAGTAGTAGAAACTAGGTTTGGTCATAAATAATGCTAAATTTATACTACTTTTCCTAATCAAGTAGTAAAAACTAGATTTAGTCAGACATAAACCTAAAATTATTGTACTTTTTCTAAATCAGTAGTATAAACTAGGTTTCGTCAGACACTGTTTTATATTTTTTTATATCAGTAGTGAAACTAGATTTAGTCAGACGTACTATTTTATGTTTTATAATTTTTTAATATCAGTAGTTAAAATTAGGATTAGTCAGACCTAATATTAAATTTATACTATTTTTCCTAAACAAGTAGTAGAAACTATGTTTGGTCATAAATAATGCTAAATTTATACTACTTTTCGTAATCAAGTCGTAAAAACAAGATTTAGTCAGACATAATACTAATTTTATACCACGTTTCCTAAACAAGTAGTAAAAAGTAAAAACTAGGTTTAGTCAGACCTAATACTAAAATTTTACTACATTTCCGTAAAGAGGAGTAAAAACTAGGTTTAGTCATTTTAGCATTCAACCAGTAGTAAAATCAAGATGTAGTCAGACGTAATACTAAATTTATTCTACTTTTTGTAAACAAGTAGTAAAAACTGCCTCTAGACAGAAGCCATACTAAATTTATACTACTTTTCCTAAACAAGTAGTAAAAACTATGTTTATTCAGTCATAATACTCAATTTATACTACTTTTTCTGTGCAAGTAGTAAAAACTATGTTTAGTCAGACATAATACTCAATCTAGTTTTTACTAAATTTTACGAAATTTCAATTATTCGGAAATTCTTCAATTAAACATATATTAGAAAATAAAAAATTTCAAGTAATTTAAAAGCAAAATAAATTAAACTTTTTCAAAAAAAAATTAATTCTACAGAATTGTTAGTTAAAAATATTAGAAATTCGAATTCTCAAAGATTTAAATTTGAAACGTTTTCAAAATTCAATTATTTCTAAAAATGCATGCTATAATAATTTTAATATTCAATTTTAATTTCAAATTTTAAGTGAAATTTATTTTTAAATCAATTATTATTATAAAATTCTACAAAGAATTCAATTATTTGAATACAAAAATAAATAATTTATTGAGAAAAATTGAATGCTTTTTAAAATTGAATTCTCATAAAGAATTTTATCAACAATATTTTAAATAATTAAATTCTTTCAAAGAATTTTAACAAAATTTTTAAATAATTAAATTCTTTCAAAGAATTTTAACAAAATTTATAAATTATTAAATTCTTTTCAAAGAATTTAAACAAAAATTTTTAGGAATAATTATTTTTTTAAAGAATTCGATTAAAATTTTATTAAAAGTAATTAAAGTTCTGCAATGAGTTTTACTGTTTATGGAAATAATTGAATTTCTAAAAAGATTTTTATTATTTATAAAAATTATTAAATCCCTGTAAAAATTTTTATTATTTATAAAAATAAGTAAATTATTGCGAAGAAATTTATTAAAAATTTGCAAATAATTGAATTCCTGTCTAATTTTTATTACTTAAGAAAATAATTAAATTTTTGCTTATAGAATTTTATTAAATTTTTTTTAACTATAAAAATATTAAAAATCATTAAATTGTGAAATTTGTGAAAATACTTGAAGCTTTGCAAAGAATTTTATTAAAATTTATGGAAATGGAAATTAAATTTTCGAACATAATTGAATTTCTGCGAAGAATTTTATTATACTTTTGAAATAATTGAATTATGCAAAGAATTGTATTTAAATTCCTGAAAATACTACTACTTCAAAACAAGTAGTGCAAGCCAGTTTAGGTCAGACGTAACATTTTTTTTGTATTTTTTCTAAATCAGTAGTAAAAACTGGGTTTGGTTAGAAATATAATTAAATTCATTATATATCTTTTGAACCAGTAGTAAAAGCAAGTTTGGGTCAGACCATAAAATTAACTTCTTTTACTTTTTAAAAATGAGTAGCGAAAACTAAGTTTCTTTAGGCATAGCATTTAATGTTCGATATTTCACTATTTTTAATTTTAAAAAGTTTAATAAGCAGAAAAAAGTTTTAAATAAGTTTTGGAAAACAAAATTAAACTGAAAAAGGATTAAAAAATTAAAAATTGATGTTCAACACGATAAAAAGAGTTTAACGCCTCTAAATTGACAATACATATCTTGTACATACATTTATGAGAAAATATATATACTTTAGATATTCTTCAAAGGTGTTTACATCTAAATTGATCTACATATTTGACGTACTTTAAAGGAAAATTTCATTTACTTGCAATCGAAAGCAGTAAATTTCTACTTTGTGCAGCCAGATTGTACCCTACGGCGCTAGAATCACTAAAAGGATCAAACAAAGTTATGTAGTACCTAGCATGCGTTGCCTGATAAAACGATTCGCAGTGTTGTAATCTCTTCGTCAAAAAATTTATATGTTTCGTACAGAAGTTTTGTGACGAAAACCATTTAGAGAATTTAAATAAAATGCACATTCGTACTATCTAGTGGGACTTTTTTTTCTTTTTTTTTTTTGTTGCATACTTTGATAGCATTTATTTTTATGAAATACATAGATATATATATAGAACAGAGCAGGAATGTAAATAAGAATTTCTTTCAAAAGGGATATAAAACGTTCATAGCAAAACTTGACGTAGAATTTAGAATATTGGAAAGTTATTTGTTTCATTTGACTGAATATGTGGGAAATTGTAAATGTCCATGTTTTGTTTGAAAAAAAAAATATTTTAATGGAGAGGAAAATATTGTTTTGTACATGTTTACTGTTAAATTATAAATAAAACGATTTTGGTACTATTACTTTAAAATTTGGATTCGATTTCGACTTTAATTTGATATTAAAGATTTTTAACTGTAACTCTAATTTCCAATTTTTATTTTGACTTTGGAATTGAATTTTTTATTACAACTTTGAAGTTTCATTCGATGATGACTTTGAAATTAAATGTAACTTTAATTTAAATTTTAACTTTTACATTAACATGAATGTCACTTTAATGTTTACTTTAACTTTCAGCATGCAATGTTTCATAATTTTTCAATATCAGTCGCAAAATCTAGATTTAGTCAGAAATGATATTAAATTTATACTACTTTTCCTAAACAAGTAGTAAAAACTAGTATAGTCAGACATAATACTAAATGTATACTACTTTTCCTAAACACGTAGAAAAAACTAGATTTAGTCAGACATGAACCTAAAATTATTGTATTTTTTCTAAACGAGTAGTAAAAACTAGGTTTTAATCAGACATAATACTAAACTTATGCTACTTTTATTAATCTAGTAGTAAAAAGTAGGTTTAGTCAGACGTTTTATCCTTTTTAAATAACAATAGAGAAAACTAGGTTTAGTCTGACATAAATCTGAAATTATTACATTCATATTCATTTTGTTTATTATTTGCTTTTTTCTTTAACAAATTTCGTTTAACTGATGTAAATTATGCAAATTTTTCTCCTTCTAATTTATAAAAAATATGTGAAAATTCGTTAATTGTTAAAAAATTATCATTAAGAAATAGGAAATATACCCATTGTATGCATCTATTTACGAATTTTTTTCTAATTGTAAATCTATTCGAAAACATCAATAACTTTTTTTAAAATAAATATTTAATCAATATTGCTTTTTCATAGAAAATAAATAAGCATTTCAAATTCAAATTTTTTTAAATTTAATAACTTATAAGAATATTTTTATAAAACATGAAGATAGTGATTGCTCTGATTCGAAGACTCTGAGTGATCGATTTCTTCATATGTTTTATGATAATTAAAGATGACCGAGTGATAAAATCATTGATTTATATTATAAGAATATTATTACAGTAACATTTTCAAAATTATTTTTATCATTTCAAATCAATTATTATTTTCTACAATTTTTAATTATTTTTTATGAAAATAATTGAATTTCTTAAAAAAAAATTTATTATTTATAAAAATAATTGAATTATTGCGAAGGAATTTATAAAAAATTTGTAAATAATTTAAATCCTGAAAATTTTTTATTATTTATGAAAATAATTAAATATTTGCGTACTATTTTCGGGAATTTGAAATTGATTTGAAAATTTTAAGTGCTTTTTAAAAATTAGTAGTTAAAACTAATTTTTGTCAGACGCAGCATCAAATGTTTTATAATTTTGCTACAAATTTTGCACTTGCAGCTAAAAATTTCAATTTATTTTAATTAATAGTGTTGATCATGTAAAAGTCACTTTATGAAGATTTTATTAAATTTGGAAAATTTTTAACTAGAAGAAAATAGTTTAAAAAAGTAAATGTTTTATTAAACCTAATTTTTACTACAGATTAAAAAAATGTATCGAAAAAGTGACTGATATGTCTGACAAAATCTCGTTTTCACTACTGGTTTGCAGTAAATACCATAAATTTTAATATTATGTCTGACTAAACCTAGTTTTTACTACTGATATTGAAAAATTATGAAATATTGGATGCTGCGTCTGAAGAAATCTAATTCTCACTACTTATTTTTAAAAATTATTTAAGTTTTGACGTTATGTCTAATGGAACGTACAACTTTTGTACTATTTCTTAATTAGTAGTAAAAACTATGTTCAGTTAGATATAAAACTGAAATTATTGCATTTCTTCTAAACCAATAGTGAAAGGAAGTTTTAGTCAGACGTAATATCCTATTTTTCGTATTGTTTTTAAAACAGTTGTAAATGTAAGTTTAGATATCAGTAGTTAAAACTACCTTTAGTCAGACATAAAATTATATTTATTGTATTTCGTCTAAATTAGTAGTAAAATCAAATTATAATCAAACGTAGCATCTAATTTTTTGTACTTTTTCTAAATCAGTAGTATTAACTAGGTTTCGTCAGACATAGCATTCAATGTTTTATAATTTTTAATATCAGTAGTTAAACTTACGTTTAGTCAGACATACAATTAAATTTATTGTATTTCGTCTAAACTAGTAGTAAAATCAAATTATAGTCAGACGTAGCATCTAATTTTTTGTTCTTTTTCTAAATCAGTAGTATAAACTAGTTTTAGTCAGACATAAAACTGAAATTATTGAATTTCTTCTAAACCAGTAGTAAAAGCGAGTTTTAGTCAGACCTAGCATTCAATTTTAAGTGTTTTTTAAAAATTAGTAGTTAAAACTAGATTTAGTCAGATATAGCATCCAATGCTTTATAATTTTTCTATATCAGTTGTTAAAACTACCTCTAGTCTGACGTAACATCCCTGAATAAAATTAATTTTACAATAAAGTGAAATTAAAGAAATAATTTTTTTGATTTATTATTCTTGTGAGGCATTTTTTTCTTTTTAATAAATTACAACAAAAGGGAATTCTTAATATATCCTGACCATTGACGACATAAAATATCCTATACCCTTTTAGTGGGAACAAAAAATGTCGCCACATGTGACGCTCAAATAAAAACTCCCTTAGCTTATAAACATCTAGAACATGTTTGCACGTAACGGGAAGCACATGGTGGCAAAAAATTAATTTCGTAACTTTCCCCTCGAAATCCTCGGGTTTGGATAATTTTTTACCAGGAAGACACCAATGGCGGGAATTTACAAGGTCTGTTGTCCATAAGTCAAACTTTCAATTTCTCCCCCATTCTAGTGCCACTTTGATTAACGATGTATATACAAAGGACTCAGGTCAACCTGTTTCGTTGTTCTTAACGCAGTATAGTGTATATATACACTTTCCTAAGATAAAGTGTCACGTGAAATATACCAAGATTATCGTGTGCTTATTTCACATAGATGTCATGTTTACATTATATTAGATTTTGTGTGCGAAAAAAAAATTAAGTTATTCTTATCCCATCAAAGTTTATCGCTGACGTGTGTCTATATTGAGATAAAGCTTACAAAGAGAATAAAAAGACAAGTGATATTGAATATTTCTTGACCCTCCTTTTTTCAGAAACTGTCAACAAAGGAGACATTCAAAAGTCCCCTTTTTATTCACCACAAACGTGAAAATATTTTGAGCCAATATAAAAAACATAAGGGATTTTACTTATATAGCTTTAAAATTTATAAGGGGTTTTCTCAGCTTTATTGAAATCTTTTATATTTTTCTTTCTTTTGCAATTGCTGGATATATGATTTATATTTTTCTTTCCTCATTTTTATCCGATTTTTTATTATTTCTGTTGGAATATTTTGTCTCTATTTTCAAAAAAGTTTCTGCTTTTTTATTTTGCTTTAAAAAATAATAAAATTTTAATTAAATACATTTTATCAACCACTAGATTCATTGATATTTCGTCTGTACCAGATTAAATATTTAGTCTGTACTAAATTAATTATTTAGTACTTTAATGATACTGACTTAAAATAATTATTTTACCTTGGAATATTTTTATTTTAATATAAAAAAGAAAAATTGGAGAGAACGCTTTTGCAACTCCAAAATACTTTTTTTTCTTTTAAATTTTTCATGATCAGAATATTGGAACACGAGTGAATAATGCATAGTTGCTAAGGATCAATGTGGGGCAAACAATTGCAGTCGAAGCAGTTCACAATCATAATGATCGAGGGAAAATTAATTACTTTTCTTCTTACCACACCGTCTGATAATTAAATTCAGTTTACAGAAAATAATAATTAGAAAAGAAAATAGAAATAAGAATATTATTGTCTTTTGTAAGGATTAAAAATGAAAGAGTCACAATTATAGACAAATAGATTTATTATACTTCTTATAAAACGTGTCAATCTACCGGAAGATCGTCGTAGACTGGAGTAATCGGGAAGAACTGATTCTCCCTTCGTTTTTGCCGAATTGACAACGAACTCATGACTCATCACTTACACTTTAATATTGTGAATAAACCGTCTTATTCTCATTTTCAAACGAATTTTTTTTCTATTTAAAAAAATTTCAAATTTAATAAAATCTTCATAAAATTACTTTTACTTGATTCACACTATTGATTTAAAAATATTTTTAACTTTTGCTATTACAAATGTAAAATTTGTGAAATGTTTGTCTGCTTTTTCGGAACTGAATCTGTTTGAAACATTCTGTTTCAAAAAAATAATTTGATTTTTAAATAATTGAATTACCTTTTATTTTCAATGTGTCTAAATCAAAACCAAATTATTTTTAAAAGATTTTGAAAAAATAATCCTTTAAAAGGATAAAAGCCTTGCAAATTATTTTAATTCATTTTTGGTGTTAAAAATTACAACACTATTTTCTGTGAATCAGTAGTGAAAACAAATTTAAGTCAGACGAAATATTTCATTTTTCGTATTATTTATAATTTTCTAAAACAGTTTTTAAATATTAGTTTAGATTACATGTAAAATGATCTTTTTTCTATTTTTCCTAAATGAGTAGTATAAACTAGGTTTCGTCAGGCATAGCATACATGTGTTTTATAATTTTTTAATAACAGTAGTTAAAACTATGTTTAGTCAGACATAAAATGAAATTTATTGTATTTCGTCTAAACTAGTAGTAAAATCAAATTATAGTCAGACGTAAATCTAATCTTTTGTACTTTTTCTAAATCAGCAGTATAAACTAGGTTTCTTCAGACATATAGCATCCAATGTTTTATAATTTTTCAATATCAATAGTCGAAACTATGATTTGTCAGAAATAAAATTAAATGTCTTTTAAACCAGTAGTAAAAGTAAGTTATGAACAGACGTGTATCTTCCAACTTTTTGTACTTTTTCTAAATCAGTACTGAAAACTAGGTTTAGTCAGATATAATACTAAATTTATGGTATTTTTTCCAAACCAGTAATGAAAGAATGTTTAGTCAGACATAACATCCAATTTTAAGTATTTTTTAAAAAATAGTAATGAAAGCTTGGACTCGTCAGACCCAATTTTTTTAATTTGGCAATATTAGTAGTAAAACTAGAATATGTCCGACGTACCATTCTATGTTTTGTAATTTTTCAATATCAGTAGTAAAAACTATTTTTGGTCAGACATAAAATTAAATTTGTTATATTTCCTGTAAACTGTAGTAAAAGCACATCATAGTCAAACGAAACATATAAATATTCTGGATTTTATGAATAAGTAGTAATAATTAGATTTAGTCAGACATAATGATAAACTTATGGTATTTATTCTAAACTAGTAGTGAAAGTCAGTTTAAGTAAAACGTAACATTCTTCTTTTGTAGTTCTTCTAAATTAGTAGTAAAAACTAGGTTTTGTCAGACATAATACTAAATTTACACTACTTTTCCTAAACAAGTAGTGCAAGCAAGTTTAGGTCAGACAATTCATTATTCTTTGAGTACTTTTCCTAAAACAGTAGTAAAAACTAGGTTTAGTCAGACATATCATTCAATGTTTAATAATCTGCCAATATCAGTAGTTAAAACTAGGTTTAGTCAGACATATCATTCAATGTTTAATAATCTGCCAATATCAGTAGTTAAAACTACGTTGAGTCAAACATAAAATTAAATTTATTGTATTTCTTCTGAACCAGTAGTAAAAACCAGGTTTAGTCAGACTTAACATCTAATTTTATGTTGTTTTTTTAAGTCAGTAGTAGAAAGTAGGTTTAGTCAGACGCAATACTAAATTTATACTACTTTTCGTTAACAAGTAGTACAAACTACCTTTAGTCAGACACAATGCTAAATTTATACTACTTTTCCTAAACAAGTAGTAAAAAGTATGTTTAATTCTAAATTTACGCTACGATTTCTGAACAAGTAATAAAAACTAGGCTAAATCAGACATAGCCTTTATTGTTTAATAATCTTCCAATATCAGTAGTTAAAACTACGTTCAGTCAGACATAAAATTAAATTTATTGTATTTCTTCTGAATCAGTAGTAAAATGAATTTGTAGTCAAACTTAACATCTAATTTTATGTTGTTTTTCTAAATCAATAGTAGAAACTAGGTTTAGTCAGACGCAATACTAAATTTATACTACTTTTCCTAAACAAGTAGTACAAGCAAGTATATTTCAGACAGAATACTAAATTTATTTTACTACTTCTAAAATAGTAGTGCAAGCAAGTTTAGGTCAGACATTATGTGTACTTTTTCTATATCAGTAGTAAAAACTAGGTTTAGTTAGACATAAAATTTAATTTTATGTATATCTTTTGAACCAGTAGTAAAAACTACATACAGTTTTAAGTTCTTTTTAAAAATTAGTAGTGAAAACTAAGTTACGTCAGACATAACGTCCAATTTTAATACTTTTTAAAAATGAGTAGTGAAAACAAAGTTTCGTCAGACACATCACTCAATATTTTTTGATTTTTCAACATCAGTAGTAAAAACTAGATTTAGTTCAACATAACACTAAAATATGGTATTTTACTCAACACTATAGATTAAAATATATGATGAACTTTTGCTACAAATACAAAATTTGTGATGTGCCTGTCTACTTTTTTGTGTTTTTCCCTACTGAATCTGTTTTGAACAAAATTAAAAAATATATATATAATTATAAGTAATTACCTTTCTTCCTATTCGGACCACCAGAGCCGTACAAACTGCATGAAGAATAATGTTCACGAGATGATAACCTTGGGGTTCAAGGCCACCAAGAAGGTAATTGATTTTAAAAGTAGCTACACAAAGTGGCCTGTAACTGCCATGCGAACCCTTCTCATAAAGTGGAGTCCCCCAAAAATCATTCTCCAAAAGTTTGTACCATTCCGTCGTTGGTTTTAAATCCGGATTCGTTAAAATGGCTCTCCTGGAAAATCAACAAAAAATTCCATTTAACTATATATTTTCAACAAAAAGAATAATTTTAAAATTTCATACACATTTTTAAATTTTCATTTTTTTGCTTTTTTTAAAAAATTTTCATATGGGCAATTAATTAGCCATTGATTTTTGCATTATCAGGTTAAATTAGTGTCGTTTCATTTTGATTAAAACGCCATGTGTGAGGGGTGGGGAGGGGGGCGGTGGTCACAAAACCATATTCATCCAGAATTTGAGCATCAAGCGTATCGCTTCAAGCGGTTGGCTGACCAAAGCTTCCCCTATCTACTTGCAATATCATGTTATACGTCACGTTCTGATATAATGTTTCAAAAACTTTACCGTAAAGCACAAAATGCGATCTGAACTTGATATCCAATGTAAAATCAAGAGCTTTTGACCCCACATCAAACTCAATCAAGTATATCCCATATGCACCTGACAAGATATGCCTCTAATAAATGACAGCTAATTGAAAATCAATATAACCGCTTGTTTTCATTGCATTTATTTAAAAAAAAAATCGAAGGAAAAATTTTTTTTAATTATAGAAGAGAAGGCGACAAATTTTTTATTTTTTGCATTGTATTAAATTTTGTTCAATAGAATAAAATTCAATAGAATAGATTGAATATGAATATATATATATAAATATTGGGGAATATTGTAAAATATTGTGAATATAAAAAAAAATTATATCTAGTTTTTATACGCATCGTTAGAAAGTTAAAAAAAATGTTGTCAGTCTTAAATAATGATGATGATGATGATGATAAAATAGCTATGAATAAAAATTATTATTATTGGTTATTACTTTTAAATTGAGTAATGCTTGACGAGTGAAGATGTATAGAAAGAATTTTTTTTTTATGGTACAACTAAAGTCATGTTTCGCTATAAAAAGTACCAGAGGCAAAGACATTCGCTGGAAATTGTGTTGCTGGGATTTATATTTATATATAAAAGATACTTTACTTTATCCTATGAAGATTACTAATATAAATGTTATGAAAGTCCTTTAGTGTCAAAGGATGAAGGTGGGTTTAAGGAAAGCACTAATACCACGCACTGAAACTCAAAGTAATTTAATTTTATCTTAGGCTTTATAGCAATATCAATAAGGATGAACTTTCTTCTTCGGAGATTATATATTTTCATGATATTAATAATAATAGTAATAATAATTCTAATAATAATAATCATAATAATAAAAATGATCGTATAATAATACTAATAATTATCGTAATAATAATAAGAATAATGATAGTAATAATAATAATAATAAAAACCTTTAATAGAACCTTCATCCTAAACATTATTTTTCAATCTTTCGAATATTTCATATATCGAAATAAATTGATGTAGCAATATTCCATTTAAATTGATTTATGATGTTTTATTCCGGTAAAAATTTATATAATCTAAAAGTTATTATTTACTATATCTGAATATTTTTTTTTATAATATAAAATTGGTTTCTTTTCGATTATTGGAAGATGAATTAATAAAAAGCTATTTCAATATTTTTGCTTTTTGAAACGTTTTCGAGTATTTGTTTAATGCCATCGTCAGGCCACTTTATTTAAGCAAAATTTAATAACATTTTTTAGACAAAAAAAAGAAAAGATTTCATTCGAAAACATCAATAACTTTTTTTTTAAATAAATATTTAATCGTTCTTATTCTTCTATAGGAATTAAGATTTTCCAAAATTTTTCTAAAATCAATTATTTTTAAAAATTTTCGAAAAAGTTCTTTAAGAATTTTTAAATCCATTTGTTTACAAATTAAATTTTACAAAATTTCGATTATTCGGAAATTCTGTAATTAAATATATCTTACAAAATACAATTTTTATATAATTTAAAAAGAAATTCAACCAAATTTAAAAAAAAAATTAATTCTACAGAATTTTTAGTTAAAAGTATGAAAAATTCAAATTCACAAAGATTTTAATTGAAACCTTTTCAAAATTCAAATATTTCTCAAAATTCATCCTATAATAATTCTAATATTCAATTATTCTGGTAATCTTTAACTGAAATTCCGTTTTTAATCAATTATTATAAGAAAATTATACGAGAATTCAATTATTTAAATTTTATCAACAAATTTTTAAATAATTCAATTCTTTTGACAAATTTTTAAAAATTCTTTTTAAATAATTAGGAACATTTTTCGAAAAATTCGATTAAAATTGTATTAAAAATGATTGAAATTCTGCAATAAGTTTTATTATTTATGTAAATATTTAAATTTCTAAAAAAAATTTTATTATTTATACGAAAATAAATAAATCACTGTAAAAATTTTTGTTTAATAAAAATAATTGAATTTTTGTGAAAAAATTTAAATTTTATTAAAATTTTTGAAAATAATAGAATTTTAGTCAAGAATTTTGCTATTTATGAATTTAACTGAATTTTTAAAGAGATTTAAAATAATTTGTGAAAATTATTGAATTTTATGTGATGAATATTCTTATTTATAAAAATAATTAAATCCCTTTAAAAAATGTTATTATTTATGAAAATTATTGAATGCTCCTAAAGAAATTTATAAAGAAAATTTGTAATTAATTGAATTTCTATGCAAATAATTAAAGGGCTGTAAAGAATTTTATTATTTTTGAAAATAATTGAAATTTTTCTAGGAATTTTATTAAAATTTTTAAAAGCAATTGAATTTTTGCGATGAATATTGTTATTTATGAAAATAATAATTTAATTTTTCAATTTTATTTTCTATAAAAATAGTTGAATCGCTGTAAGAAAATGTATTTTTCATGAAATTAATTGAATTAAAGCCGAGAAATTTATAAAAAAATTTTAAATAATTGTATTCCTGTGAAATTTTTATTATTTATAAAAATAATTAAATTTTTGCGTATAATATTATTAATTTATTACTGTGACTTTTTCAACATTATTTTCATCATTTCAACTCAATTATTATTTTCTAGAATTTTTGACTAAAATTCTTCGTCAAAACAATTATTTTCAAAGAAACTTAGTGATTCCATCCAGTAATTATTATTGTATTATTTTTAAAAAGAAAATTAAAAATTAAAAAATCCTAATTTTTAATTTTCTTCTTGAAAATGATACAATTATTTTTAATAATTTTTGTTTTTAAATTTTAATTTTAGCTTTTTTTGAATTTTCATATCCCAAATTGAATTTGACAGTGAAGTGAAAGAAAATCAAAGTAAAGTGATATTGAAGTGACAGTGAAGTGAAAGTGAAGTGCGAATATCGAGTGAAAGTAAAGTGGATGTCAATTGAAATTGAATCGAAATGGAACCAATTTTATAATTACGAAAATAATGAAAGAAAAGCAGTCACCGATTTTCTAAAAAAAAAAAT
This sequence comes from Leptopilina heterotoma, assembly GCF_015476425.1. NCBI lineage: Eukaryota > Metazoa > Arthropoda > Insecta > Hymenoptera > Figitidae > Leptopilina > Leptopilina heterotoma. The sequence continues at coordinate 696,454 of NW_025110971.1, read as the reverse complement.
TGTTTTTTTATTAAAATAACTCAAAATAGAAATTTCGTCTACAAACGACGATTAAAAAGATTTAAAGTACATTAGAATAAAAGGGTAGTCTTCATTCGGGTCATATTGAAAATTATGCATATTAGTCCAAGTTTTAGTTTTATGATGAATGTAAATTTAATGAAAGAAGGAAAAAAAACTACTAAAGGCCATCTGATATTAAGAAATGACGTGTTCACCCCAACTTAAGTATTTCTCCCTAAATGACGATAGCAGATTATATTGATCTGGAAGGTCAATTTCAAGCTCATTTTATTTTATCTAGATAAATGGGCAGCAATTCAAGACTTGATGAATAGTCACAAGCTAGACGGTATAGAAGGAGCTTGAATAATAAAGCGCGGTTTTATCGCTGAAACATAGGCTCTGAAAGCAAATGATGTTTTGGATATAAAACTTCTTGGCGCGCTCTATAGCCTATACGCAAAAACCTTAAACAGAAGAATCGTAATTTTTTTTATTAGACACTTCAAAAGCTCAGATATCAAAGTCAGAGTTGTAAAAAATTATATACCTTGGATGGTGAAATTAAAAAAAGAAAAAAAAGAAAAAAGAAAACGAAACTTATTGCTTTTTCTGCATGAGATTTTATTTCAGTACTTGCACATAATATTGATATCAGTATGAAATTTTACTGCCTTACCTCCAAATTGAAATTTATTTTCAGAGAACAGATGATTTTGATATTACCTCAACAATTCTTCTTTATTTCCAAGTAAATTTCAAAATAAATTACTAACCATAAAGTCATAACTTTTTTTTTAATATCGCATTTATTTAACTTATAATAAATGTGGAGCAGAATTAAATGAATTTTAAGTGTAATTACGTCAATTACATAATATACAATTCAAGAAATAAAACATTTAATAGTGGTAATAATACTCATAAATGTGAATTTAATTATAATATGTATATTATTATATTATTTTCCAAAATATCATTTAATTTTCACATTTTAGTCAATTACGTAAAAATTACAACAAAGCCAGTGCTGCATTTTATTTTATTTTATTATATTTGAAATAATTTTCCTTGAAATTTATAGGAACAATGCAGTAAATTCATATATATTATATTCCGATTCAGAACAAGTTTCAGATTGTTTGAAAACTTCATACAATCCTCTTTTGAAAAGTTCGAAACATGTTCAAAATGCTTCCTTGATTTTCTATTGTTGTAAAATTATCGTGATTGAATTAATGATAAGAAAAGATAATAATAATTAATATAATAAGAATTTGTACGAATTCAGTTATTTTTACAAATAATGAAATTTAAATATTTTCAAAATCTATTATTTTATTTATTTATTTATTTAGAATTTTAGATAAACAAATTTATATATTTTAATATAATTTCTCAAAAGAATTCAATTACTTATAAAAAATTTAATAAAATTCAAAGCGAAAATTCAAATAATATGAATAAAAAAGTTTTCACAGTAATTCGATTTTGTGAAATAAATTAAAGGAATTTTTTTCAAAGAAATCAATTATTTAAATATTTTAATAAAATTCTTAAAAAAGAAATTAATTATTATCTAAAAATTTGTTTATAGGAATTAAATTATTTTAATAAATTATTCAAATTCATCCCAAGAATTAAATTATTTCCACAAAATTTTTCAAACTGCTTTACTAATTTTCAAAAATTAAATTCCTCGAAAAATGTAATTATTCTTAAAATTTTTATTAAAATTTGTCAAAGAATTCAATTATTTTTAAAAATTTTAATAAAATTCGTTTTAAGAATTCTATTATTTTCATAACCAATAAAACTCATCGAAGAATTTTAATTATTTTTAATACTTATTAAATAATAATAATAATTTTAATTATCTTTGATTTCCTGTAATAAAGCAAATATTCTTAAAACTTTTTTTAAATTCTTCGAAAGAATTCAATTATTTTTAGAAATATTTATATAAATTGATTATTAGATTTTAATAATTATTTTCAATACATTTTTAATTAAATTTCTTGAAAAAATTCAATTATTTTAAATACATATTTCTTAAAATTTTTCGAAAAAAATAATTTATTAAATTTGTTGATTAATTCAAATTAAATTTAATTAATTAGTTTATAAATAAATTTTACAAAATTATTAGCAAGAATTAAATTATTTTTAGAAATAATAAAATAAAATTCTTACTCGGAAATTAAATTATTTTTAGAAATAATAAAATAATTCTTCTCAGAAATTCAATTATTTTTAGAAATAATAAATTAATTCTTCTCAGAAATTCAATTATTTTCAGAAATAATAAAATAATTCTTCTCAGAAATTCAATTATTTTTAAAAATTGTAATAAAATTCGTTACAAGAATTCAATTATTTTCATAAGTTATTAAAATTCATCGCAAAAATTAAATTATTTTTAACACAAATTTAATAAAATTTCTTGAAAGAATTGAATTATTTTCATAAATAATAAAATTCTTCACTGTGTGAAATACAATTTCCAAGAAATTCTTTCGAAAGAAATCAATTATTATTTAAATATTTTAATGTAATTCTATGTAAAAATTAATTATATTCTAAAATTTTGCCAAAATTTGTTTATAATAGTTAAATTATTATTTTTATAAATAATAAAATTCATCGAAAAAATTCAATTCTTTTTAATGAAATTTTAATTGAGTTATTCGTAATATTTGAATTTTTTTTAAATTTTTATGAAATGAAAAAAAGAATTTAATTATTTTCATAAATAATCAAATTCGTTGCAGGAATTCAATTATTTACAAAAAAAAATTAAAATTCTTTAGAAAACTTGAATTATTTTGAATACAGTTTGAAAAGAGTGCATCGAAAAATGTAATTATTTTCTAAAGTTTTATTAATATTCTTCAAAAGAAACGAATTATATTCAAAAATTTTGATAAAATTCTTTGTTAGTATTCAATTTTAAGAAACAATCAGTTATTCTATAAATTATTGATTTTTGTATTTAAATAATTGAATTCTTGTAGAATTTTTGAATAAGAATTGATTAAAAAATAAATTACAGTTCAAAAAATATATAAAAATTGAATATTAAATGCGTTATAATATGAATTTGTATAGAAATTGTTATAAATTTGAAAAACGTTTTACATTAATTAATGGAAAATTTTGTAAAATTTAATTGAAATAAATTTTATGTTTAAAAAAAATTAATTTTCTTACTTTTAAAAGTTATTTTGAAATATAATCGAATTTTTGAAGAATTCTAAAGTTTCTAAAATTTCTAACTAAAAGTTTGGAAAATAATTGAAATTTAAAGAATTTAGAATTAATAAGTTATTACCAGAAGAAAAAACAATTTTTATGGTAATCAGGAAAATGTCAGAGAAATACAGAATGAAATTTTTATGAATTTTGTGAATCGTCTAAAATAAGTTTTTTAGTAACCAAATTTAATTTTTCCATAGCAGCTACTTTTTTACTACTTTTTCAGTCTTTGCAACTTTTTGATACTTTTTTAAAATAAATTATTGAGTGCGAAGCCTTATTAAAATATATAAAAAGAAGCTATCTTCATTAAGTTTTTATAAACCAACGAATAATGCAAGAAAGAAAGGAATAAAGAAAGAAAAAAAGAAAGAAAGAAAGAAAGAAAGAGTGAGGGAGAAAGAGGGAAAGTTGTTTATGACAGTTTTGCGGACAGAAAAGAACTTAAGAACGTCTCGTACTAATATCACAATTCCAGTTTGTCCCACATTTAACACGAGACCAACTTTCCCAGTTCACGTGTGCCCAACGTTTATCGTTTTTACGACACGGTACTTTTTTTTGCGTTTTCCTTCGCGTATACCTTACCGCATCTTTCTTTCTGGTATTTCTTTAACCCGGGACGATAAACATATTTCTTTCTGTCTCCTACCTCCACTCCACCTAACTTCGTTTCCTAACCGGGAGTAGCGTACCACCCCTAACAGTCCTGCGACCTTAATAAACGTATTTCCCTTTCTTCCTTTTCAACTTTCGTCCTTTTTCATTCCTCAGCAACTTCCGAGAACCAGCCGCGGGTTCTTTTTTTCTTCTTCTTTTTTTTTTTGCTGAACAAATCAACGAATTACGCTTGCCTCAAAGGCGACTATCGATTTCGCTCCAGCGATGATTAATGTGTTGCGTGAATATTCAACCATAAGCAAGTCTCGGTTGGTAGGACTTTTTCGATTTGTTCCGACAATTTTCAAAATGAAAGACTTTTTTGGTTTATTTTGATGAAATGAGGGTTTTTCGACTTTTTTTCTAGTTACTGCAACAAAAAGTCATTTTTAGGGTTTCGTGTGCATGAAGTGTAACGTATCACTAAACCTGTTAGTCTCGCTTTGTAGCAAAATTAGATGTCTTGCATTAGAAAAAAAAAAAAAAATACTTGATCGATTTTGTTCAAATTTAGTAGGTGTATTTTATAGTTGGGTGCGATTCTGTAATTTCACTTCACTTTAATTCACTATGCCTTTACTTTCACATTACTTTCACTTTACAATTTTTTTTTTTTTACTTTTTCAATTAATTAAACATTTGTTGATAAAATTCTTTATAAGGATTCCATTATTTTCTTAAATTATAAAATTATAAAATTAAATTATTATTTTCTTAAATAATAAAATTATAAAATAAATTATTATTTTCATAAGTAACAATATTCATCACAAAAAATTAATTATTTCCTAAAATTGTAATAAAACTCCTGGTAAAATTTCAATTATTCTCATAAATAATAAAATTTTTCACAGGGATTCAATTATTTTTGTAGAAATTCAATTATTTGCAAATTTTTTATAAATTTCTTCGCAATAATTCCATTATTTTCATAAACAATTACATTTTTTACAGGGATTCAATTATTTTCGTAAATAATAAAATTCTTGGCAAAGCTTCAATTATTTTCAAAAATTTTAATAAAATTGTTGAAAAAATTTTAATTATTTTCAAAAATTTTCCAAAAGAATTTAATAATTTAAAAAAAATTGTAATAAAAATATACGCAAACATTTAATTATTTTCCTAAATAATATAAATTTTTACAGTAATTCAATTGTTTACAAATTTCTTATAAATTTCTTGGCAATAATTCCATTATTTTCATAAAAAATAACATTTTTTACAGGGATTCAATTATTTTCGTAAATAATATAATTCTTGGCAAAGCTTCAATTATTTTCAAAAATTTTCTAAAAGAATTTAATAATTTAAAAAAAATTGTAATAAAAATATACGCAAACATTTAATTATTTTTCTAAATAATATAAATTTTTACAGTAATTCAATTGTTTACAAATTTTTTATAAATTTCTTTACAAAAATTCAATTATTTTCATAAATAATAAAATTTTTCTCATGGCTTCAATTTTATTATTTTCGCATAAATAATAAAATTCTTTTTAGAAATTCAATTATTTTTAAAATTTCAATAGAATTCCTCTAAAAATGTAATTATTCAATTATTTAAAAAAATTTTAACAAAATTCTTTAAGAGGATTAAATTATTTTGATAAAAAGTAACATTTTTTAAAGGGATTCAATTAATTTAATGAATAATAAAATTCTTTGCAAAATTCAATTATTTTCATAAATAACAATATTCATCATACAAGATTCAATTATTTAAAAAAATTTCTAAAATTCAATTATTTTGAAAAATTTTAATATAATTCCTGTCAAAATTTCAATTTATTTTACAAAATGATTTATCAATTTTAATTAAAATTTTAGATAATATTTGAATATTAAAAGCATTATAACATGAATATTTAGAAATAATTGTTTTTTAAAAAGGTTTTATTTTAAATTTTTGGAAATTTGTTGAAAGTTATTCAAAAGAATTTAATTATTTTAAAATTTAATGATAAAATTCTTTATGAGAATTGAATTTTAAGAAACATTCAATTATTCAATGAATTATTTATTTCCGTATTTCAATAATGAAATTCTCTTAGAAGTTTCTAATAAAAATGGATTTAGAAATGAATTTCAGTTAAGGTTTTAGATAATAATTGAATATTAAAAGGATTATAGCATGAATTTTTAAAAATAATTGAATTTCGAAAAAGTTTCAAATTAAAATCTTTGAAAATTTGAAATTTTCATACTTTTAACTAACAATTCTGTATAGAATTAATTTTTTTGAACAAGTTTAATTGTATTGTGCTGTTATTTTGTTTGGATTTATAATTTTAGTGTTTGATTAAAATCCACAATCTTAATAATTTAAAATATTTTATTTATGAGCTTTCGCCCGTCGGCGACAGGCAAGTTTAATTGTATTTTTTTAAAAATTATTTTAAGTTTTTTTCTCTAAAATTATAATAATAATTAATATTAATATTATTAATAAATAATATTATACTTTACTTTCACTTCACTTTATTCTCATTTCACTTTGATTTCAGATTTAATTGACTAACACATTAGATTTACTTCATTCTCATTTCACTCGCATTTCATTTTTACTCTCATTGTCAGTAAAAGTGAATGCGAATTTAAAGTAAAGTGATCATGAAGTGAAAGTGAAAGTGAAGTGAAGTTAAAGTGAAGTGATTATGAAGTGAAAGTGAAGAAAGAAAGAAATGAGTATGAAATGAAGTTACAAAAGCGCACCCTATATTAGTTTTGGTACGAAAAAGTGCAATCAGAAGTTTTCCGTTTGTAAAAAGAACCTAGTCTGCTTCTTATAAATTTTTCACAAAGCTAGAAACCAACCGAGTCTAAATATTTAATTATGCACTTTCCTATCTGAAGTAGAGTTAATGACCTCCTAATAAAATGGAGTGTATAATCAGAGCAGATGTAAAATTTATATTCCTTTCATCAAAATCATCAGCAGTAGTAATTATTATTAATATTTAATTCCTTCTTTCTCAGTATTCGATACATAATTCCTTCCTGAGTAAAAAAAAGGTTCAAAAGCAGTTATAAATTTATAATATAGAAGGTGTTTTTCGACATAATTGAATTCTATTTAATTGTTATTGGCCACTTGAACGTTTATACACACCTAACAAATATCAATGCATCATAAGTTGACTCCTTAACTGTATTAGCGCGTCGAAGCGCATTCTGTTGCCAATTTACTTAACAAGTTTACCTTTGAGTAATGCAGCACTCGGTCCAATCGAAGGCAAAGGCATACCGGAACTTGAGGTGCATTCGCTCAGTGTTAATTCCGCAATGTTAGTGGAAAAGTACCCGGTGAATTGAGAGTGTTAATTAAGTCGGTAAAAGCTTCTGATTCTGTTTGTTCATGTTCTTTTGATACTCGGAGAGAGTTGGGAATGAATTTGAGCCGTGCATGTAATATTCAACAAGTTGTAATTCCACAAATTATACCCGAGACTCCTCTTAATTATAAGTTTTTTTTTCTCCTCGTCATTTTGCTACGTCTGTGAATTAGAATTTATGCAATAATTCACCACGCCTTGTTATTGCTCTGAGAGAAGATGTTTGTACAATAGGAGGAGACGAAACATTTCCCACGTCGAAAAATTCCATATGAAAGTACACCCTGGAAATTCCTTGGAAATTCTGCGCAAGTTTTTTATTTTAAAAATATTTTAACATTTCCGCAGCTTTGCCACAGGTCAGGAAAATCAGGGAATTCAGGAAAAGTAGAATCGGTCAGGGAAAAGACAAGAATTTTTATTAAAGTACTGGAAAAAATTGAATTTAGAAGAAGTTACAAATGATTACAGAAATTCAATTGTTATCAAAAATTTTCATCAATTTAAACATTTACAATATCTAATATTTTAATAAAGTTTTCCAAAAAATTATTTAAACAAAAAATCCAAATAATCCAAACAAAAAAACATCACAATATATTTAAACAAAAGTTTAATAAAATTCTTCGCAAACATTTAATTATTTTCATAAACAATATAAATTTCACAGGAATTCAATTATTTACAAATTTTTTATAAATTTCTTCGCAATAATTCAAATAAAATTCCTTTCAAGAATTCAATTATTTTCATTAATAATAAAACTCATCGCAGAATTTGAGTTATTTTTAATTTAATTTTAATCGAATTCCTCAAAACATATAATTATTCTCATAAATTTTATTCGAATTCGTCAAAAGAATCCAATTATTTAAAAATTTGTTGATAAAATTGTTTATGAGGATTCAATTATTTTCATAAATAATAAAATTGCAAAATTAAATTATTATTTTAATAAATAACAATATTCATCACAAAAATTAAATTGTTTTCCAAAATTTTAATAAAATTTCATGCAAAATTTCAAGTATTCTCAAAAATAATAAAATTCTTTACATCCCTTCAATTATTTTCATAGAAATTCAATTATAACATTTATTACAGGAATTCAATTATTTTCGTAAATAATAAAATTCTCTTTAGAAATAATTATTTTTAAAAATTTTAATAAAATTCTTGACAAAATTTCAATTAGTTTTGAAAAATTATAAATAAAAATTAATAATATAAATTAAATTATAAATAATATAAATTTCACAGGAATTCAATTATTTAAAACACAATTTTTATAAATATTTTCTCAAAAATCCAATTATTTATAAGAAAAATTAAATAAATTTCTTCGTAAGAATTCAGTTATTTTTATGAATAATAAAATTCCTCTCAGTGATTTAATTGTTTTTAGGAATTCAATTATTGTCATAATAATAAAATTCATCGCAAAATTTCCATTATTTTCATAAATAATAAAATTCTTTTTATGAATTCAATTATTTTCAAATGTAATAAAATTTTTCCCAGAAATTCAATAATGTTCAAAATTTTTTAAAAATGCCACGTCAAAATTTCAATTATTTGCAAAAAAATTTCCTGAATTTAATGATTTTCAATATCTACTATTTTAATAAAATTTTTCAATAGTTTTCAATTATTTAAATAAAGTGTTGATAAAATTCAAAGAATACACTAAATTATTTCCATAAATAATGAAAATTTCACAGGAATTCAACTATTTACAATTTTTTAAATAAATTTCTTGGCAATAATTCAATTATTTGCATAAATAATAAAATTCTTTACCGAGATTAAATTATGTTCATAAATAATAAATCTCATCATAGAATTTTAATTATTTTTAATACAATTTTAATGGAATTCTTTAAAAATGTAATTAAAACTTTTATTAAAATTCGTCGAAAAAATTCAATTATTTAAAAATTTGTTAATAAAATTCTTTAGGAGTATTCAATTTTGATAAACATTCATTTATTCAATAAATTATTACATTTTTTTTAAATAATTGAATTCATTAAAAAAATTTGATTAAAATTGTAGAATTCTTGCAAGAATTTTTTGAGAATAATTACATATTTTGAGGAATGTATTGAAAATTGTATTAAAAATAATTGAAATCCTATGAAAAATTTTATTATTTATGAAAATAATTGAATTCTTATACAACGAACTTTATTACAATTTTTTAAATAATTGAATTCATTGGAAAAATTTTATTACTTGTAAAAAATAATTAAATTCTTGTAAAGGATTTTATTAAAATTTGTCTAAATAATTTAATTCTTTTTTTTGAAAACTTTTATTGAAATTTAAATTATTATAAAACATAAAGATATCTATCATTCCGAGTCGAAGAATCAGAGTGATCGATATCTTCATGTTTTTTAATATAATAATATTATTCTTATAAGTTATTGAATTTCAGAAATATTTAAATTTGAAAATCTTAATTCCTATGGAATAATAATAATGATCAAATATTTATTTAAAAAATAATTTATTGATGTTTTCGAATAATTTTACTTTTAAAAAAAATTCGTTAATGTAATAGAACAGTTTTTTGAGTTCTAATCATTTTTAGAGTGAATCAGAATATTCTTCAAGGTCAGGGAAAAATTCAAAATTTTGTCTGGAAATCAGGGAAATGTTGTAACTTTTTTATTTTAATAGTATTTTAATATTTCTATTATGATTAGAGTCTAACAATAAGCTTTGTTGTAATTTTTTTGAAAAATGCGCATTTCATTAAAGTTTTTCAAATCAATTTCAACAAAGCTTATTATTAGACCCTTAGTCATAATAGAAATGTTAAAATAATATTATAAAATATAAGACTTGCAGAATTTCCACGGAAATTCTACGGCATTTCTAGAGGGTACTTCCATGGAATTTTTCGTAATGGGTTTTAATTTTTAAAAAATGCATCCTAATAAGATTGAATTGTGAAAAATGTTTGAAATTCGTCAAAAGTTTGAAAGCAGTGGAATGTTCTGGTTTAAGGTAACTTAAGGATAGAAGCTATTTGAAGAAATAGTGGAATTCAGAAGCCCTCAACTTGTGAAAAATGGAGAAAGGGATAGTACTTGAAGGCAACAGCCAAGTCGAAAGTTGATCCTTGGAGTGAGAACCGCATCAGACGACGGGGTTTCGAATAAATACTCTGCGAAATCGTCCGGAAAACTCGTTCCATTCCCCCAGCACGAATTCGTTTTACCCGAGTCGAATCTCACTCGCGAATCACTTTTACTTTGAGCTTGGCTTACCGATCTGCCGTTTTCTCGTCCCCTTTTTCTAACACGCTTCCCAATCCTTTTCACCACCCTCGACTTTTTTTTTTTTTTTTTTTTTAATTTTTTTTCCTCTTTTTTTATTGTGTTGAAAAAAGCGAGTCATTGCCATGGGGGACAATGAAATTGTCCGCAAGTCGAGATAACGAGAACCGAATTACTCGGAAATCTCGTTTTGTTTCTGTGTTTTCATGCAAAATGGATTATTATTTAGGTGAACAAACTAGGAGTGTGATTTTGTAATTTTCCTTTCACTTCACTCTCACTTCACTTTCACTTTACTTTCACTTTATTCTCATTACACTTTCACTTCACTTTACTATCGCTTCACTTTCACTCTCACTTCACTTTCACTTTACTATCGCTTCACTTTCACTTTATTCTCATTTCACTTTCAGTCTCACTTCACTTTCACTTTACTTTCACTTTATTCTCATTACACTTTCACTTCACTTTACTATCGCTTTACTTTCACTCTCACTTCACTTTCACTTTATTCTCATTTCACTTTCAGTCTCACTTCACTTCCACTTTACTTTCACTTTAATTTTAAATGAAATTGACTTTACTTTCACTCGATATTCACTTCAGTTTCACTTTACTATCACTTCACTGCCACTTTACTTTCACTTAACTTTTAATTAACATTCACTTTACTTTCATTAGACATTCTCTATATTTTATTCACTTCACTCTCACTTCATTTTCATTTTACTTTCACATTACTCACTTCACATTCATTTTACTCTCATTTTACTTTAACTTCATTTTCACTTCACATTCACTTCAATTTTAATTAACGTCCACTCTACTTTCACTCGACAATCGCTTCACTTTCACTTCACTCAATTTTAATAAAATTCTTCTCAAAAATTCAATTATTTATAAAAAAAATGGAATAAAGTTCTTCTTAAGAATTCAATTATTTTTATAAACAATAAAATTCCTCTCACTTATTCAATTATTTACATAAATTATAAAATTGTTTTTACGAATTCAATTATTTTCATAATAATACTCATCGCAATATTTCTATTATTTTTATAAATAAAAAAAATGTTTTACAGAGATTTAATTATTTGCATAAATAATAAAAATTTTTATCGAGATTCAATTATTTACATAAATAATAAAACTTATCGCAGAATTTCAATTATTTTTTCAACACAATTTTTATCGAATTTCTCGAAAAATATAATTATTCTCAAAAAGTTTAATAAAATTCGAGAATTCAATTATTTAAAAATTTGTTGATAAAATTCTTAATGAGAATTGAATTTTAAGAAACATTCACTTCACTACCACTTTACTTTCACTTCACTTTTAATTTACATTCACTTTACTTTTATTAGATATTCTCAACATTTTATTCACTTTACTTTCACTTTACTGATTACGTGATGTGATAGTGACGTCAAAGTGAAGTGAATTTCGAGTAAAAATGAAGTGGGTGTTAATTGAAATTGAAGTGAAAGTGAAGTGGGGACGAAATTAAAGTGAGAATAAAGTAAAAATGTAATGAAAGTGAATAAAATGAAAGTAAAGTGAATCTGAAGTGAAAGTTAAGTGAAAGTAAAGTGTGAGTGAATGTAAAGTGAAGTGAAAGTGAATTGAGAGTAAAGTAGGGCTGAAGTGCAAGTAAATTGAAAGTGAAGGAAGGATAAAGTGAAAGTGAAGTGAGAGTAAAGTGAGACTGAAGGTAACGTGAAAATGAAGTGAGAGTGAAGGTAAAGTAAAAATGAAGTGAGAGTGAAGTGAAAGTAAAGTGTGAGAAAATGAAAAGTGAAGTGAAAGTGAATTGAGAGTAAAGTAGGGGTGAAGTGCAAGTAAATTGAAAGTGAAGTGAAAGTAAAATGTGAGTGAATGGAAAGTGAAGTTAATGTGAATTAAGAGTAAAGTAAGAGTGAAGTGAAAGTGATGTGAGAGTAATAAAGTGTGAGTGAAGGTAAAGTGAAAATGAAGTTGAAGTAAAGTGAAAATAAAGGGTGAGTGAAGTGACAGTGAATTAAAAGTGAATTGAAAGTGTAGTGAAAATGATGTGAAAGTGAAGTGAAAGTGAATTGAAAGTGAAGTGAAAATGAAGTGAGAGTAAAGTGAAAGTGAAGATACACTGAAACTGAAGTGATAGTGAAGATTAAGTAAAAGTCCCAATTATAAATCCGAGTGCATTGAAAAAAAAAATTATTCTTTTTTACATTTTATTTCATTAAACAAAAAGTAAAACCTGATTAAGTACACATTGAAATTTTATTTTAAATTGAGCTGCTTAAAACGAACCAAGCCAGAATGAAGTGGAATCGATGAAGGGCATATTTATGAAAAGGACTTAAGCGTTCCATGAAGGGAACGATAAATTGGAGGGTGAATCCTCATTAGAATTTCAGACGAAACCCATGAAATTTAATATGTGACACTCAAAAAGGATTTTATAGGAATTTGACAGTTTTCCCTTGTATATATTTGAGAATTCTTCATCAAGAAATGTGAAGGGTTTCAAACATTAATTTCTTCTTTTTCTGAAACCGTTCAAATTATTTCTTTTTTAAATTAAAGTGAATCCATATTTTTCATTCCCTACTTTCCTCGAATTAATTTAATTAATTGATAAATGAATGAATAATTGAAACAGAATAATGAATAATGATTTATTAATTCAAAATGAAATAATTTTTATTAAAGTCCATTTGACTTAAATCAAAATTATTTGATTTGAGAATATACATTTATTGTGTATTTAATATTTATTGTTTTTTAAAAAAGAAAAATTCATTGAAAGAAAAAAAAATTAATATTTCAAAAGTATAAGAATTTTTGTAAAGGTTTTACAAAGTTTGAAGCAGAACATCATACACGGAGAGAGATTTATTTTTGCTCTTTCTAAGACGATTAACTTTTCTCTAGCTAGTTGATATGGGACGCAAAGCTGTCACAGTTCCTTAGTTTAGCTTTTCGCAGTTTTTTCCCCTTTAATCCACATAATCCGTCACGTATGTATTATCCGAACAGACTTTAAGTTTCATAATTCTTTTCCTCGTCCACTAATGACAGTGACTTTCGAAGTGATAATTGGAAATGATATTTAAACGTCAAAAGGAAAAGAGCGCGTAAAAAATATGTTACAGATAATAGGGGAACATAGTCTAGGTCGGCCACCTTTTTGACTTTTGTTTATAACTTTTTTTTAAAAATGAATTTGGACAATTGAAGTATATGGTTGGAAAGTCCTGTTTAATAGGAACATTTTTTCTGTACAAAGTAAATTGACAGGTTTAAAAATGAAAAAGTTATAAAGATTTAAAAAAAAAAAAATTTGTAGTCCAGGTTAGCCATTACAGTCAAGGTCGGCCATGTTTAAAATTCAAAGGGCATTAATCGTTAAAAAATAAAATAACATGTTTGGAGTTACGGAAAATTGATTCTTTATTGTTTACAGTTTGTAACTTAATGAAATAACAAAATAATAACAATAAACAATATAAAAAAATAAATATAAATAAAAAAAAGTTTTGCACTAAAATATTAATAAAATTAAATAAAAATATTAATAAGATGATCAATTATATTATGAGTTATACAGAATTGCAGTTTTTGCAAATGAAGTAGCTCGTCCTCAACTTTGCGCATTTTAAACACATAGTGGCCGACCTTGACAGTAAGTAACATTACCGAATTGTTGTAAACAAAAAGAAATACGTTTCGGGATTCGATTTTTTACTTTGTTTTCCTTTCAACCATGAGTCCCACAAATTTTCTGCATACTTGCCTTGACGATTCAATTTGTTTTTTATCTTTTATTAATGGTTTTTCACATTATGCACAAAACTTTTTTTGAGCTTTTTTTGTACCGACGTCACAGAAAACACAATTTTCGATTTTCCGAAAATGTAATTGAACAAAAAGTTAGGTTTCACTAAGACAAGCTTCGACAAAAATGCGCGTAGGTGGCGCTAGTGAACTTGACAAAAAAACGCGAGTGGCCTACCTAGACAGTAGGCCAACCTTGACTACATTCCCCTACAGAATTAATCTTTATATATATTTTTACTATTATAGCAAGAATTTTTTTTTATTTATTATTTATCTTTAGGCAAAAAATATTTATTTATTATTTATCTTTAGGCGAAAAATATTTATTATTATTTATCTTTAGGCAAAAAATATTTATTATTATTTATCTTTAGGCAAAAAATATTTATTTATTAAAAGTAATAATCGAGATAATCTGTCCTCACGTGAAGTCGCAGTGTTTTTTGATTCTAATTTTTTTCTTATAATTCGAATTGTTATGTAAAAAGTATGACAGTTACTTTGTAAATAATAAAATAAGACGTGAAGTAAGAAAATTTAACAAGGGCGAAAATTGCTTTTTTTAAAGAAACAATTGCTTTGCGTGCAGGTAAAAATTAAATAAGTGAAAAGCTTATTTTATTTTCAAGTTTATTAAAATGAAATAAATTTAGAGGGATTTATTATTTATTTTTAAAAATAAAGTAATTATTTGGAGAAATGAGATAAAATGAATTTTAGGGGAATTTATTTCCTTTCAACTATTATTATCTAATTGAGTAGTGAAATTTTCATCAATTTATCGAAAAGCAACGATGTCTCTGACATTATAGATAATGCCCCACGGGACTGTCGAGCTAAATGCGAAATCGTTGTCCGCAGTTGCGTTTTCGAGTTAAGTATGCTTTACAATCAAGAGCAGTGCGAGGCATTGCATCGGGCAAACAGGGAAACTGCAGTAGCACGAGGGGGCCACTGCAGCACGCCTATCCTACACCGCATCGAGGATTTCCCCATAGTCCAATTCTATGCACACAGTTAACGCCACTGGTGGGTTCAGAAGGTTTGGTTAGGTTTGGCTAGGTTAGAGAAACGCTAAGTCCATTATGCTGTTATGGGGTGTTATTTTCACCCCAGCACTTCGTAGCTCTCAATTGTAAACCGTACTTTGCCTCTCACTCTCTCGCGTTCCTCCATGGAAACTCGCTCTCTGTAATCGATACCGAGCTCTTCTTTCTCACTCCTTCTCACGCTCCCTTTCTCTTTTTTGCTCCCCCATTTTCGTATCAGCTCCAACATCTCCGGCGCACTACTCCATTCTTGATACCTCCTACTGTTTACCCCCGACACCCGAACCTATCACTTTTCCTCTGTCTTTGTTGCGGAGTCACTCCCCCCCCCCTCCACCCCTCCATGATTGCAAGCAAATATCGGTCGACACTTTTCGGTAACTTACTTTTCAAACTTGTTCCCAATGGGAGAAAAAAAAATTATTCACCTAGTGGAAAAATGATTAAATTCCTCCTCTCTCACAATGTCTGCAAACTAATTACACTTATTTACGGGGAAAAATTTTTTCCATCATCTACAGGACTTAAAAAAAAATATTATAAATATTCCTAATATTTTAAACTTTTTTTTTCTTCTTAATATTTTAAATATTCTTTAAAATATGGTTAAATAAAAATAGAAAACAGTAATAGGGTTGCCACAGGTTAGGGAAGTCAGGAAAATAAGGGAAAAGTCAGGGATTTTTATTAAAAGTACTGGAAAAAATTAAATTTTTAGAATTTATAAGAAAATTCTGAATTTTTGTGTCTTTTTTGTTTGAGAAAATTTTTCAATTTTACTTATAACTTAATTCTTGAAGAATTATCATAAAATTATTATACTTATAAATTATTGAATGAATAATTTTAATGAAAAATATCAAAATAGGGTAGAGTGGGGTAAAAAAGCCACATTTTTACTTTTGATGCTGTAAAATCTGTATTTAAAATTTTTTTCTTAAATTTCCAATTGTTATTGAAAGTTTAGTTATTAAGCTTGAAAATTCTTGACGAAAATAATTTTTATCTCATGAAAGGACTAAGTTATAAGAGTTTTACGAAAGCACTGTAAGTGGCTTTTTTGCACCACCTGGTGGGGTGAAAAAGCCACCCTACGATTTTAGCAAAACATGTTATCAATTTAGGTATTTTTATAGTTTTCCTTTATTTATATGATAAATAGTCTTATTTGAAAAATATTTTAATAATTATGAAAGAGTTTTTAGCAAGCAAAATTGAAAATTATATTAAGTTTACCTGTTTTCGATTTGCACTGCCAATTTTTCGTACCTTTTTTAGAAGTTCTCTTTAAGTTTCACCACAGATAACATATTTCGTTGCAACCGTTTATTCATTGTTTATTTTTTAAATGCACTTTGAACTACTTTTTCGTCGTGTTTAATTTATTTTATTAAATAAACACGAGAAATTTTGTGAAATAAGAAGGTTAGTTTAAATAGAAAACAAGTGAATTTCACAAAATATTCAATGGATTTTTTGCCCTGGCTTTTTTACACCCAAGACCAGTTATTAAAAAAAGCAAAAATAAATTGTTAATTCAGTTCAATTTCCAAAAATTAACATTGTATACGTTTTCGTTATACTTTTCTCCTTATGTACAAACATTTACTTTTATTATTCGTTCACTTAATCAGGTTGTAATATGTTTGAAAAGTTCACCAAAATGTTTTCAAAAAAGCAACAAAAAATTAAAATTACAATAAAAACAATATTAATCTAGGTACAACATTCAAATTAGATTCAAAAGTTGCGTATTACCTAATAGTATTTATATTCTAAACAGCTGATAAATCGGCTTAATAGTTTTTACATAAAACTCAAATGGCTTTTTTACACCATGGCTTTTTTACCCCACTCTACCCTACTATATGAAATTGCCAAGAATTCTAATACAGAACCTTCAATTTTTTTCTATTTCTGACAATAATTTCTTTTTAATTATAATTCTTTTTAATTATACTTAATTATCTTGAAGAACTATTATAAAATTATTACTTGTAATTATTTACTGAATAATTTTACTTAAAAATTTCAAAATTAATTTGATTTCAAAAAAAGGTTGGGCTTATAATCTTTATAAATAGATGAACTTCAAAGGTTTTAATTTGAAATTTTAGAAAATATGAATTTTTAATGACTTGAAACAGAAATTTTAGGAACCTGATTCCAGAAATTTAATTATATTTTCAAAAGTGATAAATTTCTGCGCATAAATTTAATTATGTTCGAAAATTTAAAAAAAATTCTCGGTAAAATTTCAATTATCTGTATAAATAATTAAATTCTTCTCTGAAATTCAATTATTTTAAAAAAAAATTTAATAAAATTCGTGGCATAATTTTAATTATTTTCAAAAATTTTCCTCATTTCAATTATTTTTAATATCTATTTTAATAAAATTTTCCAAAAGAATTCAATTATTTTAACCAAATTTTAATAAAAATTTCACAGGAATTCAATTATTTACCAATTTTTTATAAATTTCTTTACAAAAGTTCAATTACTTTCATAAATAAAATAATTTTTAACAGGGATTCAATTATTTTCGCATAAATAATAAAATTCTTTTTAGAAATTCAATTATTCACATACAAATAATAAAACTCATCGCATAATTTCAATTATTTTTAATACAATTTTAATCGAATTTCTCGAAAAAATGTAATTATTGAATTATAAATTATATTTCAATTCGTCAAAAGAATTCAATTATTATTTAAAAAAATTTTGATAAAAGTCTTTATGAGGATTGAATCACTTTAATAAATAATAACATTTTTTAAAATGATTCAGTTATTTTAATAAATAATAAAATCCGTTGCAAAATTCAATTATTTTCAGAAATTTTAATTAATTTCTTTGCAAAATTTCAATTATTTTCAAAAACATTCCTCAATTCAGTGATTTTCAATATCTACTATTTTTATAAAAGTTTCAAAAAGAATTCAATTATTTAAAAAAAATTAATAAAATTCTTCGTCAGAGTTCAATTATTTTTAATTTTATAATGAAGTTTTTCGAAAAAATTAAAATATATTCAGAGAATTAAAAAAATAGGTCTGAGAAATTCAATAATTACGAAAAATTTAAGTAAAATATTTTTTTAAAAATTCTATTATTGAAGAAAATTTTGACAATATTGTTTACAAGATTTAGTTAATAAAATTGTAATTTTAATAAAATTTTCCTATACAATTCAATTATTTTCAACACAATTCTTCTGAAGAATTAAATTATTTTCACAAATAATACATTTTTTTGGAATTCAAATTTTTAAAAAAAAATTTGAATAAATCTCTTCACAAGGAATCAATTATTTTCATAAATAATAAAATTTTTCTCGAGAAATCACTTATATTTAAAACTTTTCATAAAATGCATTATAAATTTGAAAAATTATAATAAAATTGATTATAAAATACAATTATTTTCGTAAAATATAATATTCCTCCTAGGTAATACAATATTATTGTCAAAAATGTTTGTATAAATCTTCGAAACAATTTAATTATTTTTGTAAAAAATAAAATTCTTTAAAGCAATACAATTATTTAAGAAATTTTAATAAAATTCTTCCCAAGAATTCAATTCTTTTCAAAAATAAAATTTTTCGTCAGATTTCAATGATTTTCAATTTTTTAATGAAATTTCTCGATAGAATTTAATTATTTTCAAAAAGTTTTTAAAAATTCTGAGAAATTCAAGTATTAAAAAAATTTAAATAAAATTCTTCACAAGAAATTAATTATTTTCATAAATAATAATATTTTTCTCCGGAATTCAATTATTATTACAAATAAAATTCTTCACAGGAATTTAATTCTTTAAAAAAATAAAATTTTTCACAGGAATTCAATTATTTAAAAAAATTTTTAATAAAATTGTTCGTTTGATTTAAATTATTTTCAATTTTTTAAAGATGTTTCTAGATGGAATTTAATTATTTTTAAAAAGTTTTAAAAAATTCTGAGAAATTTAATTATTTAAAAAAATTTAAATAACATTCTTCACAAGAAATTAATTATTTTCATAAATAATAATATTTTTCTCCGGAATTCAATTATTATCACAAATAAAATTCTTCAGAGAAATTCAATTCTTTAGAAAAATGTCTAATAAAATTCGTTGCAAGAATTCAATTATTTTCAAAAATACCAAAACTTATCGTAGAATTTCAATTATTTTTTTTATGCAATTTTAAATAAAATGATAGAAAATTGCATTTATTCTTAAAATTTTTTTTTAAATTCGCCTAAAGAATTGAATTATTTTTAAAAATTTTACTGAATAAAAGTCGTTTCAGTTATGATTGAAAAAGGAAAAGAATAATTTTTACTATTTATCTCATCTCTGACTACTGAAAAATGTGCTCGAGATTTAATGAACTTTTTTTTTTAGAAAATAGAAGAACTATTGACGCGGTACTTTTTCTTCTTAAGGTTAACGGGAGACTCATTTTGAGTCGATATTTATTGTCAGAGTTTCCATTTTCGCCTCCTCAGTTTTATTCTCGAGAATTACGACTTTTTTATACAGCGCGAACAAGTGGAACCTACACCTATGTCAATGATTTGCGATACCCTCGGTATAATTCACTTTATAACTGTATTTCCGGTTTGTTCGTATGTAAGCAGATTTCTCCAAAGACCCAATGGAAGAAAAAATAATTTTTTTTTTTACAAACTACTTTCGATATTCTAGAAAAATTAATCGCTGGAATGAGATTCTATAACTTCCACTTCACTTCAATTTCATTTCACTCTTATTCGCATTTATTTTCACTTAAGAAAGTGAGAGGGAAAGTTGAAGTGAAAATAAAGTTAGAGTGAAAGTGAAATTCCAAAAATTTATAAAATTATAGGATAAAAATTTTATTATTTACTTTTTATTCTCACTGTATACTATTTTTCATTTCAACAAACTGCAGATATTATACAAACAATAATAAAAAAAAACCAGTAAAAATAAATTACATTCCTCTCGATTGAAAAAAAAAATTGTTTCCCATTACAAATTTTCGAACTGAAAATTGAAATATTTTTTCATATGAAAAAATAACTATTAAGCGCAGATTGAAATTCTTGATTATTCCCAATTTTTTTATTATTATTACACTACACATGCGAAAATTGAATTTTTATGTTTATACTGGCTTAAAAAACTTATTACGATCTGTGATGATGGGAAAGAATTTTATGAGCTTTTGTAGCTGAGAAGAAAAGCAGGTCGAAAAAGTAAAATCCCCAAAGGGTCTATGATAAAAAACGGTAGGAAATTGGAAAAGAAAACAGTTGAAATAAAATACAGGATTCGAGAAAAGAATTCTGGCTAGAAAAAAAAATGCTTACTGAAGCAACAAAGTGTTAATGCACTCAAAACACCTAAAGAAACCTGAGAAAAGATTCCTAACTTGTAAAAACTTTCCTTTATTTTTTTTTACCTTTAAAAAAACTGATACTTGCAAAATTAATTGAAGACATTTACATTTATTTTTTCTTATTAACAGAAAATGTTGAAAAAAAAAATTTATTTTCCTTTTTTTTAATGAAAGAAAATTTTAATTACTCTACAAACGA
The DNA here is from genome assembly GCF_015476425.1 of Leptopilina heterotoma. NCBI lineage: Eukaryota > Metazoa > Arthropoda > Insecta > Hymenoptera > Figitidae > Leptopilina > Leptopilina heterotoma. The sequence continues at coordinate 675,464 of NW_025110971.1, read as the reverse complement.
AATTTTTGTTTATATAAGATTTTATTCGCAGAGATTATATAAATAAAATTCACGTATATGCAAATATGTTTACTGGTTCGTTTCCTTCATTTCTTTGTGTAAATATAGTGTCCATTTATATTTTCACAATAAAATTTAAAAATCAGAATTCTGATTTGAGAGTTGTTTAATTAAACTGAAATAGTAATAAATATCCTCAAATGGATATTTTTATTTCCAATTTCAATATATTACGTGAAAGTGAAGAATAAAAACAATATTTTTATAATATTGAGAAATAAAGACATTATTTATGTTTCAATATTGTAATTGTTACTTTATTTTAAATGAAAAAAATCAGAGTCAACATATTTTTCTTTGAAGAAGATTTCCTCATTTAAATAAGTAATTCAAAGTGTTCTCTCTTCATCAGAAAATATATAAAGAATGTCAGTTACAAAAACTTAAAAAATCTTTTCTCTATTGTTTCATTTTTCGAGGAATAATTTCAATCAAAGAAGAAAGATTGAAAGTAATATCTTTTAGTTAAAAATAGAAAAATTTCCTCTTTTTGTAGATGAGTATTTCTATATTAAAAATTAAATATAAAAATAATCGTTGAGTATGAAATGAGAATAAAATATAAAAATAATTATTGAGCGGAATTTTCTTTTCTCACTTTGAGATTTTATTGTTTAGGTGAGAAGAATTTCGTGTCCAACAATTACGTTAAAAGTTCTTTATCCTTTATACATTAGACTTAATTTTTCGACTTGAAACTTTGTGCAAATTTAACTTGAACTCAATATACAAGATGAGATAAGAGAATAACTTTCAACTGTTAATTATTAAATTAAAACTTTTACTTGCCGGAAATTATTTATGTTTCAAAATTAAAGTTTTAAAATTAAATTTAAAAATACATTCTTAACAAAGCTTAGTGCTTGTAAAGTAATTTCTATTTTTAATTAAATCCAATTGTTTTAAGTTGAATATTTATTTCCTTGGCGTTTTCTTTGCAGGCATAAATTATGTTCAAATCAAAGAATATTTAAACTTATATAGGAGAGTTATCAGATAAGGAAAAAGAATTAAAAAAAAATAAATCCTACCCAGCTAAAAAAGTTTTATAGAATTTTACTAATTCAATTAAATTTAAAAAAAAAATTAATTTCAAAATTCAATTATTTCTAAAAATTCATTATTGTTTTTAATATTCAATATTCAAATATTATCTAAAATTTTAACTGAAATTCATTTTTAAATAAATTTTTATTAGAAAATTCTACTAGAATACAATTATTTAAATACAAAAATAAATAATTTATTGAACAATTGAATGTTTCTTAAAATTCAAATTCTCATAAAAAATTTTATTAGTAAATTTTTAAATAATTGTATTCTTGCAATGATTCTTAATAAAATTTTTAAGAATAATTTTATTTTTCGAGGAATTCGATTGAAATTGTATTAAAAATAATTGAAATTCTGCGATGAGTTTTATTATTTTTGAAAATAATTGAATAATTTGAGAATTTTTGGAAAATAATTGAAATTTTGACAAGAATTTTATTAAAATTTTTGAAAATAATGGAATTTTGGTGAAAAATTTTGCTATTTATAAATTTAATTGAAACTTTGAAAAGATTTAAAAAAATTTTTTGAAAATAATTGAATTTTTGCAAATAATTTTATTATTCATGAAAATAATTGAATCGCTGTAAAAAATTTACTTTTTATAAAATTAATTTAATAATATTGCGAATAAATTTATAAAAAATTTGAAAATGATTGAATCGCTGTAAAAAAAATTTATTTTTTATAAAATTAATTAAATTATTGCGAAGAAATTTATAAAAAAATTTGATTACTCTTGAAAACAATTGAATTTCTTGCAATAATTTGTAACTTCTCCAAAATTAAATTTTGTTTAGTGTCAACTCAAATTTTTCTATAAATCCATTATTTTTAATAATTTTAGAAATAGGTAGTTTTTAAAAATTTTTAAATTTATTCGTTCTTATCTGAAATTAATTTTTAAATCAATTTTTATTATAAAATTGAATTTAAATTAAAATATTGAATTCAATTATTTAAATATAAAAAAAAATTAAATTATACTGCGAAGAAATTTATAAAAACTTTGTAAATAATGGAATTTCTATGAAATTTTTATTATTTTATGAAAATAATAAAAATTGAAAATCATTGAATTGAGTTAAATTTTTTAAAATAATTGAAATTTGAACAAGAATTTTATTAAAATTCTGGAAAATAATTGAATTTAGGAGAAGAATTATATTATTTATAAGGATAATAGAAATTTTGACGATAATTTTTGAAAATGTTTGGACATAATTGAATTTCTGCTAAGAATTTTATTACTTTTAAAAATAATTGAAATTAACAAAGAATTTTTCTACTTTTGAAAATAATTGAATTCTTTCGAAGAATTTTATTGAAGTGTCTGAAAATAATTGAATTTCTGCAAAAAATTTTATTACCTTCGAAAATAATTGAATTTTTGCAAAGAATTTGATTACCATCGAAAATAATTGAATTTTTTCGAAGAATTTTATTGAAATGTCTGAAAATAATTAAATTTCTCCAAAGAATTTTACTACTTTTGGAAATAATTGAATTTAACAAAGAATTTTACTATTTTTGAAAATAATTGAATTCTTTCGAAGAATTTTGTTATGTTCGAAAATAATTGAATTTTTGCAAACAATTTCATTACTTTAAAAAGTAATTGAAATTTTGCAAAGAATTTTATTAAAATTTTTGAAAATAATTGAATTTCGGAGAAGAATTTTATTATTTAAATAAAAATAATTAAAAATTGGACGAGAATTTAAAAAAATTTTTGAACATAATTGAATTTCTGCTAAGAATTTTATTACTTTTGAAAATAATTGAACAAAAAATTTTACTAGAACAAAGAATTTTACTATTTTTGAAAATGATTGAATTGTTTCGAAGAATTTTATTAAAATTTCTGAAAATAATTGAATTTTTGCGAAGAATTTTATTATGTTCGAAAATAATTGAATTTTTGCAAAGAATTTTATTACCATAAAAAATAATTGAACTTTTGCAAAGAAATTTATAAAACTTTCTGAAAGTAATTGAATTTCTGCAAAGAATTTTACTACTTTTGAAAATAATTGAATTTAACAAAGAATTTTACTATTTTGGAAAATAATTGAATTCTTTCCAAGAGTTTTATTGAAATTTCTGAAAATAATTGAATTTTTTTTTTAATTTAATAATTGAATTTCGTGGACAAATTTTGTTGTATGTAAACATAATTGAAATCTTAAAATGAATTTTTATGAATTTTTTTTATTAAAATTTCTGAAAATAATTGAATTTCTCCTATAATAAATAAATAAATTCTTCTAGAGAAATTCTATAGAATATTCACTATACAATTCATATAGAATGATTCTAGTGAAATTCTGTAGAACTTTTTCAGCTGGGTAAATAGTTTAAAAAAAAAATAAAAGTTTATAAAAAAAAATGTTTAAAAAAGAGTTAAAAAAAGAGTTAAATAAGAGTTAAAAAAGAGTAGAAAAAAATTTAAAAAAGAGTTAAAAAAGAGTAGAAAAAGATTTAAAAAAAGGGGTAAAAAAAGGTAAAAAAAAATAAGTCTCATGCATAATTAGAACTTTGTTTAAAATAGGCAAAAATTATTCTGCACGAGATAATAATAATTTGTCAAAAGTAAGAAGAGCAAATTATCACATCGATTAACACCTCATAATCACGTTTCTGCTAAAAGTCTCAATTTCCTATATTAAATGAAGTTTGCCGATGGAACTTGGCTCTTGAGAGTTGGAAATTTCGTGAAAAGTTTTCCCCGCAGTGGAGAAAAGTTTGATGGCACATGTTTTGAGTGGTTGGTTCGAGAAGTAATTTTTTTCCCCGAGGCAATAACAGTAAACCCTTAAAATAAAGCTTTTCACGACACACCTTTGAGCATGATAAACCAGGCTATACTACCATCAAAGATTTATATATAGTCAAAGACAATTTATCTTTTTTTTTTTTTTTCCTTTTTTTCTCCAAAGGCAGTCAAGTATATCGACACGAGTATCGGTTTCTACGTTTTATGGTCACGTTTGCGCTTTAAGGAAATATAAAAAAATATATCTATATATATAGACACAAACAGAAAAAAGGATTGTATACGTACAAATGGAAAGGAGACATGGAGAGGAAGTGATTTTCGTTCCATTTCCCGTTGACATGCTCGCTCAAGTGTTTCTAGCCTCGATATATCAGCCATTTAAAGATGAGATATGACAAAGTATTTTTTGAAGGGTTCGTTGAGCGACGGTATTCAACACACAAACGACGACGACGATTATATATCGATGTATACAGCAACAAGAGCTGGATGTGCTCTTTGCTTTATTACTTTGAGAATTTCTCTCGGGTCTCTGATTTGATCGTTAAAAAGCGGAAGCAGCTCGCTCTAACTTTTAACGAGACCGCGCGCTCTCTGGAAATTTCTTTCCTTCGATGGTTCCCGCTGAAAAATCAACCAACTTCTATATATACGTTTCTGGATGAGGGAAAAGAAAAAAACTTTGTAATGGACAAGACAGAGTTCCATTTGATGTGTATCCACCGATGAAAGCGAATAATGAAGAAATCATTTCTGTTTTATATTATTCAATTCGTTTTTTTTTTTTTTTTTTGATAAAACATTATTAAAAGTTTAATTTATTTCTCCTCTTGAATAGTTACAGATTTTGAAATACATCCGAGTTATTTTCTTTTTCTCGACTCGTCATCTTATGATGATGAGTCGAGAAAAAGAAAATAACTGAAGAAGCATCTTAAAAGTAACTTTTCAAGATACTTAATTTTTCTCAGTGAAGAAAATTTTTAAAAATCGGACTTTTCTTATGAAGGTGATTTTTTAATTTTCTTTCTTCTAATAAAGGTGATTTTCTAAAAATTTCTTTTTCTTATGAAGGTAATTTTCTAAAAATTTCATTTTCTAATAAAGGTAATAATTTTCGAAAAAAAAATTTCTAACAATATTTAATTTTTGTTGTGACAATTAATAGTTATTATGATTAAAATCAAAATTCACGAAAATTTTCTAATTCTTCAAAAAAGAAAAAAAATACTTAAGAAAAGAAAATGTCAATTTTTAATGACTTGAAACAGAAATTTTAAGAACCTGATTGCAGAAATTCAATCATTTTTAAAAGTGATTGATTTATGAAAATTCTTGTCAAAATTTCAATTATTTTAATAAAATTTTTCAAATGAATTCAAATATTAAAAAAAAATTTCACAGGAATTCAATTACTTACCAATTTTTTTTTTTAAATTTCTTCACAAAAATTCAATTATTTTCAGAAATTTTAAGAAGATTCTTCGAAAGAATTCAATCATTTTCAAAAATAGAAAAGTACTTTGTTAAATTCAATTATTTTCAAAAGTGGTAAAATTCTCAGCAGAAATTAAATTATGTTCAAAAATTTAAAAAAATTTTAGTCAAAATTTCAATTATCTTTATAAATAATAAAATTCTTCTCCGAAATTCAATTATTTACAAAAAATTTAATAAAATTCTTGACAAAATTTCAATTATTTTATTGAAATTTTCCAAAAGAATTCAATTATTAAGAAAAAAATTTCACAGGAATTCAATTACTTACCAATTTTTTTATAAATTTCTTTACAAAAGTTCAATTATTTTCATAAATAAAAAACTTTTTTTACAAGGATTCAATTATTTTTGCATAAATAATATAATTTATTTTCGAAATTCAATTATTTACATAAATAATAAAACTCATCGCAGAATTTCAATTATTTTTAATACAATTTTAATAGAATTCCTCGTAAAATGTAATTATTCAATTATAAATTATATTTAATATCGTCAAAAGAATTCAATTTTTAAAAAATTTTTGATATAATTCTTTATGAGGATTGAATTACTTTCATAAATAATAACATTTTTTAAAGAGATTCAATTATTTTAAAAAATAATAAAATACTTTGGAAAATTCAATTATTTTGATAAATAACAATATTCATCACACAAAATTTAATTATTTTCAAAAGTTTGTTAAAATCTCTTCAAAATATTAGTTAAATTTATAAATAGCAAAATTATTTATCAAAAATTAATTATTCAAAAAAATTTTAATAAAATTCTTTGCAAAATTTCATTTATTTTCAAAAATATTCCTCAATTCAATGATTTTCAATATCTACTATTTTTATAAAATTCTCAAACAGAATTCAATTATTTACAAACAAAAAATTTAATAAAATCCTTCGTCAGAGTTCATATATTTTTAATTTTGTAATTAAGTTTTTCGAAAGAATTAAAATATATTCAGAGAATTGAAAAAATAGGTATGAGAAATTCATTTATTACGAAAAATAATTTTTAATTATTAATAATAATGAATTAATAATTATTAATTTATTATTAATTATTATTAATTAAATAATAATTTTCAAAAACGAAATTTCTAACAATATTTAATTTTTTTGTGACAATTAATAGTTATATGATTAGAAATTAAAATTCACGAAAATTTTTTAATTCTTAAAAAAAAAATACTTGAGATTTTGTTAAAAAATTATAACAAAGAATAAAAATTGTGCAAGTTTTTTAACAAAATTTTAAAATAATCTAGTTAAAAATTGTAATTAATAAATAAAAATTATAGGAATTTTTTCCCTAAAGATATTTAAAGTTTTCTAAAAAAGTGTTTTATAAATAAATTAATTTTGGGAATTTTGGTATAAAAATGATGCAAATTATTATTTTTTTTCAAAGAAGAACCGAATTTAGTTAAATAAATTGTGAAAAGAAATAGTCATTTTTTAAAAAATTTTCTTCTTTTTCAAAAAGAAACTTATAATTTTGTAAACGAAATTGTGATTGAAAAACAGAAAATATACAAAATAGTTTCTATTTCTTAAACTGAATTTTTTAAATCAATTTTCCAACTTTAATCAAAATTGTGGATTTTTACAAATTTTAGGAAAATAAATATCAGAAATCATAACTTTTTAGAAAAGCTTTTTTTAGAAATCAAAACTTGTTAGAATTTTTTTTTTTAAACAGAATATCGCTTCTTTTTTGGACAAAAAGGATTAGAAAATATTTTTTAGAAACGTTACCACCTACTCATCGATACTATTAATAGTTTTGACAAATACTTTTTTTTATATAGTAAAACTACTAAAACGAAATTTAATTCACTTAACCACGTATATCAAGAAAATTATCTAATTATTGATTTGGATATTTTTATCCATTTTATCAATAATTATGTAGCCACAAGATTTAATTAACCTACTTGGGTTAATTTACAAGATTAATTTTTAAAAAATGGTAATTTCCTAAATTGATATGAGCTTTAAGTGTTGAACTCGTTCATTAAAGTTTTAGAGATTTTTATCCTGAATTAGAAAAAAAAATTAAATAATTATTTCATTTAAATAGTACAAAAACTGGAGGAAATCCATAAATACCCTTTTTTTTGTCATTCTACCCCTGTTTCTATTATCTCTGCTTTCTATCAACAAATGCAATCGATAGAAAGAGAGAGAGAGAGAGAGGATTTAACAAAAAGAATAAAATGACGCAATCAGCGCTCTATTTGTACCTAACTTTAGAGAAACACAAAACTATTTCTGACATTCGAATGAAATCTATTTCGACTTTCATTTTTGGAGGTCTGATCAATATAATAAAAATTTTTTTTTTTTTTATTTATAAAATAAAAATTTTTCTAATTTTTGCAAAGAAGTTTGCTTTGGAAGTATTAAGAGTTGTTCAGAAAATAAAAATTTTTAATAGTAAATTTTAGCATGGTTTCGGAGGAAATTGTACCGTGTTCGAGGTATGTTTTACTAATTTTAACTGTTTAATTAGAATATATAATAAAATTCGAGGAATTTTAAAACAAAAGTAGCTTTTTAACATAGATTTTTATTTAAAATTAAAAAGAAATGTGTAGACTACGGAAAATATTTAAAAACGAACTGTAAGCGCTATAGCCTACAATTATAATTTTTACTCAAGTTGAAAAATACAGTTTTATAAACTGAATCCCTTTTTTAAAAAATAAAAGACCCCTTCTTCTCATAATATTACATTAAAGTAAAAATCACTGCGCTTCCTGGAATTATAATTCATAAATTTATAAATTATTATTTATAGAGTAGTTTTATAATTAGAATTCTAATTATGAAAATGAAAATGTAAATCTTATGAATATTTCATTTTATAAATTATTTAATATTCATACCTGAATAAAAGTAATTTAATAGAATTATTTTAATGAAAATTATTATTTGCTTCATAACTAATTTTTTTTTTTATATAATAATTAATACAAATTTTTTTTTGTTTCAGGTGAGTTAAACAACATATTTTTCTTGTCAAGTATTTTTTGTAAGTTTTTCCCTGACACTAAAAGTATATTAGAAAATAAAAACTTCAAATAATTTTAAAAAAAATTCAATTAAACTTTTTAAAAAAAATTACTACAGAGTTGTTTGTTAAAACTTAAAAGTATAGAAAATTCAAATTTTCAAAGACTAATTTAAAATATTTTTGAAATTAAATTATTTCTAAAAATCCATAATAATATTTCATTATTATATAAAAGTTTAACTAAAATTCATGTTTTAATCATTTTTTATTTGAAAATTCTAGGAGAATTGAATAAAGAATAAAGAATTTTATGAACAAATTTTTAAATATTTGAATATAGTTTTGCCGAATTTTAATAAAATTTTTCAGAATAATTACATTTTTTGAGGAATTTGATTAAAATTGTATTAAAAATAATTGAAATTCTGTGATGAGTTTTATTATTCATGAAAATAATAATTGAATCACTGTAATAAATTTTATTATTTATGGAAACAATTAAATAATTTGGGAATTTTTTGGAAGCAATTGATTGTTTGCAAAGAATTTTATTGCTTTTGAAAATAGTTGAATTTTGCAACGAATTTCATTGTTTATAAATGAATCTCTGTAGAAAATGTTATTATTTATGAGAATAATGGAATTATTGCGAAGAAATTTATAAAAAATTTGTAAATAATTTAATTCATGTAAAATTTTTATTATTTATAAAAATAATTAAATGTTTGCATTGAATTTTATTAAAATTTTTTTTTAATTAATTAAATTTATTTGGGAAAATTTTATTAAAATTATAAACAATGAAAATCATTGAATTGAGGAAAAATTATTATTTTTAATAATTAATTAAATGTAGAATTAAAAATTTAAACTAATTTCAGAAGAATTTGAATTATTAAAATTTTTTTAAAATCAAAGTTCTTTGATGTTTTTAATTAAATTCATTCAAAATGGAAATTTTATACAAATTTCAAATGAAACCTTTTGAAATTCATCTATTTATGAAAAATTGTAAACGTGACTCTTTTAAAACTCAATTAATTTTGAAATACTTTAAGTAAAATTATTCATAAAAAATTGAAAATAATTGCAATCTGACGAAGAATTTTATTAATTTTTTTTTTTTTAATAATTGAATTCTGTGAAAATGTTTATTTTTGAAAAGAATTGAATTCTTGAAAATAATTTTATTAAAATTTCTTAATTAATTGAATTGCTTCAAAGAATTTTATTTTTTACGAAAATAATTGAATTTCGAAGAAGAATTTTATTATTTATTAAGATAATTGAAATTTTGACGAGAATTTTTAAAAATTTTTGAACATAATTGAATTAATGCGAAAAAGTTTATCGCTTTTGAAAATAATTAAATTTCTCTAATCAGGTTCTTAAAATTTCTGTTTCAATTAATTAGAAATTGATATTTTCTAAAATTTCAAATTGAAGCCTTTGAAGTTCATCTATTAATGACGATTGTAAACGCAATTTTTTTAAAATCAAATTAATTTTGAAATTTTTAAGTAAAATTATTCAGTAAATAATTACAAGTAATAATTTTATAATAGTTCTTCAAGAATTAAGTTATTTAAAAAGAAATTATTGGTAGAAAATTAGAAAAAGAAAAAATTGAAGGTTTTGTATTATAATTGTTGTCAATTTCATAGTTTATGAGGCAAACAAAAAAGACACAAAAATTCTGAATTTTCTTATAAATTCTAAAAATTAAATTTTTTTCAGTACTTTTAACAAAAATCCCTGATTTTCCCCAGGAATTCCCTGACATTTGCTTTTTTATAGTTGAAGGCAAAAGGATTATAAACATAACCCATTGTCAAATAACCTCAGTATTGAAACATTTCAAAAAAACATACTTTTTTGTAAACATAATGAATATTTGAAACAAGTTGAGTAGTTTATCTGCTTATAGTGAAGTAAAAGACATATTTACAATTGAGAGAGAGAGAGAGAAAAAAAAAGGTACAAACGTCATTTTAACGAAACCATAATAAAAAGCGTTGCAAAGTCGATATAGTGCTTTTCTGTTTGTTGATATGAATAAAGGATGCTTTTGAATCGAAATGAATCAGTAGTTTCTACTTTCGAGCAGTCAATGCATTGATTACTTTTATCATGCGGTTGAACGTGAGTGTTATTTAGGAAAGGCGACAAATACCAGTGCATCATACCCGCGACAATGTTGAAACAAATCATCTCATACCATTGGGGGTTCAATGATTGATTTTAACGAGAATATTTGACAATGGTGCACTGCGGATTTCGTACAGCCAGGAAATAATGATCGTCCATTGGAACAAATAAGGACAAAGGGTGAACAGAGAAAAACGTGATTTGTCCCAAACTCTATATATATGTATATATACACGTGTGTTTAAATATTACTCGATTTATTTAGTAGCTACACCAAATATCGACATTTTCTTCCTCCTTGTTATTTTAAATTTTATTCCAATATCGATTATACGTGAATGAAAATAAACGGATGTATGCACTTTTTAACGTTACTGTTAAATCTGAAAAACGTTAAATTGAAATAAACGCTTGCAAATAATGTCTCGGGGAAAAAAAATATGAAATAAAATACGGGGAATTATTTATTTTTTTTTGTCCGGGTCAGCAATTTAGTTTTGTTTTGAGAAGGTAAACAAAAAATAAATTAATATTTATATTTAAATCGATAGATGCAATATGAGATGATTAAAAAGAATCGAAATGAAAATCAAATATGAGAAATAGAAAAAGTGCGCAGTTTATTATTAAATTTAGTTTTGTTTAGTTAAATTTAGTTTTGTTTTGAGAAGATAAACAAAAAATAAATTAATATTTATATTTAAATCGATAGATGCAATATGAGATGATCAAAAAGAATCGAAATGAAAATCAAATATTAGAAATAGAAAAAGTGCGCAGTGTGCATATATATATATACAATTTATAATAAAATCAAGGTGATGATCTGAATAGTCCGAGTAATAAATTCCAAAGTCCGCAAGTTCTGAATAAACCGAGCAGGTGAATATATGATTAATGGAACAAGAAGTTAATCCACGCCGGTTCCACAAAAACCACACAAGTGATGAGTGAGTGTACCAAACTTGTTCTAAAATTCATTGGTGACTACTGCGTACTAAAGTGGGTAATGTTTGAATAATTAAAGATTATCAGCAATGAATTTTAGAATCAATTAACAAACTGTATTTAGTGATACCGATGACCCAAATTTCTATTTCAAGCTTCGAACTAGTTAATAACAAAAAAGGAAACAAAATGTAGATTCAAATCTGAAAAGAGGTAGGGGAAATGTATCTAAAATAGCCACTTTAACTGTTGTTATTATTATTTCCTTTAAATATTAATTTTTTTTTGAATTATTAAACAAGCTCTATAATAGATAAATAAAGTAATCAAATATTTTTTTAATGTTGCCTTTTTTCAGAATCCATATTTGATTTGATAATTTTAAATTAAATCAAGCGAAATATTAGAATTTAACAGTAAATATTAAATCTTGTGAATATTTTATTATTTTATGATCAAATACTTGGAAAACATATATACATATATAAATATTAGTAAATAGGGAAAATATTATAAATTCAATTTCTAACTATTATTTAATCATTTATAAAGAAAATATTATGAATATTATTATACTTATGAATAAATAAATAACAATGATAATGGAAATAATCTAATAAATAAAATAATTATTTGAAGCGATTGATGTTGAAATTTGAAAATTATTGTCTGTATTAATTTATACAAAATAATCATAAATTCTAATTTGACATAGATATATTTGCTAAACAATTAAAATAAATATGAAAGTTGATATGTGATTATATTTTATGATATAAATTTATAGCAAAATTGTAAATTACAAACTTTAAAGTACAATTTTAATTAAAATTTCTCTTTAAAGATAATACGAAAAGTAGGATTTTCGGTTTAATTAAAACTTGTTATTACTATTTCATTTTAAGAAATATTACTTAATTTTTTAAGTTTTTACTACTTCATGTAGAAAAATACAAAAAATAGGATATTAGGTCTTACTAAAACTTGTTTTACTTCTTTGTGCAGAAAATTAAAAAAAGGATATTACTACGTCTGACTTAAACCTGTTTTTACTACTTAATTTAGAAAAATTCAAAAATGGGATATTACGTCTGACTAAACATTGTTTTTACTACTTATTTGAGGAAAATTTGAATTTTAGGGCTGGCTAAAACTTGTTTTTACTACTTATTTCTGAAAAATTGCTTTCTAAGTCTGACTAAAATTTTTTTTTACTACTTGTTTGGGAAAAGAATGAAAATTAAGATATTACGTGTGTCTAAAACTTGTTTTTACTAGTAAATTTGTAAAATAAAAAAAACAGTTTATTACGTCTGTCTAAAACTTGATTTTACTACTTACTTAAAAAAATAAATTCTATGTCTGACTAAACCTTATATTAACTACTCATTTAAAAAAAATTGAATTCTATGTCTGACTAAAAATTGTTTTTACTACGTATTTTAGAAAAATTGTATACTATGTCTGACTAAAACTTGTTTAACTACTTATTTAAAAAAAATGAATATAAAGTCTGCCTAAAACTTGTTTTTACTAGTGCATTTAGAAAATAAAAAACAGTATATTACGTTTGTCTAAAACTTGTTTTCACTACTTATTTGAGAAGAATAGAATTCTCTGTCTGACTAAAACTTATTTTTACTATTAAATTTAAAAAAAATAAAATATTAAGTCTGACTAAAACATGTTTTCACTACTTAAATAATAAAATTAGAATATTAAGTCTAACTAAAACATGTTTTTACTGCTTAATTTAGAAAAATAGAATATTAAGTCTGACTAAAACTTGTTTTTACTACTTAACTTAGAAAAATAGAAAAATAGAAAAATGAGTCTAACAAAAAGTGATTTTTACTACTTAGTTTAAAAAAATAAAATATTATGTCTGACTAAAACTTGCTTTTACTACTTAATTTAGAAAAATAGAATATTAAGTCTGACTAAAACTTGTTTTTACTACTTAACTTAGAAAAATAGAAAAATAGAAAAATGAGTCTAACAAAAAGTGATTTTTACTACTTAGTTTAAAAAAATAAAATATTATGTCTGACTAAAACTTGCTTTTACTACTTAATTTAGAAAAATAGAATATTAAGTCTGACTAAAACTTGTTTTTACTACTTAATTTAGAAAAATAGAATATTAAGTCTGACTAAAACTTGTTTTTACTACTTAATTTATAAAAATAAAAAAAATTAGTCTAAGTAAAACTATTTTTTATCACTTGATGAAGGAAAAAAAGTATATTACGTCTGACTAAAACTGGTTTTTACCACTTAATTTAGAAAAATATTATAATAAGTCTGATTAAAATTTATTTTTACTATTTAATTTAGAAAAATATAATAACAAGTCTGACTAAAACATGTTTTTACTACTGAATGTAGAAAAATATAAAAAATAGGATATTACGTCTGACTAAAACTTGTTTTTTCTATTGATTTATAAAAAGTACCATAAATTGGTTAATATATCTGATTAAACAATAATTTCGTTACAGATTTAGGAAAAACATGAAAAATTGGATATAACGTATGTCCTAAATTTAGTTTTACTACTGATTTAGAAATAGTACCATAAATTTTAGTTACTCTTTTCGATTTCATATGTAAATTGTAAACGTTCGTCAAAGGAATTAAAAAATTTCATAGTCTCGCAGTGATTTTGTACGCTGGAATATAAATATGTAATTTTACTTAAGTCGGTCCTGTTGATCGCACAAATTTTAATTTTTAAATTATTCTACACGGTATATTTATATTTGGTTAATTTAAATGTTTTTATAATTCTTTTATATTTAAATAAACATTTTTCGCTCTGCTAATGAGGAAAGTAGGGCAGTCGAAATGTTAAAATTTTGCGTTTTATTTTTACATATTGTGTTTTTTTGAGGATTGCTAATTTTCTTGATATTTTATAATTTAAAACTCTGTTTGTTTAAAGGTTGACAATATTTTTTAAAAATGCGAGTAGTCTTTACTGTAGTTTAGTTTATAGTCTTAGTTTAGTTTAAGTAGTCTTTACTTGTGCATAATATAAAAATTTTATTGTTTATAAACAGTTTCTACTTTTTGTTCACAAATAAGAGCACAAGCACTTTGTGTGTACCGATTTTTATTTTTCAGGTATACAGCAAAATATACTCAGCATTATGTGCAGCAGCTGTTGAAAGAGGGAAATTAATATCAAATCACATATATACACTCACTTTAATTTATAATTTTTTTTTTTTTTTTTTTTGCTCTGTCAAACTTTAAAACGATGATAAATGATATAATAGATGGCGAAATATTTGTCTTTATTGCTTGCTGGCAAAAAGCTAACTACGCAAAAATCGGTACATGTTCACAAATGGGAAAGAATTGCCAAAGACAAAAAAAAAAAAATGCGTCTTTTGGCGACTTTCTCTCTTTCGTCTCCTCTATTTTTTTCATATCTGTAAATGCAAATTTTTTAACAGATGGTCTAATATTTCGAATTCCGTATGCACCCTCTGTCCACAAGAAGTTGCAAGCACTTTGAGTAGTGCCATGGGATTGCTAGAGGCTTCTCTAAACTTGGCCAACTTTGACCAACTTAGCCATTATTTAAATGTGATCTTGCGAAGAATCAAAGTGCTGCTGGCAACGTGTGTTCGTGTGTAACCAGATTCGACTCAGAAATGTGAAATTCGACCAGTGAAGGTTCTCCAAGAGTTTCCAAGTTCGTGAAAGGAGGTCGGTGTACGCGGGGCGGTGGTGGGGATGATATAGGTAGAGAAGGTTAGAAGGTGAGGTAAAAGGAGTTCACCAGTAAAGAAGGCAGAAGGTTGAGAGGCACTCGCCGTTAACTCGAGATTGGGAAGTTACCCGATCGTGTGATTGCGTTTTGGGAAGCTGAGTTTCGAGATGGATAGATGAGATCGAGTTCCATCACTAGTTCCATTCCACTAGTACCCTACCTTTATGTCATTTCCACACCGACGCTAATTTTTTTTTTCCCCCACAAAAAAATCAAATTTGTCGAATACGAACATTTTTTGAAATTGAAGAAATTCATTGCTTTCTTTAGTTGGAATTTAAAAAGATAGAATACTTTGATTTTTACATAGACAGTGACGAAAAAATATCAAAAATCGATAAAATCTTCTTCTTTTCTTGTAAAAAGTGCTCAATAATCTCTATTTTAAATTTTGACGTAATATAAAGGCCCTTAGAGGGGGGGCCGTTACGTGGGAGCGTAACGTAAAGGTCCTTGGCCTAAAGGTCAATTTTCACCTTTTTAATGTAGTTAGTTTCTTATGGAATGTAAAATCGTTAGAATATCAATAATAAAATAATTCTTTTTCGACTACAATCTATTTTCAATATATAGGACGATATAAAAATGAAAAACAATTTTTCAGTAATAAGAGAACTTTTGAATTTAAAATCATATTTTTCGTTTTTTTTTATTCATTCAAACTGTTATTGGAATTAGTAATAAAAAAGAAATTTGGCATTTCCAATGGTAATAATTTTTTTTTATTGAACAACTAAGTGGTACTTACAATCTATGTGAAATTCAAGCTTTTGTTGCTTACAAAACATTTTAATGTTTTTCGTTTAAGTAATTATTTTTGTTTTTGGTATAATTGCAAAATGTTTTCAAACAAATGGAGAAAAATTAATTATTACTTTTGTTTATTACATGCAAAAAAATGAAAAAATGTATTTTTCTTTTTTTTTATTATGAATCATTTCGTAATGTAAATAAAAAAAAAATATCAAAAATTGCACATACATTTCCAATGTTAATTTTTTACATATTATTTTCTTTAAAAAGAAATTTTTTTTGAAGAAGAAGAATAAGGCCTTTAAGACTTTAAAAATAAGATTTTTAACACACTTCAAAATCACTGCTATTAAAAAGTTAGTATGTGACCTATTGTTTTTACTACATACTTTAGAAAAATAGAATATTAAGTCTGACTAAAACTTGTTTTTACTACTTACATTAAACTAAAAAAATATTAAGTCTGACTAAAACTCGTTTTTACTACTTACTTTCAAAAAATAAAATATAAAGTCTGACTGAAACTAGTTTTTACTACTTAATTAGGAAAAATGGAATTATAAGTTTCACTAAAACTTGTTTTTACCACGTAATCTAGAAAAATAGGATAATAAGTCTGACCAAAACTTGTTTTAACTACTTACTGAAAAAAATTGAAATATTAAGTCTGACTAAAACTTCTTATTACTACTTAATTTGAACTAAAAATATACTAAGTCTGACTAAAACTTGTTTTTACTACTTATTTAAAAAATAAAATATTAAGTCTGACTAAAATTTGTTTTTACTACTTAATCTAGAAAAATACAATTTTAAGTCTTATTAAAAATTGTTTCTACTGCTGAATGTAGAAAAATAGAATACTAAGTCTGACTAAAACTTGTTTTTACTACTTACATAAAAAAATATTGTCTGACTAAAATTTGTTTTTACTACTTAATGTGGAAAAATAAAAAAAAATACAATAATAAGTCTGACTGAAAATTGTTTTAACTACTTATTTAGAAAATTAAATATTAAGTCTGAATAAAAGTTGTTTTTACTACTTACTTTGAACTACAAAAATATTAAGTCTGACTAAAAATTGTTTTTACAACCTAATATAGAAATTAGAATATTAAGGCTGACTAAAACTTGTTTTCACACTTAATTTAGAAAAATATAATAATAAGTCTGACTAAAACTTGTTTTTACTACTTGATGTAGTAAAATATACAAAATAGGTTATTACGTCTGACTAAAACTTGTTTTTGCTACTGATTTAGAAAAAGTACCATAAATTTAGTTATTCTTTTCGATTTCGTATGTAAATTATGTAAACGTTAGTGAAAGGAATTAAAAGTTTTCAAAGTCTCAATGATTATTTTATTAAGAATCATTTTATAATGTTAAGAAAAAAAATAAAAATACATCAAAAGTTGCACCCACTTTTACAGTATTAATTTTTTACATTATTTGAAGAAAAATTTTTTTTTTCTTTTAAAAGAATAAGACTACCAAAAGTTTATTGATTTTTAAGACACTTCACAATCGTTGCTCTTAAAAAGTTAGTATATAACCTATGGCAAGATAAAGTAAGTGATTTTCGCTGTCGCTGGCAATAATGTCAAATGTCCTGAAGCGAAAAACACAAGGGATTCACTTTAGGAGTTGGGTTCCTTTCGAGTTACCGCACATTGTATATTATGATATAAATGTACGTTATAAAATAGAAAATATAATATAATAATTCTTAAACTAATATTTTTATTGGAAAATATTTTTAATATCTATTTTTCAAATTTTTTTAAATTGAAATTAAAAAAAACTTAAAAATTTTTTTTAAATTTAATAAATATTAAATATTTGAGATAAATCAGTTAAAAATATAACTATGAAGAAATAACTTTTTTGCATTATTTTACGAATAACAATGGAAATGTGATGAGTTCGACTCTAAATGTAAACGTCATCAGTAACGAAGTTTTATATACATGATTGCATTGTGATTGGTTTTATTTTATTAAAAAATATATATAGAATTATATCAATATAATTCGCACAAAGGTTAAGTGCAAACACCAATGTTAATTTTATAAATTCTGCAATTTTACGGAAAAAAAAGCAAAACGAATTGATTGATATGAAATAAAGATAAAAGTTTTATATTATTTTTTAATTAAAAAAGTTATTTCAAAAATTTTTATTCCTGAACATTTAAAATATTTATCCCCGAATTCATTTAATAAAGAAAAATAAAAGAAGCTTTATTTATTAACATATACATTTTTAATTAGTAAATAAATACAAAATAAAATTTATTGTTTTTCACCTGTCATAATTGAATATGATTAAATTATAAATAAAAACAGATTCAAAAAATAAGTTCTAAGAATAAAACTAATACACTTAGATAATTATATTTAAGTGTATTAGTTTTATTTTTCATAGAAGTCAATTAGGTTTATTTTCGCCAAAAAAGGAATGTTTAATGAAAAAAATGATCTGAATGAATTTCTGACCCTAGGGGGGAAAACAAAGATTTGTTTGATTAAAAGGAACATGTCTCTCCTAAAATTAATTAGATATATGTGGCATTATGTAAAAAATTATCCTCTTTCAAAAAACTTATTTACCTTGTAAAAGATCATTTATTTTTCTCCCCTAAATGAAATCTATTTGGCGACATTTTTTTCCTACTAATTCAATTTAACAAAGAAATCATTATTAATGACAGCAATATTTTATATAAATATATTTCAAAAAAAATATCATTTTTGAAGTAAATCTTAATTTTTATTTTTCTTCAAAAACGATTTTTTTCAAAAATTAATTCATATTTAAAGTCAATATTCTCTTTATAAAGAAAGGACAATTTACTTGGAGACTTTTTAGATACATTTTTCTTCGTGAAACTTCTTTCTCAAGAAATTTCTTTCTCAAGAACTTGATTACAAATTTAAATCAAATCAAGAATACAATCGCTCAGAACTTTTAACTCACAAGTAGTAATATTTATCCTTGATCCAAACTTGAAAGGTTCGCTGTATATTTGAAATGAGAGAAATGAAAAAGAGTCTTCTATGCTTTCATAAAGCAAGCATTTCGAGGAGAGAGAGAGAGAGAGAGAGAGAGAGAGAGACTAAGTGACTTATAAAAGCGGGATTTCGCTTATAATAAAAGCCAAGAGTTGGCTTTCGAGTTCCAGTTCGTTTTGAACAATGGAATATCCATTATTTTACGTCACACATTGCAACCGATTTTGCCCCAAGCGGCATTCAATGAAAATGAGGTACGATTTGACTAAACCACATTTTGAGAGCAGATAGGACATAATGAATGATAATCAGAGTTCTGATTGTGGTTTTGTTAATAACAACGTTCATTTTTCAGCAACTGTTGGAATTGTTATATTTGTCACAATACTGTGATGAATAATATTTCTTATCTCCTTTTGTTTGATGAATTTTTTTAATTTAAAATAATAGACTTTGCACTTTTTTTATAAATATTAATTAAATTTATATTAATGATAGTAATATACTATTAATTTACTTTTTCTTTTTTTTTTTTTTAATTTCGCGACAATACGATTCATTAAATTGCCGCCTATAGATGGCATGAAAACTCACTCGTAAACGAGAGTACATCATAATTGTGATTTATTAAAAAATTAATTAAATTTTAAAAGAGTTGCGTTTATAATTTTCATAAATAGATGAACTTCAAAAGGTTTCAATTTGAAGTTTAATAAAATTACTATTCTGAATGAATAAATTTATATTTTTCTGAAATTAGTTAAATTTTTTAATATATATATATTTCATTAATTATTAAAAATAATAGATTTATTTCAGTTAAAAACGCACTAAAGAATTAAATTTTGGAAATTCAATTATTTTTTAAAAATTTTAATATAAAAATTCTTGGAAAAAATACAATTATTTTCGAAAATTTTCCTGAATTCAGTAATATTAAATATCTACTATTAGTAATTCAATTATTTACAAATCTTTTTTAAGTTTCATCGCGAATAATAATTCGATTATTTTCAAAAATAATAAATTTCTCTTTCGGAAATCAATTATTTTCATTAATAATAAAATTCTTTTTAGGAATTCAATTATTTTTCATAAATAATAAAACTCATCGCAGAATTCAATTATTTACAAATTTTTTATTTTTTTTGTAATGGTAGTTCAATTATTTTCATAAATATAATAAAATTTTTTACAGAATTCAATTAATTTCAGAAATAAAAAATTCTTTTTAGGAATTCAATTTTTAACTACTTTTAAAAATGTTATTAAAATTCGTCATATGAATTCAATTATTTAAAAATTTGTTTATAAAATTCTTTATGAGAATTCAATTTTAAGAAAAAGAGAATTATTCAGTAAAGTATTTATTTTTGTATTTAAATAATTAAACTCCATATCTATTAATTTCAATAAAATTTCGCAAAAAATTCAATTATTAAAAAAAAAAAAATTTTCAATAATATTCTCTGCAAACATTCAATTATTTTCAAATGTGATAAACTTCTTTCGCATAAATTCAATTTTGTTCAAACATTTTAAAAAATTCTTGACAAACTTTAATTATCTTTATAAATAATAAAATTCTTCTCCAAAATTCAATTATTTTCAAAAAATTTTCTCATTTTAATTATTTTTCATATCTTCTATTTTAATAAAATTTTTAAAAAGAATTCAATTATTTAAACAAAATTTTAATAAAAATTTCATATGAATTCAATTATTTACCAATTTTTTTATAAATTTCTTTTCACCAATTCAATTATTTTTAATTTTTTAATGAATTTTCTCGAAATAATTCAAATATATTCAGAGAATTAAAAAAATGGTTCTAAGAAATTCAATTATTTTGAAAAATTTAAATAAAATTCTTTAAAAAATTGTATTATTTAAAAAGTTGTTAAATAATTAAAGATTCAGTAAATGAAATTGCAATTTTAATAAAAATTTTTCATGCAATTCAATTATTTTCAATACCATTCTTCTTAAGAATTAATTTATTTTCACAAATAATAAATTTTTTGTAGGCATTCAATTATTAAAAAAAATTTGAATAAAATTCTTCGCAAGAAATCAATTATTTTCATAAATATTTTTAAAAATTTTGATAAAATTCTTTATAATTTTGAAAAATTACACTAAAATTCATCACAGAATACAATTATTTTTGTAAAAAATAAAGTTCTTCGAAGCAATTTAATTATTTTAGAAATTTTAATGAAATCCTTCACAAGAATTCAATTCTTTTCAAAAATAAAATTTTCCACAGGAATTTAATCATTTAAAAAAAAATTTAATAAAGTTCTTCATCAAATTTTAATTATTTTCAATTTTTTAATGAAATTTCTCGATGGAACTTAATTTTCAAAAAGTTTAAAAAAATTCTAAGAAATTCAATTATTTAAAATGATTTTTATAGGTATATTTTTTATTTTTATTTATTTATTTTTTTTTATTTTTCTTCTCAAGAATTCAATTATTTTTAAAAGTTTTTAAAAACATTTCTTACAAGAATTCAATTGTTTAAAATTTTTTTTAATAAACTTCTTAATAAAAACTGAATTTTAAGAACCATTCAATTATTAAATAAATTATTTATTTTTGATTGTAACTAATTGAATTCTCGTAGAATTTTCTAGTATAAATTGATTTAAAAATAGATTTTAGTTAATATTTTAGATAAAAATTAAATATTAAAAGCATTTAGCATTTATTTATTTTCAAAAAGTTTTAAAAAATTCTAAGAAATTCAATTATTTAAAATGATTTTTATATATATTTTTTATTTTTATTTATTTATTTTTTTATTTTTTTATTTTTTTATTTTTCTTCTAAAGAATTCAATTATTTTTAAAAGTTTTTAAAAACATTTCTTACAAGAATTCAATTATTTAAAATTTTTTAAAATAAACTTCTTAATAAAAACTGAATTTTAAGAACCATTCAATTATTAAATAAATTATTTATTTTAGATTGTACATCGAATTCTCGTAGAATTTTCTATTAGAAATTGATTTAAAAATAGATTTTAGTTAATATTTTAGATAATAATTAAATATTAAAAGCATTTAGCATGAATTTTTAGAAATAATTAAATTTTGAAAAGGTTTTAAATTAAAATCTTTGAAAATCTGAATATTTCACATACTTGTAACTAACAATTCTGTAGAATTATTTTTTGTTGAAGAAAAATTAAATTTTTTTAAAAACTATTTGAAGCTTTTATTTTTTAATATATTTGTAATTCAAGAATTTCCGAGTAATCAAAATTTCATAAAATTAAATTGTAAACAAATTAATTTGAAAATTCTTGAAGAACTTTTTCAAAAATAATTAAAAAAAATTATTGTAAAAATCTTTACAACCATTTTTTTTAATAAACTTTACTAAAATTCTTCGAAGAATTTTAGTGAAGTTTTTATGGAATTTTACGATGAGAAATTTGTAGAAATAATATATTTTTGGACTGTTTCAATAATTAATTCTAAGAAATGATTTTTAATTATCGAAGATATGCTTCTGACTTATCCTCATACTATTGGTCTCTTTATTCCGTAAATAACTGTTCAATTCTAGAGAATAAAATAACACATGTATATGGAGCGAAGCGAGAAATGAGAGACGCGCTCGATTTAATCTGTGGAAATTTACGTTCAAAGTTTCACTGGCTTATCGGTTATTTTGCGTAACTATGAAAAAGTGAGTGCAACAGCGACGTTTTCTTCTTATCGAATACCAATATTAGTGTCCTGATGTATATAAATGTACCAAGTCGCCTAAAAGTTTATACACTCTCTCTTCTTTATTTATCGAGTTGACACAAGAATCTTTGCTATTAGTTTATGATTTATCAACTTCACACAACATATTCCATACAATGTATCCTACTTATTTATTAAAAAACTATTTACCAACCCTATTATCTCACCACACTGAATAATATAACAAATAAAAACAAATTAATTTTTCACAAAAAAAAAAATAGATTCAAAAATATTTCAAAAATTGAAAAAAATAATTACAATCTTAAAAATATTTCTCTCGGAAATTTCAATCTTTAAAGCGTGCAGATAAAAAAAAGCAAGTTGGAAAAATCTTCAATTTGTTAACTTTCCAATTTATCAGTTTTCTAGATTTAAGCATTTGAGATACTCGAACTTAGGCCCTTGAGAAGTTACGAGCAAAACTTAGTTCAATTTAAAGTAGTTGAGGCAAACAATCTTCTTCCAACGATGAAAAATATTCAATTCGAAAAAAGAATTCAATGGAAACTTTTCTTTCCTCGAATATTGCTAAAGTAATTATTTCTTTTTTAAAAGCTTGTCACAATTTGCGCACAAGATAAAAATTCAATTTGTATGACTGAAATAAAGTTAACGAATGGAAATGAAAATTTCTGTAAAAAAAAAAAAAAAATATCTATGTAAATATATGGAAATATATTTTTTATTTGCGTGAATTGAAGGTATTAATCCATTGGGAATTTTTGATAATTCTACTTTGATTAAAAATAGTCTTTTAGATTCGAGAATTGTTCTATATGATGATGATGAATTAGAAAAAATGTAAAATCAATTAGATTTCAAAATTATTGTTGAATGGAATTATTTAATTTTTACTGTTTATGTTTACATACTGGGTTTTTATATCAGTTTTTGACTTAAAAAAAATTTTTTTTTTCAATTGAAATCGTTTTAACTGACGAATTTCATGGCATGAGGAAACAATGCAATCCTTTTTTGTTTACCTTTTTTTAATTAACACAGTGGTCAGTTGTCGTTTCTCTATAGAAAAGTAATGTTGACAAAATAAACACGAAACCAAAAATTTTTTTTTTTTTTGTGAAAAAAGAACATGTTTTATTTTACATACACACAAAAAAGCCGGAATCATTTTTGGGATGAAAATGAGAAAAAATAATATATCATTGATGCGATAGAATTTTTTTCAAACGTTAAACTTTTGAGTATGGATTATATAATTTTCTTTGTTATTAAATAAAATAATTTACTTCAAATAGTGAATAAATTGCTTCATTAAATAAAACAAGTTAAATTGTTTAAACTTGTTATTCATTTTGATATTTGAAGTCATTGTTACGACAAAAGTTGGCACAGCAGATAAAGCGGTTTATAATCGTGGGATTTGTACAATACAATGAGTTAAATTGACTTCATTATTTCTGACTTTTAGTGATGTGAAAAGAGAATACGAGTCATAATTAAAAAAGTTTAACCGATAAATGAGAATACTCTTTTTATACATACAGAAATATAAAGTGGAAGTTGTTTTCATAATAAAGGATAATTTAATATTTTAGCTTTCTGTGTTTAAAATTACAATTTAAAGTTAAAAATTTGTTTATGAAGGAAAATATTTTTAAAAATTATTAACAAAATTATGCAGAGTTGACACAGTTTAGGGAAGTCAGGTATTTTTATTAAAAGTACTGGAGAAAATTAAATTTTTAGAATTTATAAGAAAATTCTGCATTTTGGAATCTTTTTTCTTTGCCTCATAAACTATCAAATTGCCAAGAATTCTAATATAAAACCTTCAATGTTTTCTATTACTGACAATAATTTCTTAAAAATTTCAAAATTAATTGGATTTCAAAAAAGTTGCGTTTACAATCTTCATAAATAGATGAACTTCAAAGGTTTCAATTTGAAATTTTAGAAAATATTAATTTTTAATGAATTAAAATATAAATTTTAAGAACAATTGATTACACAAATTTAATTATTTTCAAAAGTGATAAACTTTTTCGCATAAAGTCAATTATGTTTAAAGATTCAAAAAAATTCTCCACAAATTTCAATTATCTTTATAATTAATAAATTTATTCTCCAAAATTCAATTATTTTTAAAAATTTTCCTCAATTCAATTACTTTTAATTTGTACTATTTTAATAAAATTTTCCAAAAAAATTCAATTATTTAAACAAAATTTTAATAAAATTTTCACATTCTGTGAAAAATCCTATTATTTAAAAAAATGATGAGAAAATTCTTTACAAGATTTAGTTTATAAAATTGCAATTTTAATAAAATTTTCCTATACAATGAAATTATTTTTAATACAATTCTTCTTGAGAATTCAATTATTTTCACAAATAATACATGTTTTATGGGAATTCAATTATTTAAAAGAAAATTTGATTAAAATTCTTCACAAGAAATTAATTATTTTCATAAATAATAAAATTTTTCTCAAGAATTCAATTATTTTACAAAAATTTTATAAAATGTTTTATAAACTTGAAAAATTATAATAAAATTGATCATAGAATACAATTATTTTCGTTAAATATAACATTCTTTCTCGAAACACAATTATTGTCAGCAATTTTTGTAAAAATCTTCGAAACAATTCAATTATTTTCGTAAAAAATAAAATTCGTCGCAGAAATTCAATTATTTTTAGAAATTTAAATAAAATTCTTCCCAAGAATTTAATTCTTTTTAAAAATAAACATTTTCACAGGAATTAAATTACTTTTAAAAAAATTTAATAAAATTCTTCGTCAGATTTCAATTATTTTCAATTTTTTAAAGATGTTTCTAGATGGAATTTAATTATTTTCAAAAAGTTTTAAAGAATTCTGAAAAATTCAATTATTTATAAAAATTTGAATAAAAATCTTCACAAGAAATTAATTATTTTCATGAATAATAAAATTTTTCTCCAGAATTCAATCATTTTCACAAATAAAATTCTATCCAGGAATTTAATTATTTACGAAAATTTTTTAAGCTTCTTCGCGAATAATAATTCGATTATTTTTATAAATAATAAAATTTTTTTCCGGAAATCAATTATTTTCATTAATAATAACATTTTTTTTAAGAAATTCAATATTATTTTCAGAAATAATAAAACTTATCGCAGAATTTCAATTACTTTGAATTCAATTTTAATTTTCAATTCTTCAAAAATGTAATTAAAATTCTCCAAAAAATTCGATTATTTTTAAAGATTGTGTTTAAATTCTTTGAATGAATTCAATTCATTTAAAATATTTTAATATAATTTATTTATTAGAATTTAATCATTATTTTTAATACACTTTTAGTTAAATTTTTTGAAATAATTTAATTATTTTTAAATATTTTAATAAAATTATTCGAAGAAATTTAATTATTTAAAAAAAAATTTTAGATTTGGTAAATTCTATTCAAACATTTAATTATTTTCATAAATAATAAAAATTTCACAGGACTTTAATTATTTACAAATTTTTAATTTTCTTCACAATAATTCAATTATTTTCATAAGTAGGTATATTAAAATTTTTTACAGCATTCAATTAGATTCATAAATAAGAAAATTCTTTCTGGGAATTAAATTTTTAAATATTTTTTAAAAATTTTATTAATATTCGTCATATGAATTTAATTATTCAAAAATTTGTTTGTAAAATTCTTTATGAGAATTCAATTTTAAGAAAGAAAACAATTATTCACTAAAGTATTTATTTTTTTATTTAAATATATTATTTTTTATACAATTTTAAATAAAATAGATATATGTAATTTATTCTTACCATTTTTTTTTTAATTCGCCCGAAAGAATTCAATTATTTTTAAAAATTTTGAGAAAATTCTTTATAAAAATTCAATTTTAAGAAATATTCAATTATTTAAAAAATTATTTATTTTTGTATTTAAATAATAATAATATTAATAATAATAATAATAATAATAATAATAATAATTCTTGAAAAATTTTCTAATAAAAATTAATTAAAAAATGTATTTTACTTAAAATTTTAAATTATAATTGAATATTAAAAGCATTATTGCGTGAATTTTCAGAAATAATTGAATTTTGAAAGGATTCAAATTAAAATCTTTAAATATTTAAATTTATAGTTGCAATATTCTTATGATTTAAATTTTAAAATAATGATTTTATCACTCTGTTATCTCAAATGTATTATAAAGCATGAAGAAAATGATCGTTTTCTTTATGTTTTATTTTATAACAATATTCTCATAAGTTATTGAATTTCAGAAGATTTGAATTCGAAAATCTTAATTAATAATAGAAACATATATGATAAGATATTTATTTCAAAAAGAAGTTATTGATGTTTTCGAACAATTTTAGAATTTTAGAAATTCGCAAATAAATGTTATAGAACATTTTTTTGAGAATCTAATAATTTTTGGGGTGAATCAGAATATTCTTCAAGGTCAGGGAAAAAGTGAAAATTTTTTCTGGAAATCAGGGAAAAGTCAGGGAAAAACAAAATTAATTTTTTGTGTCAATCCTGTTAGGCTTCTGACTGCTTTTGATGCTATCATGTTTATATCTTTGTGTTTAAACATATATATAGGTGGGTCTTATATCTTATTAGTTTGTGACATTTTTCTTTTCCTTTAAAAATTGAAAGTACAGTGAAATCTATAGGGAAAGAGATATTTCCCTTTGTCATTTAAGATAAAAATCAAATCTCGATTCCTTCTGGCATTATATACTTTAAAGATCTTTTGCGAACCACTGAAAAAGATAGAAGAGAGAGAAAGAGAGAGAGAGAGAGAGAGAGAGAGAGAGAGAGAGAGAGAGAGAGAGGAATCAAATCGAAAAAATTGTGGAGACGCAAGAACGCTGCGAGCAAGCAATGCACCACTGTCAAGAGTCTGACTCTTTCACCACCAATCTGTCCGTTTGCATCGACCTCTCCCTCTTTCTCTCTCTCTCTCTCTCTCTCTCTCTCTTCCCACTCGACTTACGATCACGATAGAACGATTTCTTTTTCACCATTTTCTTTTTCTGCCTCGAGCAAATTCGAAGGAAATAGAGGTATTCGCCTTTTGCAAACGAAACTTCACCCAAATGTCACCCACGTTCCATAAAGACTAAAGAGAACGCTGTGGAGACACTCAAATATCCTTGTAATTTCAAATGGCAAACATAAATCGAAAATGCAAGAGAGAGAAAAACTATTCCAAAGACAGGCAATCTTTATAATATATAAAATGAAAAAATACCACAAACTACGCTTTTTTTAAAAAGTTTTCATCATATAAATAACAAAAAGTATATATATATATATATCGATAGTTTTGCAAGCTGTAACATCAACTCTGCAGTTTGATTAAAGTTTAACACACAGTGTTGGAGAATTTACTTATCAGAGGAGAAGCGAACACATCATTTGAAGACCCGCAGGTGAAAATTGGAGAAACGTGAGTACCACACATGGAAGACAAATATAAAGTAGCAAGAGAGGATTATATTAAGTTAAACTTTGATTGAAACATCACATCACTAAGTGACACCAATGTTGAGGGGGGGGGGGGGTGATCGTAACTAGGGAAATTTGGTTCAATGATCGATCAAATTTCTTCTCCTTTCCATGACTCTCTTTGATATGCAATAAACTCGAAACTACAAACCTGAGAGTAAAATAACAATTTTATTTCAATTTCGTATCGATTCTTTTCAGTTCAAGATTTGAATTGTCAAATTTAGTATAACAAAAGAATCATTCTTTTGGACTAGTTACATTTTAACGAAAATTTATTCACATACCTTTTGTAAAATTTTTGTTACTGATATTTAACGTATTACCTTAAATATTTGATAGTTAGATTGTTAGAGCTACTTTAATAATAAGCACTCTTTTGGCGAATTTGAAAAAAAAATTTAAGAATAAATGCAATTTTCTATCATTTTATTTAAAATTTTATAAAAAATAATTGAAATTCTGCGATAAATTTTGTTATTTATGAAAATAATTGAATTCTTGAAACGAATTTTATTAAATTTTTATTTTAAATCATTGAATTCATGTGAAAATGTTTATTTTCGAAAAGAATTGAATTCTTGGGAAGAATTCTATTAAAATTTCATAAATAATTAAATTGCTTCGAAGAATTTTACTACTTACGAAAATAATTGAATTGTTTTGAAGATTTTTACAAACATTTTTGACAATTGTTAAAGGTCTGGGATCTTTGACACAATTAAACGAGCACAATGTATTATTCGATCACATTTATTTGATAATATAAACCGAGCGATACTTTTGAGTTAAGAGCGATACATTTGCTAAGACATGTAAAAACAGTAATGAGAATGAACACCTGGTGGCGCTCAGCAACAGTTGCAGGTCCGTACAACCAATTTTACCAACACTTCCCCTCGGATAGCAACTGTAGATCATTCCCTTGGAGAATTGTTCGATTTTAAACCAAGAAGACGAACACATTTCTGGTGCTTGATTTTGGAAAGTCCCTTCGTCAGGATATCCGCAGCCATGTCGTCCGTCGTTACGTGCTGAATGGACACGAGCTTCTTCTCGATGGCATCTCGCACAAAATGATGGCGTATATCAATATGTTTTGTGCGAGAGTGATACACGGGATTTGCAGCAAGTCTCTCAGCTCCTACATTGTCATTCTTGAGGACAATTTCCTTTTGGTTCACTCCGAAAGTTTTTAGAAGTTTTGTCATGTATATGGCCTCCTTGGTTGCATCGGACAGAGCCATATACTCTGCCTCGGTAGAGGACAAGGCAATAGTGGGTTGTTTTCTCGATTCCCAACTAACAGCGGTTCCTCCAATTAGAAAAGCGTATCCTGTGTAGGATCTCCGGTCCACACTGCACCCACCCCAGTCAGCGTCGACGAACATCTGTGGAGAACAGCGAGAACTTGTGAACACCAGGCCAAGATCGGATGTTCCTTTCAGGTAGCGAAGTACCCGTTTCGCCGCTGTCCAATGAATCTTCGAGTAGCAATCGTTGAACTGGCTCAAACAACTGACAGAATGTGAAATGTCGGGTCTCGTACCAATAGACAGATACATTAAAGCCCCAACCAGCTCGCGATACGGAAAATTCTTTTCTTGAGAATCCTTCTCGTTTGTGTCCTCTTTATTTAACTTGATACCTGGATCCATCGGTGTCGTAACCGGATTACAGTCTAGCATGCCAAATCTCTCTAGGATGTCTCTGATGTATCCTTTTTGGGTGATTGTCATACTATCTCCATCTCTCGTAAACTCCAGGCCTAGACAGTATTTTGCATCACCTAAATCCTTGACTTCGAATCTTGATTTGAGATACGTAATTAATTCGTCAATCATACGTTGACTAGGTGAAATCAGAAGGATGTCATCAACGTATATTACTAAAAAGCATTCTTCTTCTCCAGATCCGACCTTATAGATACAGGGATCAGCATCTGAAGGTGCTGCTCCAAATTCTCGTAATTCCTTGTCCAAACGTTGATACCATGACCGCCCTGCTTGCTTTAATCCATACAAGGCTTTGTTCAAGGAGCAAACCATGTTGTCTCTGCGAAGTTCGGTCAACATCTTCTCTGCTTCCAATCGGATGATGGGGTCCAACTCCTTTTCCACCATATATTCTAAAACCAAATCGAGATGATCGGGAATTTTCATTAAAATATCTTCGTGAACGTCACCATTTAGATAAGCTGTT
This sequence comes from Leptopilina heterotoma, assembly GCF_015476425.1. Lineage (NCBI taxonomy): Eukaryota > Metazoa > Arthropoda > Insecta > Hymenoptera > Figitidae > Leptopilina > Leptopilina heterotoma. Next base: position 644,955 of record NW_025110971.1, on the reverse strand, counting down.
CCGATGTCGATCTGCCTGATTTTCATGTTTCGTTCCACAGCCACAGCAATCGCAGTACGAATGGAGCCTAATCTTGCTACCGGAGCAAAAGTATCGTGGTAGTCGATACCCGGCCTTTGAGAGAACCCACGAGCTATCACTCGAGCTTTCCGTTTTTCTACTTCTCCGCTCGAATCGTATTTATTTCGTAAAATAAATCTGCTGTCAATCACTCGCTGTTTTTCGTCACGTTTCACTAATGTCCAGGTCTTGTTTTTGATTAATGATGTCACTTCAGAAGCCATCGCTTCCTTCCAAGCACATGAGTCTTCCCCTGCTAAGGCTTGCTTCACTGGGATCTCAGCAATGAAGGCTAATTCCGCTTATTCTGCTTCGTATTTGTAGATTTTGCGTGGTCTACCACGTTGTCCAGTCCTTTCAATTCGATAGTGTCCAGGAAGTCGTCGTCGCGGGGTTTGTTCGGGAACATCACCATCATCACCGTCAGAGGATTCACTAGAAACATCGTCAAGAACGTCGACAATATCATTATCAGCTTCAACTAATTCATTACCTTCAAGAATTTCGATATCCGCTGCAGCTTCCCCTGGATTGGCGAGTACTCCTGGTCGAGGCTCTCCATTGGATTCACGACTAGACGTTATGTCGATGTTTACGTTGACATTTTTATTTCCGTGGTCTGGATTTTGGTCGCTCCACATGTTCTCACCGATGAAATCTCTAAAGGGTTCTTTTGATTTCGGGAAGACACCTTCCAGGAACTTTACATCTCTGGTGACCTCGATTTTTCTCGATTTGGGCATCCAAACACGGAAACCTTTGGACACCTCCGAATATCCGACGAATACTCCTTCTTTCGAACGCGCGTCAAACTTTCCTTTGGTTGGCGTTTTATCCAGGCAGAACACTTTACATCCAAATTGCTTCAAGTATCCAACTGATGGAATCCTCTGGTGCCAGAACTCGTAAGGTGTTCTTCCGTCGAGTTTCTTGGTGGGAGAACGATTTCGAAGGAAGTTTGCCGTGGAGATCGCTTCCGCCCAGAAAGAAGGCGGTAAACCAGACTGCAACAAAAGACATCGCGCCGCTTCCACCAGCGTCCGGTTTTTCCTTTCCGCGACGCCATTTTGCTCTGGTGTGTATGTTGTAGTCAATCTTCGTCGTATACCTTGGGACTTCAGATATTCGTCAAAGTCTTTATTCACGAACTCTAATCCGTTGTCGGATTGAATGGCCTTTATCTGTGTTCCGTGCTGTTTCTCGATGAAAGTTTTGAATTCTTTGAATTCACGTAGAGCTTCATTCTTGTGCTTGATGAATCTGATCTCTGTCCATCTCGAGTGGTCGTCTGTGAAGGTAATAAAATATTTCGATCCTCCATTCGAAGTCACGCGCATTGGACCGCACAGATCTGTATGAATGAGCTCCAATTTTTTCGTCACGTGCAACGACTCCTTCGGAAAAGGTAACCTGGTCATCTTCCCCTGAATGCACGTCTCACACGTTGGACGTTCTTTTTCTTGATCTAGGTTGATTCCACGGATATATCCTCTTCTAACAGCACTTTGCAGATCACCGAAGTTGAGGTGCCCTAATCGTTCGTGCCAAATTTTTATACAGTTCGTTGATGATTTCAATCCATTTTCGATTTCGGACGTAGCTTGCTGGCAATGATCAAACGGTACACGTTCAACGTAATAAAGATCATCCTTTCGGTTTGCGACTAATCTCGTTTGTCCTTCTTTGTCGATCACGATGGCCTTCCCTTTGCCAAAAAGCACATTATATCCCCTATCAGTTATTTTTGACACAGATAATAAATTCGTGCGCAATTCGGGAACGTGTAAAGTATCGTTTAAGGTTACGTTGCACTTTTCATCGTTCACTAACGTCGCGATTTCAGCAACCCCCTTGGATACAATATCGGCTGTCGCGTCACTTGCCAATTTTAATTTACCGATTTTACTGTTCTGCATTTTTATAAACAAATCTTTATCTCCACAAATGTGGGAGGTACACCCACTGTCAAGGCACCACGAGTCTTCGAGAATATTGTTCGCAACACGACACTGATCTTGATTCACTTCCGTTGAAAGAAGAGACACAAATGAAGATTTATTTCCCGCTTTTTGCGTTCTACACTCAGAGGCTTTGTGCCCTCTCTGATGACACTTGTAGCATTTAATTGAGTGCGATTTGTTTTGACCGGTATCTTCTTTATCACGTTCACCTTTATGGAAATTAGGTTTCTTGTCACTTCCAAATTTTCTTTTGGCGTACATCGCATCCTGGACCGAACTTGTCGTGGCTTTCCTCGCCTCGTGCTCTTCAACGATCTTTAAACGTAGACTATCGGGAGTAGGGAGCTCGTCTCGACTCTCAATCGCGATTCTAAAGTTCTCAAAACTGGAGGGTAAACTATACAACATCATAATCGTTAACTGGTCCGGATTTATGTTTACATCCATATCAGCCAATTTGTCGACTGAATCGAAGAAATTGTTCAAGTGCTCACGAACGTCAGAACCTTCCTCCATTTTCTGAAGTGTAAGTTTTTTTAACAAGGTCGCCTTACGCGCAGGCCCTTTTGATTGGAACGTTCTTTCCAAGGTGAGCCATAATTCACGTGACGTCGTGCAGTTCTTTACTATTTTAAGTTGACTCGCACTTATTGATAGTATTAAGTCCGATTTGGCTTTTTCGTCACTTGTATTCCATTCCTGAATAGCATTCGCATTCGCAGCGTTGGTTTCGGGTTTGACAATCGTCCCGGCGACATAACCCCAGGCATCGTTTTTTACTAATAACGCGCGTACCTGCATCTTCCAGGTGTCATAGTTATCACGCCCGAGTGCTTCAATTCGCACAGTACTGCTCATGTTGTCCTTTTAATGTCCGAACGAATAAAAATTTACTCAACAATAAAATATTTGCAACATATACACGGCGTCACACCAGCAAGATTTGATTATCGAGCAATGTCAACAACTTAGCGTCTTTTGGGTTTGAGACTATATTCACGAGAATGTCCGAATATACGCGGAAATTTACGAATGTACGATTACCTCGCGCTTGCGCTTGTGGATACACGGAAATTTAGCAAAAATGGCCGACCACTAAAAATGACGCGCACAAAATATTCACTTTATAATCGATTAAAATAAAAATATCTAATGCTTCCGATTCTAGGATATTCCTCACATTTCACGAGCACGATTGCGAAAACTCTCTTGAAAACTGAATAACTTATCAACACTAGAATCCGAACTCGTACGATCAATTTTCGATCCGTAATTGTGTGATCACTTTACACGCGGGCATATGACTTTTCGATATCCGCGTTTATCGACGTAGGATCTTCTTCTAACGTCCTGGGCCCATAACCTGTTAAAGGTCTGGGATCTTTGACACAATTAAACGAGCACAATGTATTATTCGATCACATTTATTTGATAATATAAACCGAGCGATACTTTTGAGTTAAGAGCGATACATTTGCTAAGACATGTAAAAACAGTAATGAGAATGAACACCTGGTGGCGCTCAGCAACAGTTGCAGGTCCGTACAACCAATTTTACCAACAACAATAATTGTAATTCATAGGAAGAATGTTTTATATTTTACGAAAATAATTGTATTCTTTGAGCAATTTTATTTTAATTTTTAAATTTATAAAGCATTTTATCAAAATTTTTTAAAATAATTGAATTCTGGAGAAAAATTTTATTATTTATGGAAATAATTGATTTCTTGCGAAGCATTTTATTCGAATTTTTTTAAATAATTGAATTCCTATAAAAAATGTATTACTTGTGAAAATAATTGAATTCTTAAGAAGAATTGTTTTAAAAATAATTGAATTGTATAGGAAAATTTTATTAAAATTGCAATTTTTTTAACTAAATCTTGTAAATTTTTTCAAAATTTTTTTAAATAATATAATTTCTTAAAGAAATGTATTTAAATTTTTCGAAATAATAGAATTTTTAAAAGCATTTTACTTAAATTTTTTGAAATAATTGAATTTCTCAGAACTATTTTTTTCAATTCTCTGAATATATTTGAATTCTTTCGAGAAAATTTTCATTAAAAAAAATTAAAATAATTGAATTGGTTCAATTATTAGGGCTTGTTAACCCTAGGAACTTAGTTTTTCTAAATAAATAAATAAATTTCATTAAAAATTTTTTAACTACCAGTGATACTCTTTAAGAAAGTTAAGTCACTGACGTTTGTCCTTATTGTATCGGAAATAATAAATAAAAACAGTCTTTTCATTTAAATTAAATTAAATACGGAAACTTTTAATTAAGGTTAAAAATAGTATAAACGTGACATTAAAATTATTTGCTTTCTCAGGTATCTTTCTTCGGAGCATATCAGATTTACTTTATTCCTATATAGTTATTTAATTAAAGTTAGTTGCTTCTCTCTTTAATTCTTGGAAATTTGAAAGTTTGCAAATCTCCATATTTCTTATGTTTTTTTTTCTATAAAAATTCAAAAGAATTCTAAAGATTTGTCGTAAAATTAATAAGCCTGAAAGAATCGTGAAACTGAACAAACGCAATCATTATCAAGTTTTAATAGAAAGAAGTTAACTTTTAACATATTTTTTTTATTTTTTATTTTGTGTGCGTGTGCGTGTGCACATTTTTAATCATTTATTGAAAGAATACAATTAATAATAAAAGTAATTAAAAAAACTAGTTAACTGCACTGAAACAATAAAAATTTCGGATATAAAAGAGGTTTAAATTTTTTTTCTAATTCTAATAATTTTTGTCAATTGATAATCACCTGAATTGTTGATGGTATGTTGCTAAACAATATCCTGAAAGATACAAAATTTATTGACAATTTTAAGTAGTAGCATATTGTACTTCTTCAAAATTAATTTCATTATTTCAATTTAATTATTATTTTTAAGAATTTTTCACTAAAATTTTTCTTTAAATCAATTTATTTTCAAAAAAGTTCTTCTACAATTTTCAAAATCCATTTATTTACAATATTCAATTTTACGAAATTTTAATTATTCGTAAATTCTTCAATTAAATAAATATTAGAAAATAAAAACTTCAAATAATTGAAGAATAAAAGCTATATTGCTTTTAATATTCAATTATAATCTAAAATTTTAACGGAAATTAATTTTTTAATCCTTTTTTATTAGAAGATTCTACATGAATTAAATTATTTTAATACAAAAATAAATAATTTATTGAACAATTGAATGTTTCTTAAAATTCAAATTCTCATAAAGAATTTTATCAATAAATTTTTAAATAATTGTATTCTTTTGGAAAATTTTATTAAAATAGTCGACATTAAAAATAATTGAATTTAATACAAAGAATTTTATTCTAATTTTTGAAAATGAAATTCATTTAAGAAATTTAATTGAAAATGTATTAAAAATAATTATTAAATTCTAATAAACTAATTAGAAATTTCAACATTTTTTTAAATAATTGATTTTTTTTAAGAATTTTCATCAAATATTTAAAAATAATTGAATTTTTTTTCGATGAATTCGATTAAAATTTTATTAAAAATAATTGAAATTCTGCATTGAGTTTTATTATTTAGATATAATAATATAATATAATATAATATAATATAATATAATATAATATAATATAATATAATATAATATAATATAATATAATATAATATAATAATTGAATTCCAAAAATGAATTTTACTACTTTTTATTAACATAATTAAATTTCTGCGAAGGAATTTATTACTCTTGAAAACAATTGAATTTCTGCAATAATTTGTAACTTCTCCAAAGTTAAATTTTTTTCAGTGTTTACTAAAATTTTTCTATAAAACCATTATTTTTAATAATTTGTGAAATAGTTTTTTGACAATTTTCCAATCTATTGGTTTTTAACTGAAATTCATTTTTAAATCAATTTTTATTATAAAATTCTCATAGAATTAAATTATTTAAATACAAAAAATAATTTATTGAATATTTGAATGTTTCTTAAAATTGAATTCTCATAAAGAATTTTATCAACGAATTTCTAAATAATTGAATTCGTTTGACAAATTTTAATACAATTTTTAATAATAATTACATTTATCGAGGAATTCGATTAAAATTTTATTAAAAATAATTGAAATTCGGCAATGAGTTTTTCTAATTATGAAAATAATTAAATTCCGAAAAAGAATTTTATTATTTAGAAAAATAATTGAATCTCTGTAAAAATGTTATTATTTATAAATTATAAAAATAATTGAATTATATTGCAAAGAAATTTATAAAAAATTTGTAAATAATTGAATTTCTGTGAAATATTTATTATTTTATGAAAATAATAGATATTGAAAATCATTAAATTGAGAAAATTTTTTTAAAATAATTGAAATTTTGCCAAGAATTTTATTAATAAATTTATGAAAATAACTAAATTTCAGAGAAGAATTTTAATATTTATAATTAGATAATTGAAATTTTGACGAGAATTTAAAAAATTTTTTGAACATAATTGAATTTCTCCTAAGAATTTTATTACTTTTGAAAATAATTGAATTTAACAAAGAATTTTTCTATTTTTGAAAATAATTGAATTCTTTCAAAGAATTTTATTAAAATTTCTGAAAATAATTGAATTTCTGCGTAGAATTTTATTCTCTTCGAAAATAATTGAATTTTTGCCAATATTTTATAACCTTCGACAATAATTGAAATTTAGCAAAAAAATTTATAAAAAATTTTGAAAATAATTGAATTTCTGCAAAGAATTTTACTACTTTTAAAAATAATTGAATTTAACAAAAAATTTTACTACTTTTGAAAATAATTGAATTTCTGTGAAGTTTTTATTATTTTATGAAAATAATAGATATTGAAAATCATTAAATTGAGGAAAATTTTTGGAAAATAATTGTTATTTTGCCAAGAATTTTTAAAAAAATTTTTAAAGTAATTGGATTTTGGAGAAGAATTTTTATTATTTATAAAGATAATTTAAATTTTGACAAGAATCCGAACAATCAAAATTTGTGAAAAAGGACGATGTTTAAGTTTACTTTTTCTAATTCTAATAAGTTTTTATTAGCTAAAAATTATTTGACTTATTGCTGGGATTTTGCTTAATAACATCCTGAAAAATAAAAAAAATTTATTGTAACTTTTAAGTAGTAGCAGGTTAATAACTGCTAATAAAAAAGAAATTCACATTGAATAATAAAATCTTTTAATAATTAACATTAAGTTTTAGTATCAAAACATGAAATGAATTATAGGCAATTATTTTCGAAATTTGAATCACTTTTTCAAATAAATTTAATCTTGCAACCCTTTTTATTATCATTAACTGATTAATTAAAAATCAACTTCCAAATAGTAACTACTTTAAATTTAGTAATATATTACAAAATGTAAATGAATCGTTCAAGTAAGAAAATGGTTCAAGTGGAAATACAAGTTCTCTTAAAATAGTTGGAGTATTTCGAAAGATCAATCGATATCAGAGTTTCTTTCTTTTTTGAAGAACTCGATGACTCCCAAAGGTGTCATTCGTACATTCTTTCGCAACATTGAGATGCTTCGGAGAGTAAGTTTGAAACCTTAAAGATCTCTTTACTACTGTTTAGAGAGGCTAAAGTTACGGAAGTATAGCAATTCATTGTAACAAAGAGAGGATACTTTGAGAGGAAAAGTATTCTCCACTATTCGAATTGTATAATGCATCACATTTCCGACAGTTTTACGATTTGTAAATGTGTCAATGTACACCTAGAAACAACAACATTGTCTCCCTTACAGTAAAGACTTTCTTTACTATTTTTTCTTTTCTATTTTTTTCTTTAAAAGACCTTTTTTTTTCTTTTTTTAAAAGACCTGTAAAATTGAGGTAAATTTTGTGTACCATTGTACACAAATTGAATTTTTTTTTAGCGTATCAAGAAACATCAGAATACTTAGAAACGGAAATAATAGATTAAATTTCAATTGTTTTTCGAAAGTGTTGTATTGCAGTAGTAACAGCGTGGAATGCATCAGATTGCAGGGGATTACTATTGCAGTATAAAGAATAAATGAAAAAAAAAGAACTTTTAAACGTTCGCGGTGAAAGGATTAAGCGAAGTGAAGTACGATCCCCGTTCAAGGGAGATTTAAAAGTTTCTAGTGCTTCGTAAGCTGCCTTTCTCTCTCTTGGCGTTGCGTTGAGCGCTTCACGTTTTACAAAATCGCATGGAAATCTTCCACAAGAAAAGAGGAAACGAGCTACCTGAGAGAGAGAATTCGTCATCGGCTTGACTAGCTGGGAAAAATCTAGTGCGGAACCGTTGGACACGTATGTCTCAGGAAAATGCCCCGTTTTCCATTTTTTTTTTTTTTTTTGCTCACAACCGGTAAAGGCAGAAGCGACACTATTCGCTGTGCCAGAACCGCACGTATATCCGCCGCAATGGAGTTGCATATATGCATAGACTGTATCTCGTGATGCGTTATACGTACAACATAGAAAAAGAGTCACACCTCACAAAAAAAAAATAAATAAAATAAAAAAAAATAAAAAAAAAACCCGGGGTTAAAACCATGGAGACCTTCTTTTGTATACGGCTCTTCCGGGTTCAAAAGAAAGACATTAGTTAAAAATATACCACGTTTGTATGGATATATACTTTTGTCTCTGAGAAATGGTGTTCTGCCTGGAAGGACAATAATGCTCCCGCGCTGAATCACTAGGGATGGTGTGTAAAATTTTATGATTCTCTCTTCGCTGAAACTACCTATATTTTGATTTTTTTTTCTTTTTTTTTTCATTAGAATGTCATATCATCCGATATGAGGTGGAAAGAGTTTTTTTCTGTTTTAAAAACCAGGTAAATGCTATAAAAAAAAGGAGACACTTTATTTTATATCCGGACGACATTTATTATTTTCCAACAGCATATAACCATTAATTTTATTTAAATAATCATTTTCATTTGATTTACAATTTTTCAACGTTTTTTTCTTTTTCTATTTTAAAAGGCAAGCTCTTCGTATTATTTGTTACGCATCGTACATTTTTTTTTAAAATAAAACCTGTAACTTTTCTCCCATTCAAAATGATTCTATAGCATTTTACTAGAATTAAACAGATTTTTCAAAAAATTAGTAAACAAAAAATTTATTTATTATTAATTTATTAAATTTATTAATTTTAATAAGTGGCTGACTTTTTGCTTTTGAATTAGTAAATTTTACTAATAAATAGTAATTTCTACTAATTTATTAATAAAATTTACTAATTCAAAAGAAAAAAGTCAGTTATTAATTCAAATTAGTAAACATTTCTACTAATTTAAATTTAAAGTGGATTAATTCTAGTAAATATCAGGTAAAATTTTATTATTATTATTATTATTATTATTATTATTATTATTATTATTATTATTATTATTATTATTATTATTATTTTAAAAAATTTTATTGTTTCATCTTTAAAAATTAACTATAAATATAATTGTATTTTTAAAAATGCATTATTTTATGAATTTAAAAAATTTATTCCGTTTAAATAATTCAATTCTCGTAGTTGAATTCTGAAAGGAATTGATTTAAAAAAACATTTCAGTTAAAATTTCATAAAATAATTTGTTTATATTGTGAATTTTAGGAATGAATTAAATTTTAAAAGATTTTTAAATTAGATACTTTGAAAATTTAAGGAAAACAAAAGTATAAAAGTATTTAAATTTTATTTTAAAAATTATTAATTACCTTATTTTTTTTTAATTCTAAAAAAAATAATTTAATTTTGGAAGAATTACAGTTGCAATTCTTAAAAATAGTTAAATTTCAAAAGGCTATTCATCGAAATTATTTGAAATTTTAATTTCTGTGGAAAAGTAAATTAGAATAAGTTTTTAAATTTTTGTTCAACAAAAAATAATGAATTCAAAAAATAATGAAGTTTTGAATAATTTAATTTAGAAATAGTAAGAAACTTTGTTTTTTGAAAAAAATGTAATAAAAATTTTATTAAAATAATTGTATTTCCGAAAATAATTTTTAAAAAATTGAAATAATAGAAAATTTTATAATATTTTTTAAAATAAATTTTACATTTTAAAGAATTTTATTTTTTCCTCTTTAAAAATTATCTATCAATTAATATAATCGTATTTTTTAAAATGCATTATTTTTTGAATTTACAAAATTTATTTAATTTGAATAATTCAATTTTCTCAGTTGAATTCTGATAGGAATTAATTTAAAAAGCATTTCAGTTAAAATTTTATAAAATAATTTAATTATATCGGGAATTTTAGGAATGAATTAAATTTTAAAAGATTTTTAAATCAGATTCTTTGAAAATTTATGGGAAATAAAAGTATAAAAATATAAAAATTTTATTTTATAAAAATTATTATAATTATATTGTTTTTCTTTAAAAATTCTTAATTTTGGAGAATTTTATTCAAAAATTCTAAAAAAAATAATTTAATTTTAAAAGAATTACAGTTGCAATTCTTAAAAATAATTAAATTTCAAAAGTTTTTTCACCGAAATTATTTGAAATTTTAATTTCTGTAGAAAAATAGATAAGAAGAAGTTTTTAAATTTTTGTTTAACAAAAAGTATTGAAGTTATGAATTAATTTAATTTATAAATTGCAAAAAAAAAATTGTTTCGTAAAAGATTGTAATTAAAATTTTTTTTAAATAATTGTATTTCCGAAAATAATTTCAAAACATTGAAACAATGTGAAATTTTTGCAAATTTCATTGAAAAATTAAAATAAATTTTATATTTTAATAAATTTTATTTTTTTACTTTTAAAAATTATTTTGAAATATAATTGTTTTTTTTAAGGATTATAATTTAAAATTTGGAAAATAATTGAATTTTAAAAAAATTTAGAATTAAACTTATTACCATGATTGTTCCAGTGGTACTCGAAAGTTCAATTATTTGATTAAAAATATTTTATTTTTTTAATTACTATTATTCTTATGATTATTATTTAATTCGAGTTGTTAGAAATATCTTGTCGATTTCTACACGAGTATTTAAAATTATTCATAATTTTTTTTAAAATTTTTATATAAAAACTGTTTAAAAAATTATATTTTTCAAAAGATGAAGAATTTTTATTAAATTTCAAAATGAAAATCTTTTATTTAAAAGATTTTCTTTTTGAAATGTAATAAAAAAATTCTTCATCTTTTAAAAAATTTAATTTTTAAACAGATTTTATGTACAATACAGTTAGTAAATAAATCAGAATTTTTAAACTAAATTATGCAATGATTTATTAATATAATTATCTAAATGCTGTTTTTATGTAAATAACTGTTTCGATTATAAAAAAAATCACAATAAAATGGTAAAATTATTTACTGCTACTACTCTTAAATAATTAATTTAATCCATTTTGAAATATTCTAAAATATTAATAGTTATTTTCTTTTAGCATAGAATCGAGGTCAAAATGAAAGATATGGTTTATCGGATCAATCTTCCTTCTGAATAATTGGTCTTTTCTTCGTGACAGTTACCATCTGATTAACTTTTTGTTTTATACATGAACACACACACATGCATCACACGATTTCTATCTCCCCTCGTTGGAAATTCAAGTACATTTGGTATATTTATGAAAATGATAATTAACTGACAATTATCAAATATAATATGAATATTTTACTAATACTGTATTACTAACTAATGTTGTATTTCTAAAATTGTAGAAGAATAATTTTCAAAACATTTTCATTTATTTACGATCGTATCATCAGGAAGCATAATTTTCTCCCAGAATGTTTAGTTTGAAAACAGGATAAAATTTAAGCAGCACCTATTAATCTTTTCAGTGAATTATTCATTTAACACAAGGGTAAAATTAAATTTCTAGCTTTCTTCCTTGTTATTGACTGATATTTTAATATTCATACCCATTAAATTCGAATTAATAAAGAGAACAAGGAAACGTTTCTTAACTATTATTCACCTTTCGAATTATTAAATAGAAAAATCAATTCTATAAATTCTTTCATTTTTATTCCTTGTTTTAAAAATGAATAATTCGCGACGTACAATAATAAATTGAATAAAATTGCCGCTAATTAAGAGAAAAAGGTATAAAAATGATCTGTAAAATATAATAGAAGGTGTAAATGTGAAAAAGAAAGAGTTAAAAAAAATTCCAATTTGAATATTGAACGCTTTTGAAAAATGGGTTCGGGGTTCAATTCTTTTTTTTTTTCTTTTTCATTCTATCATACATCTTTATTCGGACGGTTTTTCCCGTTTTCTCATCACGATTTCACAGTAACTTGAAAAATTGATATCGCAGCGGTCGCATTGACGAAAACAATTTTTACATGGACTTGTGTTTCCGCCTTTTCGTCGCCGTAGTTTGCCATAGAAAAAATAAAAAAACAAAGAAAATAATAAAAAAAAAAAAAAAAAATCTGTTCAGAACGATGCGAATACCGTGCATCCTAAAGTCCGTTTCATTTCGTTGAGAACAATATGGCATTGGGTGGGGGGGGAGGAGGATAGAAACGACATTCGATGCATCGATCAGTGCGACAATGGAATGTCCATGTAAAGCGTAAATGTTCGCACAGTGGAATGGGAAACAGCAGTATATGTCTGTTGGTACAAACATTCACTGAAATCGATTGAAACGTCGACTAAGTCGAGAGAGAGAGAGAGAGAGAGAGAGAGAGAGAGAGAGAGAGAGAGAGAGAGAGAGATACCCTTCCGTATCACTGATTCAATGTAGACACAGAACTGGACGTTCCCTTACTGATCTTTCAACAGATCAAGTCAACCTGAAATCAGTTTACTTCTAACCCTTTGAAACAACATTTTTCTCTCAGCTATATATATACTTTTCTCGTAATTATTCCTTAAAAAAATGTCCTCTTTTGAAAAAGTGTACAAAATTTCTTTTGTTATTACATTTTTAAGGGGAAATGAGTGTATAAAATGATCATTATTATTTAATTTAAATACTTATTCTTTATAATAATTAAAACGTTGCTTCGCAACATTTTTTATTCACTTATTGTCTCAATTTTTGATATCCTTAAAAATAATAAAATATTTTATTGGACTTTAATCGAATTAAGCGTTTTTCCAAGGATATCAAATTATGACAAAAAACGAATCAAAAACGTTGCTTCGCAATATTTTTTATTCGTTTTTTGCCTCAATTTTTGATATCCTTAAAAATATATTTTTTAGGATATCAAAAATTGAGGCAAAAACGGAATAAAAAATATTGCGAAGCAACGTTTTAAAATGAAATAAAATATGCACTTTATTACAATAAAATGCATATTTTATTTGATTTTAATCGAATTAAGCGAAATATAAAAATTTCACACAAAATATAATATTTTGTGAATATCTGATGGTCAAATATTTGAGCAGCATAACGGTATAAATATTAATTAGAAAATATCATAAATATTCGATTTCAAACTATTATTTAACAACTTATAAATGAAATATTATAAATATTATTATTATTTATGAATAAATAAATATACCAATGATAATAGAAATAATGTATAATAAATTAATTAAATAATTAGAGCGATTGAAGTTACACCCTTACTATAACTAAACATATAACATAATACCTAGGGGTTTTTTGCTTCGATAATTATTTTAGAGTTTGTTTTTATGAACAAAACAAAAAATCTAGAAAAATACAAAAAATTTGGATATAAGGTCTGATTTAAACTTGTTTTTACTACTTAATTTAGAAAAATACAAAAAATAGGATATTAAGTCTGACTGAAACTTGTTTTTATTACTTCATTTAGAAAAATATAATATTTAGTCTGACTAAATCTTGCTTTTACTACTTAATTTAGAAAAATACGAAAAATTGGATATTGTATCTGACTAAAACTTGTTTTTACTACTTATTTTGTAAAAATACGGAAAATAGAAAATGAAATCTGACTAAAATTTATTTCACTACTTAATTTAAAAAAATTCGAAAAATAGTACATTAGCTCTGACTAGACTTGATTTTACTACTTAATTTAAATAAATTCGAAAACTTTGATATTAAGTTTGACTAAAACTTGTTTTTATTACTTCATTTAGAAAAATATAATATTTAGTCTGACTAAATCTCACTTTTACTACTTAATTATTACTTCATTCAGAAAAATATAATATTTAGTCCGACTAAATCTCACTTTTACTACTTAATTTAGTAAAATAGGAAAAATAGGATATTTAAGACTGATTAAAATTTGTTTTTACTTAATGTAGAAAAATACGAAAATTAAGATATTATGTCTGACCAAAACTTGTTTTACTACTTATTTTGGAAAAATATAGAAAATAGAAAATTAAGTCTGACTAAATCTTACTTTTACTACTTAATTTAGTAAAATACGAAAAATAGGATATTAAGACTGACTAAAATTTACTTTTACTACTTAATTTTCAAAAACTTGAAAAATAGGATATTAGATCTGATTAGACATGAATTTTACTACTTAAATTAAATAAATTCGAACAATATGATATTATGTTTGACCAACACTTGTTTTTATAATTTCTTTTAGACAAATAGAAAAAATGTAATTAGTCTGTCTAAATCTTGCTTTTACTACTTAATTTACAAAAATACGAAAAATAGGATATAATGTCAGAACAAAACTTGTTTATACTACTTCTTTTGTAAAAATACGAAAAATAGGATATTAAGACTGATTAAAATTTCTTTTTACTACTCAATTTAGAGAAATTTGAAAAATATCTTATTAAGTTTGCCTAAAACTTGTTTTTATTACTTCATTTAGAAAAATACGAAAAATATAATATTTAGTATGACTAAATCTTACTTTTATTACTTAATTTAGTAAAATACGAAAAATAGGAGATTTAAGACTGATTAAAATTTTTTTTTACATAATGTAGAAAAATACGAAAATTTAGATATTGTGTCTGACCAAATCTTGCTTTTACTACTTAATTCAGAGAAATACGTAAAATAGGATAGTAAGACTGATTAAAATTTGTTTTTACTACTTAATTTAGTAAAGTACGAAAAAAAGGATATTTAAGACTGATTAAAATTTGTTTTTACTACTTAATGTAGAAAAATTGATTATTATGTCTGACCAAAACTTGTTTTTACTACTTTTTTTTTTGGAAAAATACTAAAAATAGAAAATTAAGTCTGACTAAAATTTAGTTTTACTACTTAATTTTTAAAAAATTCGAAAAATAGTATATTAGGTCTGACTAAAATGTATTTTTACTACTGAGTTCAGAAAAATATAAAAAACATGATATTATGTCTGACTTAAACTTGTTTTTACTACTTAATGTAATGCAATAGAAAATTAGGTCTGATTAAAACTTGCTTTTACTGTTTAATGCAGAAATTACATAAAAAAAAACCTATGACGTCTGACTTAATTTTCTTCTTTCTATTTAATTCAGAGAGAAATTGGACAAATAGGATATTAAGTCTGACTAATACTTCCTTTTACTACTGAAAATGTAGAAAAATACGAAAAATTGGATATTGTGTCTGACCAAAACTTGTTTTTACTACTTATTTTGGAAAAATACAGAAAATAGACAATTTAGTCTGACTAAAATTTACCTTTACTACTTAATTTTGACGCTGGTATTGTAAATTTATTTTTACAATTTTTGGAGTCGAATATCCAATTTTGTCTTTTTTTCATGAAATTGGAGATTTTCTATTAAAAAAGAGCTTTTTTCGAAACACAGAGGCACTCGGAACTTTTTTAGAATTTATTTTCGAATCAGAAAAAATTTGTTTCATGAGAAATGAAAATTACATGGAGAATTTCAATGGAATTTTCAGGGTGGAAATTCCATCTCTGTGGAATTTTTCGACGAGGGTAAATCTTATTTTTATTACCTACTTTATAATGTCTGATGAAACCTACATAATTCATTACTGGATTTGGGAAAAACATGAAAAATGGAATATTACGTCTGTCCTAAACTTGCTTTTACTACTGATTTAGAAAAAGTACCATAAAATGATATTATGTCTTGCAAAAGCGATATGTTACTACTGATTAGGAAAAAGAACTGAAAATTGATTGTCACGTCTAACTTAAATTTACTTTTACTACTAATTTTTTTACTACAAATTTTTTTACTACAAATTTTTTTACTACTAATTTAAAAAAAAAACGAAAAAAAATACAAAAACAGAATATTTTTCAGGATATAGACAATATTTGGTGACTCATGTTTCATTTTCATATTTCTGAAAGATTGCAACAATCCATTCAGTTGTCAATAATAACTCTTTTTTTTAATTTTCTTTGCAAGGTGTGGAGAAAAAGATTTTTTGTCCTAGGTTTTTTTCGATGTCGAGTGAGAGAGAGAGAGAGAGAGAGTGCCTATTTGGAAAGTTTGTATTTCAATGGTATATACAAACTCGTATACCAGTGCACATTTCTCGTTGGCCCAGATTAAAGGTAGTTTTATGCGAGGGGCGGTGTAGCGTTATTAATCTTCGGAAAAGCCATCCGAAGGAGTCACGAGGGAGAGACGTGCGTGAAAAACAGAAGAGAAAGAAAGAAGGTTGGAAAAAAGTATAGAGTAAAAAAAGAGAATAAAAAAAGAGAAGGCAAAGAGTGGGAAATAATAGTGGCGAAAAGAGACCAACGAGCAACCCCCGTTGTCACGTCGTCGCTCCAATTTTTCTGTTTACGGATGCTGCGCAAAATAATGAATCCCGTCGTATACGCTCCGATAAATTTTGTAAGAACTCCATCCACCTAGTTTTACCTCTTGTCTCACGAATAGGTGCATCAATGTACAAAATATCGCGCAATATTTTAAAAACCAGATAAATGCGATCTCGCCAGACGAATGTCTTTATTTACGATTGGGGAGCCGTAAACTTTCAGGGACCGAGGGATATATATATACACACAATATATATCCGCCCTCACTTCTTTGGAATAGAGAAAAACGTCTGACTTTTTTCCCACAATTGTGGGTGTTCTCTTCATTTCGTATTATTACAAGTTTTTCCTTATCTCTCTCTCTCTCTCCCTCAACCTTTTTTCATTTTCCAGCAAGAAATAAAATTTTCTTCGTCTTCTTGTTTATCGTTCCGAGTCTTCGACTTAAAAGATCTCCTCAAAAGATAACAAAAGAGCAAATTGCAATTTTAATAGGTCTTCAAAAAAAAAATTGTTATTTTCTAGTTTCATAATAAATTAACAATGCGAAGAGAGAATATAATAATTTCATAATAAATTTTCATTCAGACTTCCTTTAGTTAAATGGATTTATTTTTCGTTTCATCAAATTGTTAATATTCATTATTTAATATAATGATCTGATAATTCTGTCTGCAGTTTGAAGTTAGTTTTTGTGTATTCTTTTGTTTTTTTTCTCTTAAAAATATTGTTTGACAAATCGAAAATATGCAGGTATTTTTTTACGAATTATAATAAAATAATATCAGAAATTAGAAAATTTAAAAAAAAATTATGATTATACGAAATAAAAAATATACACATTTTGTTTATTATGCTTCTTTTTATGCCAAATTTCGTTTGACTGATATAAATTATGAAAAATTTTTCTCCTGTTTATTTATGAAAAATAGAAAATTGTTAATTGTTAAAAAATTATTATTAGCAAATAGAAAATAAATACCCATTCTCTGCATAATTTTTATTTTTCAACAAGAATATTGTTTACAAACGGATTCTTTTCTTTAGGGAAAATTATTTAATAATTTATTATATTTAATAATATTATAGATATTTAATATAATATTTTTGTACAAAATTCTAAATTTTCATAACGAAATAATTTGATTAATTTCTATTCCTTAATTACAATTGTTTTAATAAAATGCAAAGTTTTTTAAAAATAAAGAAAAAAAATGTTTATAAGTTCCATTTGTCAATTGCAAATTTTAATTGAAAATTTTCGAATTTTTAAAACATAAAGAGAAAACTTTTACTCAAAAAAATGTTCTGTTACATTTATTTACGAATTTCTTTATTATTATTACTTTTCCATAGGAATTAAGATTTTCAAAAATGACAAATTCACACGTTTTTGAATTTAAACAGCTTATAAAAATATTGTTGTAAAACATGAAGATAACGATTGCTACTGTAACTTCTTCAAAATTATTTTCATATTCAATTATTAAAACTTAAACTAAAATTCATTTTTAAATCAAGTTTTATTAGAAAATTCTACAAGAATTCAATTATTTAAATAGAAAAGTAAATTATTTATTGCGAATAATTTAATGTTTCTTAAAATTTAATTTGAATTCGTTTGACGAATTTTAATAAACTTTTTAAGAATAGTTACATTTTTCAAAAAATTCGATTAAAATTGTATTAAAAGTAATTGAAAGTCTACGATGAGTTTTATTATTTATGAAAATAGTTGAATTATTGAGAAGAAATATATTTAAAAAATTGTAAATAATTATTGAATTCCTGTGAAATTTTTATTATTTATAAAAATAATAATTAAATGTTTTTTGTCCAATTTTATTAGAAATTTTTTAAATAATTGTATCCTTTGGTCAATATTATTAAAATAGTAGATATTTAAAATCATTGAAATGAGGAAGGTTTTTGAAAATAATTGAATTTCAAAGAAAAATTTAATTTTTTATAAAGAAAATTGGAATTTTGACGAGAATTTTTTTTATAAGTTTAATATAATTGAATTTTGTGATAAGAATTTTATTAATTTTAAATATAAAAGAATTTCTGCAATTTATTCTTTGTAACTTTTACGAAATTTAAATTTAAAAAAAAACAAAAAATAGGATATGACGTCTGATTAAACTTGTTTTTACTACTTATTTTGAAAAAATACGAAAAATATTACATGACGTCTGACTAAAACTTGTTTTTACTACTTAAGATAGAAAAATACAAAAAACAGGATATTACGTTTGACTAACATACGAAAAATTAGATATTACGTCTGATTAAAACTTGTTTCTACTAAATTTAGAAAAATACAAAAAATGTGATATTACGTCTGACAAAAATTTGTTTATTTATTTTAGAAAAAAAAACGAAAAATAGTACATGACGTCTGACTAAACTTGCTTTTACTACTTATTTTGGAAAAATACGAAAAATAGTATATGACGTCTGACTTAAACTTGTTTTTAATTATTGTTTAATTCTGCAATGAGTTTTATTATTTATGAAAATAATTAAATTAATGAGAAGAAATTTATAAAAAATTTGTAAATAATTGAATTTCTGGGAAATTTCTGTTATTTATAAAAATAATTAAATGTTCTTTGTACAATTTTATTGAAAAAATTTCAAATAATTGAATCCTTTGGGTAATTTTATTATTAAAATAGTAGATATTGAAAATCATTGAAATGAGGAAAATTATAAAGATAATTTTGTGATAAGAATTTTATTACTTTTTACAATAATTGATTTTCTGCAATTTATTATTTGTAAATTTTTCAAAATTCAATTTTCATTAGGGAAATAATTTACATCATTTCTATTTCTTAATTACAATTGTTTTAATAAAATTCGAAAGTTTTTGAAAAAGAAAACAAAAAAAAATGTTTATAAATTCTATTTGTCAATTACAAATTTTAATCGAAAATAAAAATAAATTAATGTTTTTAAAAAAGGTTATAAACAAAGTTCAAAAGATTGTCCAACCCTGACTATGTTTCCCTACTCTGAAAAACTCGACCCTGACTCTATACTGTTAAATGTTCATCAATCAACTTCTTACGTTTTTGTACTATCGAGGGGAAAAACGCTTTTTCTATTAAATGCCTTTTACCCGTATTTAACTCCCTAAATCTGCATTAGGTGAAAAGCATTACTAAATCCTATGTATTTTTCACTAAAACTTTTACAAAATCGATTATCATTGGATAGAAATAAATTTCTGACCTTCTGATTCTGACATTCGTTTTATGACTATGGCATTAAAAAATAAAAATTTTTATATTTGTTATATTTTATATTTAGTTTTAAAGCTTTTAATATTAAAAATATAAATGAATATAAAAAATAAATATTAAAAAAGAGGGAAGTTTTTCA
The DNA here is from genome assembly GCF_015476425.1 of Leptopilina heterotoma. Taxonomy (NCBI): domain Eukaryota; kingdom Metazoa; phylum Arthropoda; class Insecta; order Hymenoptera; family Figitidae; genus Leptopilina; species Leptopilina heterotoma. Next base: position 624,887 of record NW_025110971.1, on the reverse strand, counting down.
AATTTTTCAAATTTGAGTTTTTGTGATATGCGAACAATCTCTTTGAAAATGGATTTTAAATTAAAATCGCTGTTTTTCACTGAATTCAAAAAAAAAATTCTAATGATATTTCTCTTTGATGTTATTGCGATATTAATTGAAAAATTTTATTTCATAAAAATAGAAGAATTTATCAATTAGCGAAGCGACGTAAAATATTTTACAATTTTGCAAGCAATTTTGTTGCACATTCTCTTTCTATTTTTTTTTTATTTTTTCCATTCGCAATAATTTTATCCATAAATGTTAAAATTCACAGTAGAAAATATATATAAATTTTCCAAAAACAAAAAAGAGAGAAGAAAAATTTGTCGATATTAAAGTTTTATTATAGTTGTAAAAGATAAATTGTATATATAGTGTCAAACAATGCATTTCAATTATGTAGAGATTTGAGACCGTTAAGGGTGCAACTTTCGCTCGACACAATTTACGAGATATCAGGACGAAACTCTATCTAGATAGGAGGCATTAATGAATATTTATCTCTCGTTAATTATGATTAAACACCTTTCTCTCTCTCTCTCTCTCTCTCTCTCTCTCTCTCTCTCTCTTGCTACCGTTATTCGGGTAACAAAATCGATTTGAGAATCTGCTCATCGCTAAAGAAGCATAACACTACAAACTCGTGAAATTGTTGTTATAAACCGACACATGACAGTTGAAAAAGAAAATAAAAAATTGTCGCTTCAGCTACATTCGTAACAGCAGTTATTTCCGGCAAAACACATTTTTCCACTTTCTGCATCTATCGTTATGCCCATGGTAAAACGTTAATTTTTCAAGCGTGAAGGCCGTAATCAAGCTGCGGAAAATTTTCAACTAACATATCGAATTCCAATTTAAAATTTTTTATTAAATTCATATTCAATTACTGACACTACTCAAAAAAAAATATAATAATGAAGATTGTGTGGAATTTATTGTTTATTTTTATTTCATATAAAAATATTAAAAATCAAATTTATTTATACCAAAGTAATTCTTCAGTTATTGGAAATTTTTTATGCTTCGAATTCTGTAATGAAAATAATCAATTTACCTACTTTACATCTGAATGACCTTTGAAATTAATGAAATTAATGAAATAAATGATTTTAATGAAATTAATTAAATTAATGATTTTAATGAAATTAATGAAATAAATGAAATTAATGATTTTAATGAAATTAATGAAATTAATGATTTTAATGATAATTTCAAATTTCCATAAACTAGTTTTCTTTCAAAGGATTCAATTCGATATAATTTATGTTTAATACATAATTATTATAGCAGTAAAATATGAAATACATGAAAATTATGATAATTATCAATAACAAATTTAAATCAAATTTAATATAAATTGTCAGTGAAGAAGAAAACGAAATTAAATACGAAAAAGGAACAAGTAAACAATTGTGAAATCTTTCGTAAAAAATATAAAAACAAAATTTTTCAAATGTTTCACATTTTTTTCTTTTTTTTTTGTATAAAATATTATCTACATTGATTTTTAAAAAGAGTAAAAATTATAAATTCTGTTTTTAGCCTGGGAAAAAAGTGTAAAACCCTTTTAAATCAATTTATCTCGAGATTTGTGAGAAAGGACGTGCAATTCTGGTTTTTAGTCATGCTTTGAAAATATCACCAGGAAGTATATATTTTTCCGTTGGATTCACTGTATGTATGTATATATGTATGTATATGTCGAAAACGAGCTATGAACAGTCATACAGCTGCCATTAATGGAAAAAAATCCACTTTTGTTTCATGTATTTTTTAATTTTCAAAAAAACTCCCGACAAATCTGAAATAGAGAGAAGAGAATTCTATTTTTTCAAATGGGAATCATATCACGTTATTAGAACAGATTTAACGTTGTACTTAAAAAAAAGAGAGAAAGAGAAAGAGAGAGATAGAAATGAAAATAAAAGATAATTGCAGTTGGAACTAATTTTACATTTCATTACCTGTGCTGAAAAAACGGTAAATTTTAATCGAATATACAAAATTTTTGTAAATCTGAAATTTAGCATTCGATTTTTAAAAATTAAAAGATTTATACTATAATACACTATTTAAAATTATAAAAGATTTGAAATTGTAATTTTATAAAATTTTAGTTCTTGGGGAAGAATAAATAACAATGTAAGTATTTAAAATAATTCAATAAAATTACTGAAGCATTGGCTAAAGTAATTTAGAAATTCTAAAAAAAATTAAGTTTCTAAAGAATTTTAATTAAAATTTAATTAAAATTTCTTCAAGATAATTAAATTTCTGAAAACAAACAAATTAAATAATTTTCAGACAGTTAAATATTTCGTTAAATTTTATTGAAATAAATTTTATATCGTAAAGAAATCATTACTATTTTTTTTTATTATTCACTTATGCAAAAAAGTTAAGTTTTTTTAAAAATCGTCATTAAGAAATGAAAAAATAAAAAAAATTTGCATGATTTCCATTTGTCAATTGCAATTTTCTGAATTTTTCTTTTATAAGTGTTTTTAATTTGAAAAGCCAATCCAAAAGTAAAGTAAAGAAACGATTAAAAATATTAATAATTTTTTTAGATTAATAAAGATTTTTTACAATTAATTAAAAGATTTAAATAATATATTAATAAATTAAAGAAAAAATATTACTTATCAAAACATGTAAAGAAAGAATAAAGGCATAAACGAAAGTTTACCTTCAGGCGTGGACAGAGCGGACACTAAATTAAGTAGTAACAACAAATTATGGTTGGACGTAATATAAAATTTTTTGTACTTTTCTAAATTTAGTAGTAAAGGCAAGTTTTAGTCAGACTAAATATCCTATTTTTCTATCTTAAGTAGTAAAAACAAGTTTTAGTCAGACGTCATGTAATATTTTTCGTATTTTTCCAAAATTAGTAGTAAAAACAAATTTTAGTCAGACTTAATATCCTATTTTTCTAAATTTAGTAGTAAAAACAAATTATGGTCGGACGTAATATAATAATTTTTGTACTTTTCTAAATTAAGTAGTAAAAGCAAGTTTTAGTCAGACTTAATATTCTATTTTTTGTAAATTTAGTAGTACAAAAAAATTTTAGTCAGACGTGTATTATTTTTCGTAATTTTCCGAAATAAGTAGTAAAAGCAAGTTTTAGCCAGACTAAATATCTTATTTTTCCAAATTTAGTAGTAAAAACAAATTTTAGTCAGACGTGTATTATTTTTCGTATTTTTCCGAAATAAAAAGTAAAAGCAAGTTTTAGTCAGACTAAATATCTTATTTTTCCAAATTTAGTAGTAAAAACAAATTATGGTCGGGCGTAATATAATATTTTTTGTACTTTTTTAAATTAAGTAATAAAAGCCAGTTTTAGTCAGACTTAATATTCTATTTTTTGTAAATTTAGTAGTACAAAAAAATTTTAGTCAGACGTGTATTATTTTTCGTATTTTTTCGAAATAAGTAGTAAAAGCAAGTTTTAGTCAGACTTAATATCCTATTTTTCTAAATTTAGTAGTAAAAACAAATTATGGTAGGACGTAATATCATATTTTTTGTATTTTTCTAAGTAGTAAAATCCAATTTTAGTCAGACGTCATGTAATATTTTTCGTATTTTTCCAAAATAAGTAGTAAAAACAAGTTTAATCAGACGTCATATCCTATTTTTTGTTTCTTTTCAAAATTTGAATTTTGTAAAAGTTACAAATAATAAATGGCAGAAATTCATTTATTTTCAAAATTAATACAATTCTTATCACAAAATTCAATTATGTTCAACATTTAAAAAAAAATCTCGTCAAAATTCCAATTATCTTTATAAATATTAAAATTCTTTTTCGAAATACAATTATTTACAAAATGTTTCCTCATTTCAATGATTTTCAATATCTACAATTTTCATAAAATTATCCAAAGCATGTAATTATTTAAAAATTTTTTAATAAAATTGTACAAAAAACATTTTAATTTCATAAATAATAAAATTTTTACAGGAATTCAATTATTTATAAATTTATTCTCAATAATTGAATTATTTATAATTAACTTTAAATCGAATTTCTTAAAAAATATAACTGAATAGTTTATTGAAATTTGTCAAATGAATTTAAATATTTACAAATTTGTTAATAACATTATTTAAAAGAATTCAAATTTAAAAAATATTCAATTATTTAATAATTTACGTTTGTATTTAAATAATTGAATTCTCGTAGAATTTTCTAAGAAAATTTGATTTAAAAATGAATTCTTGTTGAAATTTTAATAATTAATTATGAAAATAATTTTGAAGAAGTTACAGGTAACAATATTCTTATAATATATAAAATAATAATTTTTTCACTCGGCCATCTTCGATTATTATAAAACATGAAGAAATCGATCACTCCCAGTCTTCGACTCGAAGCAATCGTTGTCTTAATGTTTTACAAAAATATTTTTATAAGCTGTTTAATTTCAAAAAGGTTTGAATTTGACATTTTTGAAAATCTTAATCCCTATGGAAAAGTAATAATAATTAAATATTTATTTAAAAAAGAAGTTATTAATCATTTCGAATAATATTACAATTAAAGAAAGTAAATAAATATAACAGGACAATTGTTGAGAATAAAATTTTTTCCTTTATTATTTTTATTTTCAAATAAAAATTGATTTATAAAATGGGTATTTATTTTCTATTTCTTAATCATAATTTTTTAGCAATTAACAATTTTCTATTTTTTTTATAAACAACAAGGAGAAAAATTCCTAATATGAAACCATTAAAATTGTCGAGTATTTTACTCGGTATTTTCATAAGAAAAAAATGGCTAATATGTGGTGTGGACAGAATGAAATAATGACGATTATTATAAGTAATTTAAATGTTGACATTCAAACGATGACAATTGGATTAAATTTGAAATAAAGGGCCGAATGTAATAAAGAAAAGTTAAAAAATAATGTTAGATAGGGGAGAAAAGAGGGGAATGCCAGGACCATGTTTACAAAGCGACAGATTGTTTGAAATACCATATATATAAGAAAAGAAGGGAACAAGTACAAGGGGAATAATTTCTTTTTGAGAAGAAAAGTCAGAGTTGGAGAGAGAGAGAGAGAGGGGTGGGGGGAGTGGTAAAAAGGGGCATGGATATAAGTTATACTTGGGTTTGGGAGTAGGTCGGAGGAACAGGGCCGGAGGATTTGCCTGAGGCATACATTATGCTAAGTCGACCATTAGAGGGTGAAATATGCCTCGCGTGCCCCAGTCAGTTACCGGCGAGCGCCGGTACTCGAGCACCGTTGCATTACGGGAGTTACCGCCTCGTAGTTATTTGCAACTCTAACGAGACGCTAATTGGCTTTACCTGAAACGTTGGACGAGTGTCGTCCTACGGCCCGAGCCGCGAAAGTGGAACTCCAAAATTCACTGGTACATCTAGATTAAAACTTTGAATATTGGAGAATTGTACTTTGTTCAACTAATTTCATTTCAGCGATATTTTCAAGTAGTGCTTATAAATTACCATAGTATATGCAAATTTTAGTAGAAATTTTCGTGAATATTATCCCCATTGTGTTCCAAACTTTAAATGAAAGGAATCGTACAAAGTGTATTTCATGAAACTAACAGACCTTTCAACTTTAAAATTCATTATTGCATTAATAAAAGCCTTCCTGTTATTTTCATTTTATTTTACCCCAACTCTTTTCAAATAAATTTAAAAAGAATTTTTCTTCTGAAAGTCAACCGAAAATTATTTTTTTTAATTGATTGATTCTTTTAATTAAAAAAAAGAAGAAAAATATATATTGTAAATCGACTTTTATGCAAACAAAGATTTTCAAATTATATTTATTATCATGGATAGAAACTAAAGAATATAAAGTGAATAAAAAATGTTTTAATTTGTAAAGAAATCAAACAAAAACTGTAGTTCATTTGAACGTTAATAACTTGAAGAGCACATATTCATTTAGCCAAAATGCTTTTAATTAAAAGTCATTCATTAAAATGAGCTTTCATGTTTTAGTCGCCTGAAAATTTTTATAATTATAAAATTGTTATATGAAATGGTTTTCGTTTTATTGGAAACACGTACACTGACATTAATCAGGATATTAAGTCAATTTACCTGCATCTATATATGCTGGCTCGCAATAGAATTATCTGATACTGTACGTATTTTCCGGTCAGACAGAAATGGAAATTCTATAAAAATTTTCATGAAATTTCTAATTAATAACCAAGTTGGATAAAAATATTTTACGTTTCTTATTAATTAATTAATTAATTAATTAATTAATTAACTATAATAATCTTGATATTCTTTCATTCATTCTGTCCGCAGTTTGAAGTTAGTTTTTCTGTATGCTTTTCTTTTTTTTTCTTTTAAAAATATTGTTTAACAAAACGAGAATATGCAGGTATTTTTTTACGATTTTTAATAAAATAATATTAGAAATCAGAAAATTAAAAAAAAAATTATTATTATTTTGATAAATATACCCATTTTGTTTATTGCATGCTTTTTTCTATAACAAATTTCGTTTGACTGATTTAATTATCAAAAAATTTTCTCCTGTTTGTTTATAAAAAATAGAAAATTCTTAATTTTCATAAGGAAATAATTTGCATCATTTCTATTTCTTAATTACAATTGTTTTAATAAAATTTGAAAGTTTTTTAAAAATAAAGGAAACAAATTGTTCATAAATTCTATTTATCATTTATAAATTTTAATTGAGAATTAAATTGAAAATTTTCGAATTTTTTGCAAATAAAAGAAAGAATTTTATCCTAACAAATGTTCTGTTATATTTATTTACGAATTTCTTTAATTGTAAAATTATTCGAAAACATCAATAACTTCTTTTTTAAATAAATATTTAATTATTATTACTTTTTCATAGGAATTAAGATTTTCAAAAATGTCAAATTCAAACCTTTTTGAAATTAAACAACTTATAAAAATAATTGTTATCTTCATGTTTTATAATAATTAAAAATGATCGAGTGATAAAATCATTATATTATTTATTATTAGAATATTGTTACTGTAACATCTTCAAAATTATTTTCATATTCAATTATTTAAATACAAAAGTAAATTATTTATTGAATAATTTAATGTTTCTTAAAATTTATATTCTTCTAAAGAATGTTATTAACAAATTTGTAAATATTTGAATTCGTTTGAAGAATTTTAATCAAATTTTTAAGAATAATTACATTTTTCGAGAAATTCGATTAAAATTGTACTAAAAATAATTAAAACTCTACGATGAGCTTTATTATTTATGAAAATAATTGAATTCTTAAAACAAATTTATTATTTATGAAAATAATTGAATTCATAAAAAAATGTATTATTTTTGAAATTATTGGAATTATTGAGAAGAAATTTTTTAAAAATTTGTAAATAATTCAATTCCTGTGAGTTTTTATTATTTATGAAAATAATTAAATGTGTTTTGTGCAAGTTTATTAAAAATGTTTAAATAATTGAATCCTTTAAGTAATTTTCGTAAAATAATAGATATTGAAAATCATTGAAATGAGGAATTTTTTTGAAAATAATTGAATCTCAAAGAAGCATTTTATTATTTATAAAGATAATTGGTATTTTGACGAGATTTTTTTTTTAATGTTGAACATAATTAAATTTTGTAATAAGAATTTGATTACTTTTGAAAATAATTGAATTTCTGCAATTTATTATTTATAAATTCTACAAAATACAAATTTCTTAAAGCTTTTAACTAAAATTTTTTAGAAATCCAATTTTTGTTAATAATTAATTAAATATATATTCACAAATGTAACTAATTTCAGAAGAATTTGAATTATTAACATTTTTCAAATTCCCAGGAATTTTCCTAGAGAATTCCGAAAATTTCTCCCGACTCTCTTGGGAACTTTTTCACATGGGAATTCTTATAAAGAATTTTATTAACAAATTTTTAAATGATTGAATTCTTTTGACGAATTTTAATAACATTTTTTAAGAATAGTTACATTTTTCAAAGAATTCGATTATAATTGTATATTTATTATTTATGAAAATAATTGAATTATTAAGAACAATTTTATAAAACATTTGTAAATAATTGAATTCCTGTGAAATTTTTTTTATTTAAGAAAATTATTAAATGTTTGCCTACAATTTTATTAAAATTTTTTTTAAATAACTGAATTCATTTACATAATTTAATTGAATAGTAAATATTGGAAATTTTCCTCATTTCAATGATTTTATTTATAAAAATAATTTGGAATTTTTACAATATTTTTTTTTAAATGTTGAATATAATTGAATTTTGTGATAAGAATTTTATTAATTTTAAATATAAAAGAATTTCTGCAATTTATTCTTTGTAACTTTTACGAAATTTAAATTTAAAAAAAAAAAACAAAAAATAGGATATGATGCCTGATTAAACTTGTTTTTCCTACTAAATTTAGAAAAATAGGATATTAAGTCTGACTAAAACTTGCTTTTACTACTTATTTTGGAAAAATTTTATTAAAATTTTAAATTTTTTTTAAATAATTAAATTCATTTGGGTAATTTATTTGAACAGTGAATATTGGAAATCATTGAAATAAGGAAAATTTTTTAAAATAATTGAATTTCGAAGAAGAATTTTATTATTCATAAAGATAATTGGTATTTTTACGAGATTTTTTTTAAATTTTGAACATTGATTTTTCTGATAAGAATTTTATTACTTTTAAAAATAATTTGTGCAATCATTTGTAATTTTTTTAAAATTCAATTTTTTTAGTTTTTAACTAAAATTCTACTATAAATTCATTATTTTTAATAATTAATTAAATATTTATTGACAAATTTAAGTAATTGTTAGAAGATTTGGAATTATTTTGTATTATTTTATAAAATTTCGCATTGAAACCGCTTGAAGTTCATTTATTTATGAAAATTGTAGACGCAACTCTTTTAAAATTGAATTATTTTTGAAATATTTAAGTAAAATTAATAAATTATTCATTTAATAATTTACAAGTCATAATTTTATGATAGTTCTTGAAAAAGAAATTATTGGCAGAAATAGAAAAAATAAAAGGTTTTGTATTAGAATTCGTGGTGATTTCATAGTTTATGAAGAAACAAAAAAGACACAAAAATTCAGAATTTTTTTATGAATTTTCAAAATTAAAATTTTTTCAGTATTTTTAATAAAAATCCCTTACTTTTTCCAAAATTCCGTGTCAGAATATATAATTATAGTTATAATAATGTTAAAACTATATTCCAATTCATATTTTATTTTTATGAAAAAAAATTTTAATTAAAAATTTTTTCGTTTTATTATTTTTAAAATTTCTAATTTTATTTTTTAAAAAAAGTGAGTAAAATGTTAGCTGCAAGCGAATTGTTACTAGTTCTACTTAATTTCCCTTAAAATTCTCCACTAAAAAATGAAGACAAAAATTCGAAAAGAATTATATTTGACGAGAGACGGTTTTTCCCTCGTTGAAAAATAGAGAGAGAAAATGAAGCTATTAGGTGAAAATATCGTTTCTAATTCAAATCATGAATTTCCTTTCTACCTTCAGGGGAAGAGAGTGAGAGAGAGTAAGAGAGAGAGAGAGAACATAAGACATAACATCTCGAGGTCTTATTCTCGTGTAAATCTCAGACCCTGAGTAAAGTTTCCGCGATAACGGATAATCTCACCATCTTCTCGGCAATATCTTGGCAAGAGGGTGTTACGCGCGATTCTACCTATTAGTCGTCTAATTCGTGTCTGGTTTCCTTGCCACATCTCTTCCTTTCGATTACAACCTTACGACCTAACTGAACCAGCGAAAATTGCAGAACCAAATTAAACTCATAATTAATGTTCCTATGAAAATATACAATAGTTCATTTTCTCTGGTAAAATGCTGCTACCTTATCGGTGGCATAAATTTAGTGAAAATTTATCATTTAATTTGTTGAGGAAAAATTTCAAAAACGATTGCAGAGATAATATTATACTTATAGTTTTAGAGATCCCTAGGCGAAAAAATTTCACTAGAACAATTTAATACAATTTTTATTATACACGAGTTTTAGTAAATATTAGATAGAAATTTACACAATTATTTTTTTCTAACAGCAACTTGAATGTAAGATATTTTTGATTGAATAATTGAACTTTTGAGTACCACTTTAATAAGTTTATTCTAAACTAGCAACATATACCTCACTCGCTAACGCTCGTTCGGTTGTATTTAAACTTATTAGTTTTTACTTATTTTTTTTTTTTATTTGAACTAAGTAAATATTTACTGGACATAAATATTTTAATTTATGGTATCTATTAAATAGTTATTTGAACCAAATACAAATTACTTAAGTCAATTAAATAGAATAATTTAATTTAATAAATATTGCTTTAAATCAATTATAAAAATTACTTGATTAAATAATGCATAGTTTTTAATTAAAATAAATATTTATTTGCATCAATAAAATAATTTTTTTGAAATAACTAAACTTAGAAGGTTAGATTTTGAATGTTAGCCTGATTCTCTGAATAATTAGTAAGAAAAGGGCGAAGATACGTCCATTCTTTTCTTACTAATAGGATTTTCTGTAGGTAATGATCAGGGTGTTTTTTTGAAATTTTTACTGCACTATTCTTACGCATGTCACCGTCACCAATATTGTTACAATATATATTGTAACAATATTGTTACAACAAAGTCTAGACTTTGGGTTTTTGCAAGTCTAGACAATATAGTTGTATAATAATATAAATTTTTCTTTCTAAACCAGAATTTGAACATTTACAAAATTAAAACCTTATAGTGGTTAGAAAATGTAAAAAATTATTAATATTTATAAAAATATAAATTATTTTATTTAAAATCATTGTGTAATAAGACAAAAATTATGAAGTGACATTTACAAAAAATGTCATTGTACATTATACGAAATGTTATTTTTACGTATTCTCTTACTAAACCTTTCATTTTCGTCCGCTATCCTGGATTCGCCATTTTGTATTTTTAAAAAGTGACTTTGGATTCATAATCAGTGGAATTTTACTGAAAATCAGTTGAAAAGTACTAAAATATCAGTCATTCTTCACTGATTATTATTTTATTGTGATTTATTTATTAATATTGTAAATTTCTGTCAAACAAATAATTTTACTAAAAGTCAGTTGAAAATTACACTTACAGTAGTGTTTCATTCGAGCAACACGATCCGAGAAACGAACAAAAAACGATTTTCTTTTTGTTTTGATAACCAAGCTGTCATGTTCGCTCGTCTTATTGAAGTAAATTTTCATAAATGTTTATTTACATTATTCGAAGATAATTAAATCTTAAAAAATTACTATAAAAAAATTCTAATAATATTAGTTTTTAAAAATATTATAATGTTATTTTTCGAAAATAATTGAATTTCTTAAAATAATTCTTATATCCTAATTAACCTTTAAAAATTTTTTTTAAATTTTTGGTAATTGAATTATTTTCAAAATTTGCAATTAAAATTCTTCAAAAAATTGTAACAAAATACTTAAAATAAATTAATTATTTTCAATTAAATTTTGCACAATTTCAACTATTCAAAAAGGTTTCTATTGTAGACATATTTGAAAAATTTAATTGTGTTAAAAAATTATTCAAAGAAATCTAAGTATACTTATTTTTAATTATCTATAACTTAATCTATTGAATTTAGAAAAATTACATCAAGAGGACAAAACTTTGTTCTTTCGTCTACTTTTGAATAATGTTTAGAAAACTAAATTTTTATTAATGTTTATTAAAAAATTATTTTATACCTAAAAATGTTAAATTTTTTTAATTTAGGCATGATTACAATCACAGGCACACAAAAAAAAAGTTGTCTGTTCATTGAACAAGACCTACATGTCTTATAGTATTTTGGCCCCCTGAATACGAATATGAAGTCAGAATTGCTCCAGCACCCTCTGTTTTTTTTAAATCGAAAAAACTACCCTTAAGTCTAAAATTCAAGAATTAAAGTAAAAAAAAATAAAAACACGGCTTTCTTCGGAGTAGAAGAATATATTTGTGCGTTTTCTTCTTTCAACAACTCAAATAATGTCAAAATTGCTCCACCACCCCTGTTTTTTTAAATAGGAGAAACTACCCTTAAATCTAAAATTCAAGAACTAAAGTCAAAGAATGAAATAACCACTTTTTTGCGAAGTAGAAGAATATATTTATGCGTTTTCTTCCTTCAACCACTCAGAAATATTGTCAAAATTGCTCCACCACCCCTGTTTTTTTAAATGGGAGAAACTACCCTTAAATCTAAAATTCAAGAACTAAAGTAAAAAAATATGAAATAACCGGTTTTCTTAGGAGTAGAAGAATATATTTATGCGTTTTCTTCCTTTAACCTCTCAGAAATAATGTCAAAATTGCTCCACCACCCCTGTTTCTTTTAAATGGGAGAAACTACCCTTAAATCTAAAATTCAAGAACTAAAGTCAAAGAATGAAATAACCAGTTTTTTTGCGAAGTCGAAAAATATATTTATGCGTTTTTTTCTTTCAACAATTTAGAAATAATGACGAAATTGCTCCATCACCCCCTGCCCTTAAATCTAAAATTCAAGAATTATAGTAAAAAATGATATAACAGGTTTTTTCCAAAGTAGAAGAATATATTTATGTACTTTTTAAAAAAGCATCAGCATTGCTTCATCACCCTCTTATTGATTTATATTGAAAAAACTACCCCTTTAAGTATGAACCCAGAGTATACTAACAACAATAAAAACAATTAGTTTTAGACAAAAGCATACGTTCCTTTATTTTTGTTCTCATAACTAAAAAGCAGAATCAGAGTTAATTTATCATTATTTGTTGTTGAAAGAAGAAAACGCATAAATATATTCTTCTACTCCGAAGAAAACCGGTTATTTCATTTTTTTTCACTTTAGTTCTTGAATTTTAGATTTAAGGGTACTTTCTTCGATTTAAAAAAAAGTAGGGGTGGTGGAGCAATTTTGACATTATTTGAGTTGTTGAAAGAAGAAAACGCATAAATATATTCTTCTACTCCGAAGAAAGCCGTGTTTTTATTTTTTTTTTTACTTTAATTCTTGAATTTTAGACTTAAGGGTAGTTTTTTCGATTTAAAAGAAAACAGAGGGTGATGGAGCAATTCTGACTTCATATTCGTATTCAGGGGGCCAAAATACTATAAGACATGTAGGTCTTGTTCAATGAACAGACAACTTTTTTTTTTTAATAATAAAAATTAAAAATTAAAAATTTTTAATTTTTATTATTTAAATACACAATTAAAAATAATAATAATACTCCGCAAAAAAGCCCAACTAATAGAAAAATAAAAAAGTAGGTTAATTTTAAATTTAGATCCAACTATTACAGTGTTATAGATTTATTAAGTAATATATAACAAGTAATATTATATATATTTCTCTAAATAAAGATGTCTATTGACTTTTTAAAATTGATTTTCTTAAAAATTTCTTTATTAAAAGTATTAATATTTAAATTTTATAGTAATTGCTGTTTTAAAAAATCAATCCGGGAATATTTATTTTTGGTCCGGGAATTTAAAAATAATAATTCACTAGACACCTTGAATTAATTTTTAACTTGATATAATAATTTTAATTCACTAAAATGAATTTAATTTTAGTTTTTAATAGAATTAATAAAAAAAAATTTAAATGTTTTTGGATATCGATTTTTTTCAAAAAATAGGTTATTATTGTATTATTTTTAGTTGTCAGTTATGGGAAAGTCGAGAAGCAGTCGAGAAGTTCGGTCGATGACAATTAGAAAATTAGACGATACGATTTGACAATTAACAAAAGAATAAACAAGATGATCGTTTGAAAACCAAAGACGATAACCAAATAATCACTAACACTAACTTACAGAAATATAAGTCATTTTTCACTGATTATCCATTTAAAAAATTATTGTTGATGTCTGCCAAACAAATACAGGGTTGCCACGGACCTGGAAAACCTGGGAAACCCGGAATTGTCATGGAATTTTTTTTCAGTCATGGAAAACCTGAAAAATCTGGAATTGTCAGGGAATTTTATAAAGCCTGATACTAAAAGCTCAATTTTTTGTATTTGAGTCGTAAAAATTTCAAGTTTTCAAGTTGACATACAACTTTTTGATTTTAAATTTAGTGCTTACAATTGAAATCAATATGGCATTTCTAAATTTTAGTTTCTTTTGGTCTCTATCTTCCTTTAAATAATTTTTAAATTAATACATTTTAGAAACCCCAAAATGTTATGAAACTGAAGCTACCAACTTTTATGCAATGAAAATTTTTTCTTTTGCTAATTGTTTTTTAATGTAAGAAGCCCTTTAAAAAATTGCAATCGAAAAAAATTGCTTCTGAAGCAAGGAAATAATAATTTAGTTAAAATTTCGGGATATTTGGAAAATCTACGAAAAAATAATTAAAAATCACTAATTTCCTTGCCTTCCTTAGATCCTCTTACAATTTTTTTAAATGACTTGTCACATTATTAAAATAAATAATTTGTAAAAGAAAAAATTGCTTATGAGGTGAGGAAATAATAATTTTGTTTAAATAATATATGGATTTTTCGAAAATCTGTGTAAAAAATCAAAATTAATAATTTCCCCGACTTCGATCTTTTAAAATTTTTTAAAAGGCTTCTAACATTAAAATAAATAATTAGCAAAGAAAAAATTGTCATTGAATAAACGTAGGTAACTTCAGTTTCATAAAATGTTATTAAAATGCTTTATAAAATACTGGTTTAATAATTGTGAAAAATTCTAAACTTAACTAAATTTTTAAATTTAAAAAGATTTGCTCCTCATCTTTCTTCGGAGCGTATCTCAAATAACCTTACAAATTTTAACTTAATTTTTTGTTAATAATGAAATTAAAAATTAATAACTTATTTTGTTAACAATTTACTTAAAGGATTTTATACTTTTTGTCGTAATTAGCTAAAAACATACCAAAACAATTTTATTTCTGGTTTGGAATTTTTTAAGAAATGGTCTGGAAAACCTGGAAAAGTCATGGAATTTTAAAATCGATGTCTTGTGGCAACCCTGAAATAAATAAGTAAATACACAAGTAAATAAATAAGTTCCATTACAACACAGACAGCGCAGCATTAGCGAGTGAGGTATTTACGTATATTTAAAAAAATTTCAACAGACACTACGTGCATCAACGAACCTTAAAAAATTCAACAATTTATATTATCAATCGTTTATTAAATCTATACATATATGTGATTTGTGTATATGTAGGAGTTTATATCTGCATATGAGCAGTATACATGTGTATGTAATTTATGAACATGTGTGAGTATACATGTACATGTGATTAGTGTATATGTGTGAGTATACATGTGTGGGTGTTATGCGCGCATGCTTGATATTCATAGAACACTACTGCGCATGCCTGATATTCATAGAACACTACTGCGCATTCCTCACATTGATAGAACACTACTGCGCATGCCTGACATTCATAGAACAATAGTGCGCATGCCTGACATTGATAGAACACTACTGCGCATGCCTGATATTCATAGAACACTACTGCGCATGCCTGATATTTAAAGAACACTACTGTGCATGCGTAATATTGACAGAACACTACTGCGCATGCCTAATATTGACAGAACACTACTGCGCATGTGTAAGAACACTACTGCGCATGCGTGGCACTAATAGAACACTACTGCGCATGTGTAATATTGTCAGAACACTACTGCGCATGTGTAATATTGACAGAACACTACTGCGCATGCGTAACAGTGATAGAACACTACTGCGCATGTGTAATATTGACAGAACACTACTGCGCATGCGTAACAGTGATAGAACACTACTGCGCATGCGTAACATTGACAGAACACTACTGCGCATGCGTAACATTGACAGAACACTACTGCGCATGCGTAACATTGACAGAACACTACTGCGCATGCGTAACATTGACAGAACACTACTGCGCATGCGTAACATTGACAGAACACTACTGCGCATGCGTAACATTGACAGAACACTACTGCGCATGCGTGACATTGACAGAACACTACTGCGCATGCGTAACATTGACAGAACACTACTGCGCATGCGTGACATTGTGAATATGTATACATTTGTGTTAATATTATTTTTAAAAGATATATATATATATATATATATATATATATATACGGCTAGGGTCGGTCGGTCGGTCGGTCGGTCGGTCGTTCTTCAACTTAATATAATAAGAGATTTTTTTTACATTAAATTATTTTCCAAATTTGGAATTAGAATTCTTCAAAAATACGATTATATTTCAAAATAATTTTTCAAAGTAAACAAATAAAATTCATTGAAGTATAAAATTTATTTCAATGAAAGTTGACAAAATTTTCAATTTTTTAAATTATTTTTTGACAGGAATTAAAATTTCATATAATTTAAATAAAAAACCTTTTGAAATTGACTTATTTCTAAAAATTGCAATTGTAATTCTTTCAAAATTCAATTATTTTTTTTTTAGAATTTTTGAATTAAATTATTCAAAACTTTAAGAATTCTTAAAGAAAAATAATGCAGTTAATAATAATTTTAAATAAAACTTTAAACATTTTTACACTTTTGCTTGCTTTAAATTTTCATGAAATTTAATTTAAAAACCTTTTAAAATTTAATTAATTTCTAAAATTCCTCTCATAAGCATAACGCTTTAAATATTCAATTATTTTCTAAAATAATGTATTTTCAAAAGTCCAATTATATTTATAGATTATTTTTGAAAGATGAAAAAATATAATTCTTTAAAATTATTTTTGAGAATTCAAGTATGTCTTCAAAAAATTTTAATTACTATTTTTCAAAAACCGAATTTTTTCAGAATTTCCAAATTAAATCTTTCAAAGTTCAATAAATTGTTATAAAATAAATATTTAAATTCTTACGAGAATTCAGTTATTTAAATACGAAAATGGATAATTCATGGAATAATTAATTATTTTATAATTTTAATTTTTAAAGCATTTTAGTGAAAAAAAAATTATTTTTAGAAAATGTTGAAAAAAACATTATTATTCAATTTTTGTAGTTGCACACATTCATTTGCTTATTTTTATAACTAATTTTAGATGATAATTTTCTCATAATTTTTTTATATATTTTATTTTTATATATAAAAATTATGATTTGAAATTAGTTAGAAAAATAAAATAATGAATTTTGAAATAAAAAATTGAAAAACAATTGTATTTTTTAGCTTCTTCTTGGTATATAGATAAACATATCGGTGTAATCTCCCCTTAAATATTGAGAATAATTTAAACAAAAAATAAACCATGAGATAAATATAAAAACAATAAATAATGTCCATAAATAAGTAAAGATTGTAAAAATACATTGTCGTTTCCTTATTGAAAATAAATTATAATTTTTTTGGTATAAAATGCTTTTTATTTTTTAAATTTCAAAGGTTTTTAATTTGATATTTTAAAAAATTTTAATTTTTAATAATTTAAATTAAGAATTTCGAAGAATTTAGTTTTTATTGACGCGAAATTCAAAATAATAAAGTTTCATTAATAGAATATTAATATTAATAATTTATAATTAATTAATAATAATATAATATTTATTATATATAATAAAATTATTTTAACTACAAAAATGAATAATTCATACAGAAATAAAATTAAAATAAATTTTTATTAAAATTTAAATAAAATTTGATTACTTCTCCTTCTATTATTATTTTTAAGCAAAAATTCATTGATTCTTTAAATTAAAAAGATATATTACAATTCCCAGGCGAAATATAAATTTTAGAAAAGATACAAATATTTTTAGATTGACGTCAATTTTTACACTTTTCTGTTAAGCCCGGCTCGATATCTTCGCCTGATGGATTCTCAGTTATCTGAAAGTTACATTTTTCACTGATGTCAAGGAAATCGGTTCTTGGAGGCAATCTCCAAGTTCAAATATTCTCAGGTTTATACTCAAATAGAGTTATTTGCAAAAAAATACAAATGACAGAAAAATATTAATATAACATGAAATCCACTAAGCAAAGTAAATATGAAAAAAAATGTTTTTATTTAAAAAAACAAACTTAAAATTTCGAAATAAAATTGCTTGCAAAAAATAATTACAAAACTGCTATTAATATTATACATATTTATTTATTCAAAAGGTGAAGATTTAAAAAAATGGACTAAAATCTAGAGAGGTAACTTTTTTTTTTTAATATTGAAATATGAAAATAAGAATACTTTTCCTTGTAAAGAAACTTGGAATTGTAAATTTACTTTCATTTCCATGTAAAAAGAAATTTTATCCACTGCATATTTTGATGCTTCTTTTTTTTTGCCCCTCACTCGAAGTATTCGTAATTTTCAAAGTCTTCTGTCTGGTTTATTAGCAATTCTGAGTTTTTAAAAGAATGTATATCTGATAAATGAAGAGTCTCTTATTTCTTGTCAACTGAAGAATTAGTTGCATATCCGGAAAAGTTAAAGTTCACCACTACAATGACAGGAGCAAATTAAAGCGATATCCGGTGTGGCAACGAGGAAACATTCTGTTTGTAAAGTCAGATCATCTAAATTGCAAATATTTCGACCTGACGCCTCTCTAACCGATGAAAACGTGCTGAGCGTAAAGTTCAAATTTTTTTTTTTTTTGTCTCTTTTCTCTGCATCCTCAAATTTTTTTTTTTTATTTATTTTCAGTCCATAAAGTTTGTTTTAGTCTTTTTTTCCAAATGACTTTTTTTTATGATTGGGGGAAAAATTTTTTTTTATTACAAAAAAGATAGTTGTAAATTGAAAAATATTTTTTGAAAAATATTTTTTAAAAAATATTTTTTAAAAAAGAAATCAAAAAAAAATTTCCTGGCATTTGATTAGAAAAAAAATTAACGCTTAACAATAGCGTGTCTGTTGTGTTAAATAATTTTTTTTCCCATGCATTTTTATTAGAGAGAGGGTTCAAATAGAGAAGAAAACATGCAATTTTCTCGCCTGTCATATCCCTGGCGCGGCGTTGGAAAATGAATCTCTTAAACGAATTGAGTTTTTTAAAAAAAAAAAAAAAATTGTCGACTAGAAAAAACAGGTTTTAGATTACTTTAAAAAAAATTTATTCGATACAATAAAGCGCATTCGTTTTGAAATATCTACAAGCAAAAATCTTTTGCTTAGGAGACATTTTCTTTTACTGAAAAAAAAAGTATAATTACTAAATGTCAGTGTTTTTGACATTTTGCATGGAAAATGCTCTTGATGATTTGCATTTTCTGAATAAACTGGGAAAATTCTAAAACGTAAATTGGATCTTGAATATATTCTCCCCATGCGCAATTCTCGAGGTTATTTTTTTTTATTTTGACGTGAAAAATTTTAATATTCATTAAAAAAGTTTTTTTTTTTTGTCTAAACTTTTCTTAAATATGGAAAATATATGTAGGGAATATTACCTCAAGTGTAGTTTTTTGTTAGAAGAAACCAAACTAAATTTTTTTCCCCGAATAATTTTCGGAATAACTGCAATAAAATTATTATTATATAATAATAATCAAAATAATCTTTTCTTACGTGAAGTTAGTATTTTTTTATTCCAATTTTTTGTTTTATAGTTCGAATTATTATGACAAAAGTTTGATAATTAATTTGTAAACTAGCAACTTTTTACTCACTTTTTTAAATAAAAATAACAATTTTAAAAAATTTTTAATTATAATTATATTTTTTAATTATAAATAATTATTATAAAAAAATAAAGAAATCGATCACTCCGAGTCTTGGATTCGGAGGAATTGATATCTTCATGTTTTATAACAATTTTTTTTTAAAGTTATTTAACTTCAAAAAGGTTTGAATTTGAAATTTTTGAAAATCTTATTTCTTATGTTAATATAATTATGATTAAATATTTATTTAAAAAAGAAGTTATTAATGTTTTTGAATAATTTTGCAATTAAAGAAATTCGTTAATAAATGTAAAAGAACATTTTTTTAAGTAAAGTTTTTTCCTCTATATTCTAAAAATTCAAAAATTTTCATTTTCAAGTAATTAACAAATAGAATTTATAAACATTTGTTTCCTGTATTTTCAAAAAACTTTAAATTTTATTAAAACAATTGTAATTAAGAAGTAGAAATAATCTAAATTTTTTCCTTATGAAAATTGAAAATTTTCTACAAAAATACTGAAATATAAATACAAAATAAAAGAATGAGTTTGTGAACAATAATGTTATTGAGAAAAAAAAATTGTTCATAAAATGAGTATTTATTTTCTATCTCTTAATTATAACCATAAATTTATAATTTATGAACATAATAATTTAATTTGAAAACTCTGAAAAAAATTAGATTTTTGAAAAATTGTAATTTAAATTTTTTAAAGAAATATTTGATATCCCGAAAAAATAATTTTAAGAAAATTAAAACAATTGGAAATTTTATGAAAATAAATTTTATATTTTAAAGAATTTTATTTTTTCATCTTGAAAAATGATCAATAAATATAATTTTATTTTTAAAAATGCATTATTTTATGAATTTACAAAAATTATTCTACTTAATTAATTCAAATTCTCCTAGTTGAATTCTGACAGGAATTGATTTAAAAAAAATTTCAGTTAAAATTTTAGAAAATAATTGAATATTTAGAAGCGTTATAACAGAAAATTCAGGTATTCATTAAATTTTAAAAGATTTTTAAATTAAATTCTTTGAAAATTTAAGGGAAGCAAATGTATAAAAATATTAAAATTTTTATTTTAAAAAATTATTAATTTAATTATTTTTCTTTAAAAATTTCTTTTAATAAAATAAATTTTATATTTTAATGAATTTTATTTGTTTTGAATAATTTAATTTAAAAATTGCGAAACAATTGAAAATTTTGTCAAATTTTAATGAAATAAATTTTATATTTTAATGAATTTTATTTGTTTTGAATAATTTAATTTAAAAATTGCGAAACAATTGAAAATTTTGTCAAATTTTAATGAAATAAATTTTATATTTTAATGAATTTCATTTGTTTTGCGCTTTTAAAGAATTATGTATATTTTTAAAGAATTTTTAATTGAAAGAATTCTGTATATTATTTTTGAAATAGTAAATTATTTTCTAACGAGTATATAATCTTCAATTCTTTACTGAATTTTTCCTTATTCCTTTTCGGACGAATTTTTGCATAATTTCCATTTTAATCTCATATAATAAAATTT
The DNA here is from genome assembly GCF_015476425.1 of Leptopilina heterotoma. Lineage (NCBI taxonomy): Eukaryota > Metazoa > Arthropoda > Insecta > Hymenoptera > Figitidae > Leptopilina > Leptopilina heterotoma. The sequence goes on along the minus strand of NW_025110971.1, from coordinate 603,650 downwards.
CACGATATTAAAGTATGCATTAATTAAAGTTATACTATATTCATCAACATTCGAAAGTTGATCCAAAAAAGAAAAATGAAAACCAGAGAAATATTAAAAAAATGAAAACTAAAATGCAAATATGAAATGGATGTTTGAATATTTCAGACGGGATTTTGCTTGATAGACACACATACACACACATACACACATGCACATAGACACAAAGTGTATATAGATAGTTCTCCTTTAAGGCGTTCCAATTTCCTCGCTTCGATCAAAAAGTGTTGATACTATGCAAAGGGTGAACTTGAAGTATAGAGTATCAAAATTGATCGATATGTGCAATTCGAACGAGACCCAAATTCTCGAACCTCGTGGCATTTGCATTCCATTAACTAGTGAATATATTCACGGGTGCTTTGCCGACATTCGATCCTATAGGAGAGTGGAATAAGCGAAAATGGAGAGAACTGTTTCAAACGATCATGAAGAGAAGGAAGATCTACGTGCATTATACATCTGTGTAACGAATATCTACATCTCTATTGCGAATAATGCAAACCTAGTCTAAATTGATCAGAAAATGTGTATAGTTTCTGTTTCAATTCACTCAACGATTCCTGTCTGATACATTATTATTTAGGATCGTTATAATTATTTATATACCACTGGCAACAATTCTAACTTCTTACACACTTTTTTAAAAATAAAAATAGCAATTTAAAAGAGAATTTAAAAATTTATAATTCAAATTTCTTTTCCCATAAAAATAAAATATAAATTGTAATATTGATTATTACTATTATAACCACAATAATCATATATTCTGAGACGGGGGATTCACGGAAAAGTCAGACATTTTTATTAAAAGTAAAGAAAAAAATTAAATTTTTGAATTCATAAGAAAATTCTGAATTTTTGGGTCCTTTTCGTTTGACTCATAAACTATGAAATTACCACGAATTTTAATACAAAACCTTCAATTTTTTTTTATTTCTGACAATAATTTCTTTTTAAATAACATAATTTTTCAAGAACTCTCATAAAATTATGACTTATAAATTATTTAATGAATAATTTTACTTAAATATTTCAAAATTAATTGGATTTCAAAACATTTGCGTTTACAATCTTTATAAATAGATGAACTTCAAAGGTTTCAATTTTTAAAAGTGATAAACTTTTTCGCATAAATTCAATTATGTTCAAAAATTTAAAAAAATTGTCGTAATTTCAATTATCTTTACAAATAATAAAATTCTTCTCCGAAATTCAATAATTTTCAAAAAATTTAATAAAACTCTTTGCAAAATTTCAATGATTTTCAAAAATTTTCCTCATTTCAATTGTGTTTAATATCTACTATTTTAATAGCATTTTCCAAAAGAATTGAATTATTTAAGCAATATTTTTAAAAAATTTTCACAGAATTTCAATTACTAACCAATTTTTTTATAAATTTCTTCCCACAAATTCAATTATTTTTAATTTTCTAAATAAAGTTTTTCGAAAGAATTCAAATATATTTAGAGAATTGGATATTTAATTAATTTTATTAAAAATAATGGATTTATAGAAGGATTTTAGTTAAAAACACGAAAAAAAATTGAATTTTGGAGAAGTTACAAAAAATAATTTCAGAAATTCAATTATTTTCAAAAGTAATAAAATTCTTCTTACAAAGTTCAATTATGTTCAAAATTAAAAAAAAAAAAATTCTCGTCAAAATCACAATTATCTTTATAAATAACAAAAGTCTTCTCCAAAATTCAATTATTTTCAAACTGTTTCCTCATTTCAAATATTTTCAATAACTACTAATTTAATAAATTTTCCAAAAAAAATTCAATTATTTAAAAAAATTAAAAACAAAATTTTCAATTTAAAAATTGTTCTCAAACATTTAATTATTTTCGAAAATAATAAAAATTGCACAGGAATTCAATTATTAACAAATTTTCTATAAATTTCTTCGCAATACTTCAATTATTTCCATAAATAATAAATTTTTTTATGAATTAAATTATTTTCATAAATAATAAATTTGTTTTAGGAATTCAATTATTTTTATAAATAATAAATTTGTTTTAGGAAGTCAATTATTTTCATAAATAATAAAGCTCATCGCAGAATTTTAATTATTTTTTGTACAATTTTAATCGAATTCCTCGAAAATTGTAACTATTCTTAAAAATTCGATTAAAATTTGTCAAAAGAATTCAATTATTTAAAAATTTCTTGATAAATTTGTTTATTAGAAATTAAAGTTTTAAAAAAATCAAGTATTCAATAAATTATTTATTTTTGTATTATTAAATAAATTAAATAATTTTGAAAAGGTTTCAAATTAAAATATTTAAAAATTTGAATTTTCTATACTTTTAAATGGCAATTCTATAAAATTTATTTTTTTGAAAAAGTTTAATTTTTTTTAAATAAATAAATTTAAAGTTTTTATTCATGTTTTACAACAATATTTTTTTAAAGTTGTTTAATTTCAAAAAGGTTTGAATTTGAAATTTTTAAAAATTCTTTTTTCTGTGGAAAAATAATAATGATTAAATATTTTTTTTAAAAACAAGTTCTTGATGTTTTCGAATAATTTTACAATTAAAGAAATTCGTAAATAAATATAACAGAACATTTTATAGAGTACAATTTTTTTCCATTATCTTCAAAAAATTCAAAAATTTTCAATTTCATTTTCAATTACAGTTTGTATTTGCCAAATAGAATTTATAAACATTTTTTTTTCTTCATTTTTAAAAAACTTTGGATTTTATTAAAGCAATTGTAATTAAGAAATAAAAGTGATGTAAATTATTTCCTTATGAAAATTGTGAATTTTCTGCAAAAATATTAAGAAACGGGAATATTTAATGTTTTTTCCCCCAAAAGAAAAGAAGAAGTTTATTGAATAATATTGTTATTGAGAAATAAAAATTATGCATAAAATGGGAATTTTTCTATTTCTTAATCATAATTTTTTAACAATTAACAATTTTCTATTTTTTTATAAAGAAAATGGAAAAAAATTTGCATAATTTAGATCAGTCAAACGAGAATTGTTATAGAAAAGCATACAAAAAACAAAATTTATTTGTTAATTATAATTTTTTTTAAATTTTCTGATTTCAAATATTATTTTGATTTTCAATTATGAAAAAATACCTGCATATTTTCGATATGTCAGACAATATTTTTTAGAGAGAAAAAAACAAAAGCATACACAAAAACTAACTTTAAAGTGTGGACATACAGAATGAAAAAATGAAATACGAAGATTATTATATAGTTAGTTAATTAATTAATTAATTAATTAATTTATAATTAATAATTTCAAGTTTCTAGTAAATATTATTTTTATTATTATTATAATTGACAAAAAAAATCCTTCTAAACCCTTCAACTTCTTTTTCTTCTATGACAAATGAATTCGAAGTTTACTTTTTCCCTAATACGCAACAATTAAAATTGTCGAGTATTTCCCTCTTTATTTTCATAAGAAACAAAATTTATCATTATTGAGATTTCTTTTCGTAATTATTAGGGGAAAGAAGACTAATTTGAGTTAGAGGAGAAAAATGTTATTTTCGTTGCATCCTAATTCGTCCCCTTCTGAAAATAAGAAGTTGAAAAGTTTTTTCTATAATAGATTGTAACTCCTG